>NC_090437.1:1273743266-1274046296 GCF_031143425.1 Pleurodeles waltl
TGCTGCATGCTAAGTCTCTCTCTGGCCCATACGCCACCCCCGCATTCCCTGTTAATTCTTGTCCGTTGTTCACGGTTCTTAACCTGTCTGGGACCACTTTTCATCATTGTGGCCCCCTCTCTTCTCATTCCTCTGGCCATGTATGTGCCTTAATTGGATTCCATGTGCCATTTTTCAAGTCATTCTCAATTGATTGTGGTTAGTTCTTCATTTCATATCCATTATCTTGCAACCTCTGTACTATTACTCATTATAGCCACATTAACTCTTGATTTTCTAGTGCACAGCCCCATTGGACAGTACATCTTCACTATAATTCTATACACACCTTGTGTTGTGTGTTGGCTGTGCACATGAGCAGAAGGCTGCTCATGAACCCGCTACCCCTACAGGTCTGCAGACAGATCACCTTAGATTGTGTGCAAATGTACTCTGTCGCCCACATGCTGCCAAGGCTGATTCTGCAGGTCTTAAAATGTAAGCTGCTTGTGCATGCAAAGTGTGTTTACTGTGTACATGTCCTGTGGTATCTGTGTACACGGGCCAACTAGAAGTGGCCTGCCAGCTCGGGAATCAGTCCTGCACACTCTTGTCGGTGTGAGTATATGTTGGTCTGATTTAGGTATATTCTTGGAGAACCAACATTCTTTTTCAGTGCACAAACCACTTGGGTATCGCGGGGTGTATACCAGAACACTGAGATAACCCACCCACTGCCTTCGAAAATGCATGTCTTTTCTCCGTTTATGGTTTTCATTGTGTGTACAATATGCCTTGTTTTTTGTCGTTACTAGTATCTATCTGCTCCACCATCTGGTTTTGCAAGGTCTTTTTATAAATATATTTTGGCACAGTCTGGGTCCCTGCTGTTGTGTGCCTGCTTTCCTTTTCGTCTACCACCTGTACGCATGCTGATACATTTGTAGCTATTGTTGACTTTTTTCCACATTATTAATGTACCTGCTTCTCTCGTGATAGCGCTGCAGATAAAATGTTACAGATATTCTAAACCCAAGGATAGCTGCCCATAAGCTGGTGGAGTACATTTATTCAATCACAGGTGCCCCTGGAGTTTTATCAAGCGCATGTATTCTCGCCTCCAGGCGCAGATACCATAGCTTAACTCAATAACAATCGAAGTATCCTTTTGTTAGGCATGAACAGATAATCCTGTCCCATTGTTTATGCGCCTCTCTCTGTCATGGAGGCAGCAGTCTGACTTCAGCAGGCGGCGCGCTGTCAACTGGTCCATCGCATTAGCATGAGACAAAGGTAAACAAAGTTTACAAACTGAATACTCCACGAACTTTGACAAAATGTTTTATCCACAGTTCCAGTTATCCGCGGAGAAAAAATCTTCTAAGGACCTTGATGAGACTCTGTGAATGCGAGCTCGGTTTAAGACTGTTCATATTTCACATTGCACTTAAATTCACCTTCTGTTTACTTCTTTATTTCCATATCTCTTTGTAAAGCATTCATGCACGGTGATACCCAGACCAAATTACTTTTTTGTATTTAGTGATGTAGAAATGTGATCAGGGGCTCCTCTCATGTGCCTTTGAGTCTCTTAACATGTTTGTCTAATTATTACTATGTTATGTTTTCAGCGAAGTACTGACTGTTACAATACGAATTGTTGCACAAAAGAGGACAGAGCTAAGATTTTAAATTGGCGTTGTGGCTTGAGTTAGTGTGGCATTGTCCCGCTCAACCTGAATGATCTCGAAGGATTTTACAAGGAATTGCGCTGATTCAATAGTCCAAAGAAGACATTTATTATTTCACTACGCAAGGTTCCTAAAAGGAGATTAGCATGCTGAAAGCACACGTTTAAAAATGGTCACAGCAATGAAATGAAAGAATGTACAAATGATTCTCCACTGCAATATACACCGCAAATATATGTATCTATAGTATAATGCAAAGCAAATAATGAATTAAAAAATATGCATCACCATGAGAAAAGGGCATCACTGCTTTATCTCCCTCCTATTCAGCATCAGATCGCCAGATATCAGAATTGATCGAGGAGAGAGAGATTAATTATCCTCACGGGAAGGGTGACACACTCCAGCGTCCTCGATATGCCTAAGATCTGCAAACACTCTCTGTCCTGGTGAATCTGGTCTCGGCCTCTTATACTTTGAACAAACAAGAGAGGAACATTTTAGAACCTCCCTTTCCCTGCAGAGGTTTATTAAAAAAATGCTGATTACTTTACGCCAGCTTTTAAAATAACACGTTGGGACTTTGTTACAATCCAAAGGTGCCAATTCAAAAACAAGACCGTCCCTGCCGTCTTAGTACATTCTTATCAGCCTAAGTCATTGGTGGGAAAAGAACACAAAAATTAAAACGTGTGCACATTGTACAATGTGGAAAACGACTTGCAGCTTTTAACGTGGCAGTGGCTAATGCTAAAATAAAGTCAACTGGCAAAATGAAGTTGGTGGTCCCTAATGTGACGGTAGGCTAAGTGCAATGTGTAGTCAGTGGTCAAAACTCGCATATCATTACATTCCACCCTTTTGACCAATGACTCATACCCTATATTCCTAAAATCAACTTCTCTTTTTGTTTTTAACATTATAAGCAAATTAGGTATGCATTGTACACAGCAATATAATGAAATGACCGGAGCAATCACTATAAAGCAATGGAAGTGGGATTATAAACCGTTAAACCAAGCGCACCTACAATAAAAAGACAGAAGCTTGTATGTTCTGATTGTGATAATAACTGATTGACTAGTGTCTCTAGGATAACGAGTTGGGATAGAGTTAGATGAAACATCATGAGTCCTAATCATGTAAAGGTACGCGGTTCACCTGTAATGTTTGCTGGAATGTAAGTAAAAGTGAGGTTCTCATACGAGAATAGTCAGCCAACTGGCATCTTAAACATGCTTAATGTGACTGGCAACAGTCACCAGGTGATAACAAGCCATCTTGATTCAATTAGAATTGCAATCAAACAGGTTGATAGAGCATCCATGGTACTCTGCATTATTCCCATGCAGAACTTTGATCTGTGATGGTGTACTGCTAAGACAAGTGCCACGTGGAGTCAGTGGTCAAAACTCACATATCATTACAGTAACGTAGTTGTACTTCTTTAATCTTTTTGGTTTCGAGGCAGTAGGTAGTGACCTACAAGAAGACTGTAGTCTAGACAGTGGAGCGAGGGTAGAGTTGTAAGTCTGGAAGGTTGCCCTCTTTCAATGACCATTGCTTTGGTGCTTCTTCTGAAGTTCAAGGCTGAGTAAATGAGAAATCTGGTACCAGATTGTGTAAGGATGCTTGGATTCTGAAAGGAAGGTCAGAATTAGTGATTTTACGTTTGCAGACATTTGCATTGTGAACTAGTCCGGATGTATATCTGACTATAGTTACTTGATCCGGGCCTGTTTAATGCACCTATTACACCGAGAGTCGTACATAAAGAATGAGATGATCTTCGACGAATCCCGGCAGTGCTGTCAGATGGTGACTGTGTAACAAGTGAGATATGTTGAATGAAAGCATAGTCTGGTTACTTTTGAAACCCACATGGTGTAGTTTCATGCATTTTCCTCAAATTGAAGCCCTTAAGATTGGCATCAGAACTTTTTGACCTGCTGCAGTAGATTTCAAGAGCGCGCAAAACAAGTGCATTTATAGCGAATATTGATTGAGCACAGAATTGTTGTCACAGGTAAGTAAAGTATTTTTTTTTTTTTTTTTTTTTTACAGCTAGGAATGCTTTTAAAAAAAATCACAATTGGATCAGTTGGCAAAATGGTACTTTCTCCTCTTGCTGTTGATAGACCCTGACCTTAGAGACAAGCATTAGCAATGCAATAGATCTCACGTTTGTGAGAGTTCGAGCTATTGCCGTTGTAAAGGAGTCTTTTACCTATGTGTTTTGATTTGGAGTGTAGTCGATATATGAACAGAGCGATAGGTGCAGCACTGCCGAGAGGCCTTGGAATGTAGGAGTTACAGATGGGACCAGAGAAGCAGCGGCAACACTGTCTAGGGGATTAAGAATAAGAAATCACCACTGGGAACAGACACAGCTGCAGCACTGCCTAGAGGACTTAGAATGGTAATTACTGAGTGGACCAGAGAAGGGGCTAGCGGCACTGCCTAGAGGACTAAGAATGTCGAGTTACCACTGGGGCAGAGCGATAGCTGCAGCACTGTCTAGAGGATTTAGAATGGAGGAGTAACTCACGGGACCAGAGAAGCAGCTGCAGCACTGTCTAGGGGATTAAGAATGAGGAATTACCACTGGGACCAGAGACACAGCTGCAGAACTGCCTACAGGACTTGGAACAGGGGAGTTACTGACAGGACCAGAGAAGCAGCTGGCAGCACTGTCTAGAGGACTTGGAATAAAGAATTACCACTGGGACCACAGAAGCAGCTGCAACATTGTCTACAGGACTTATAATGAGGAATTACCGACGGTACCAGAGAAACAGCTAGCAGCACTGTCTAGCAGGCTTAGAATGAGGAAATACCCCCTGGGACCGGAGAAGCAGCTAGCACCACTTCCTAGAGGACTTAGAATGAGAAATTACAACTTGGCTGCACCACTGTCTAGAGGACTTAGAACGAAGAATTATCACTGGGACCAGAGAAGCAGCTGCAGCACGGTCTACAGGACAAAGAATTAGGAATTATGACTGGGACCAGAGACTCAGCTAGGAGCACTGCTTATAGGATTAAGAAGGAGGATTTACCACTGGGACCAGAACAGTTGCAGCACTGTTTAGAAGACTTTAGATTGAGGAAGACTGAAAGTGGATGAGTGTGTGTGTGTGCGCTGGAGGGTGCAAAACATGCACATATAGCCAATTACTTCTAAAACAGCAGTGGGGGGAAAGGTGGCTTGGAAGACACCAATAAGTATACCCTAGCAGAAGCATGAGAACAAACGAAACCTGAAACCTTTGGTGCCTTTCTAAACATGTTTTTTTAACTGGTGTGGTGTAAGCACATTGCTATGGACAACCAAAAGAACCCGAAGGCTGCAATGTTCAGACGGGAGGAGGGAGAATGGGCCATCACACGCTGTAACAGGAGGAAGCGTGAACTCGAGTGAACATAGTGTGATGGCCAACAAAAATGTTCTCTTAGTGAAATCGCCTGGGAGGGAACTAAATACACAAAGAAGGGTCATTTAGAAAAATGCACCAATAAAAAGGAAGCATTTAAGACCAGCACAACAAAGAACGAATGGCAATAGTGGGCATGGTTAAAGCCCGTAAACTGAATACATCATGTCTTGCAGACAGCGAATGTGTGCTGCAGAGGCTCAATCTAAAAGCAGCCAGATATGGTGAACGCCAGTAAAGGACCAACGTCATTCATATCTGTAGCTCCCCTTCGTTTAGTTAACCCGATGGCGAGGGCTGATTTTTCTGGACTGAATCATGCAGCCAGTCTCCTCACCTAGAGCATTCATATGGGTTTTGTTTGTAATATGTATGCTGCTGAAAACCTGACCTCCGTAACTAAACTCACTAAATGCTTGGGGCTGACAAATACTTTTGGTGTAACACCCAGTTACACTTTACAGATGGACAACACATCATTCACCATCTTATTCCAACAATAATCCGATAAGGCGAGTAACCTTGTAATAAGAGTGGACTCTTTGTTGCTAAACTTAGGGAACGTTTTGATGAGGTGGTGCAACGATCTCAGTTGGACACCTCAAGCAAAGGTTTGAACACATTTTTTTTTAAATCCCTGAGGATATTAATAACATGGTTTGTCTAGCAGAGCTCTCAGTTGATGATTTGGAGCCTGATTTAGAACTCAGTGGATGGGTTACTCAGTCATAACGGTGACAGATATCCCATCCGCAGGAGTCTAAATCCCATTATATTCCACGGGATTTAGATTTCGGCGAACAGGATCTCCATCACCGTTGTGAAGGAGTAACCTGTCCACTGAGTTCTAAATCAGACCCTGAGACTGACGGAGTGAAAGAGAGATGCAGTGGAAGCCAGCAGTTGTGCTAGAAGTTATGGTCATTGAGATGCCTGCGAAACCACCAGCTCTAATTCTTGCTGTCAACCATTCCATCACTTTTCAAATCAAACACGTATGTAAGTGGTCTACAGATTCTGGGGCTGTCCCTTTTTGTGGGAGGCAAAGGGCTGTTCAGGGGACGCAAGACACAAGCAGTGGAATGTTTGACGATTCATGTTTTTTCTGATGGGCCCAACCAAACTTTGTTTTTCTCCTCAGTGGTTGTTCAGCAGGAAATGTTTGAAGACCACTGGCCCACACAATGAGAAAGTTCTCCCTTGTGGGTACACGTACCACAAAGTTTACACTGCCCTCCCCCCCACAGATGGCAATTATTCTGGAATTGCATTTATGCTTTTTTCTGTTTGTTGGATTTTGAAAACCACCAACTCGCCAAAGCCTCGCAATAAATTGCATTTGAATGTAACAAACAAAAAAAAGAAAAAACAGAGGTGTGGTTTACTCCTAGGCATTTTTTCTACAGTTTTCCAAGCATGCCATGCAACCTCCTTTCTCATTATTTTTTTTTTATTTTCACACGCAAAGAAAATAATTGTTACTTAACTCTGTACTTTATGCTGGCACCGCCTGGGCATAATATTTTTCGACTAATTATATGTATTATATAATGGGGGTGATCATTCGTTCTCTACAGTGATCCCCTCAAAGCAGACGCTCAGATTCTACACACATATTAACTGTTATTATTTTCTTATCTTTCAGACTAAGACATCAGGCACACAAGGAATTGTATGCGTACAAACAGGTGAGGTTGTGCATTTCAACAATTTAGTTTGCCTGGAAAATACAGTTGTGCCTTCGGTGTGAATTTGTAGCCGCATGTTACAAAACCTTCAATACCCCAGACAGGTGGATTATCAGGCAGCAATTTGAAAATTGTCTTCCAAATCCTGCCCTATTGGAAGTTCAGTTGACATTTATTTTAACCTGTTCCAGTTGCAGGAAATGGAATTTGGGATATATGTATATAGCAAAATTATTGTTTAATCAAAATACCACGTGAAACCAATTAGACGCTTCCGAGATTTGCAGAGTTCACCACTCACAAAACTTGTGAAATTGTCACTTCCACATTTTACAATGTTGTGTAATCTTTTGCTCATGGGCAGAAAGTGTGTCACCAAGAGACGTATTCCACTCAGACCACTCACTTCCGGTATCTTGAGTTTCTTTTTCACTCGAGGTATGCTCTTGTATGAAAATACCAGCAAGCCACTTTTTCATGCTTTTAGCGTAACTTCCACTGAAAACAAAAATAGCATGAATTTGCACACCCCTAAAACCAATGTGGCGGTGTAGACGCCAGTTCATACAATTAATAGCATTACAAACCAGTTCCAACTTGCAACTAGAATTGACTGGAATTTCTTCAGGAATTCTTATGAGTCCCTTCTCCATCGAAGGGGACCGTTGGTTCTGAAAGCCAGGCCTGACGTTGTGGACAAAACTGAGTGCTTTCCCTTGTCACTTCAGAATACTTGTTGGACCGGTTAGCAAACCTGTTCCAAAGAATAAAAAGCTAAAGTTTGCTTTCTGTCTCCGCATGGCCAGCAGACTGCTAAAAAGGCAGGGGCGGCTCCTCCTTTAGGGCGGAGAAGCATCCCCCCCCTAGCCCCACCCCCAGCAGCAGCTGCAAACCTTTGAAAGAAAAGGATAATAAACTTTGTTTATTATCTTTTTCTTTTGAATGGGCGGGGCCACGGCAGTGACGAGCAGCGAGGGGGAGTGCTCACAGCGCATGTATGTTTGGCCGGCTGTCTCAGGACAGCCAAACATACATGCACAGAAGGCTGTCTCCAGCCTGGCAGCACAGTTGGCGGGCTGGAAAGAGCCTGCACAGGGCACTCCCAGCCAATCCTGACGCTGCTTTGAGCAGCTTCAGGATTTGCCGCAGGGCAAGCTGGGAGCCTGTGCCTGCAGCAGCAAGACGGGTGAGGAACGAGGTAAGTGTTTTATTTTGTTAAATTCATTTGCACGCCCCATTCCCTCTAGTCCCCCACCACCCCGCCCCACCCCCTCCATGCACCGTGTGCCGCTCCTGTAAAAAGGCAGCCATTTTGTGTGTTATTTAATGGTAGTGCTTAAAACCTGCCTCTGTGAACTGGACTCAGGTGAACAGCCATTAGAAAAGGGCATGCGTCAACAACACTTGGTTGGTTTACTTTCTAAACCAGTGACGTGTCAGCTGCGTCACATGATAAACTTTTTTTTTAATTGATATATACACTTTTTCGAAAATACTCAGTTCTTAACCACTTAAGTTTGTGCCTTTGGATAGGCAGCAGGCTCCAGCCACAAAACCTTAGCAAATCGGCTTGTGGGACAGTTGTAACTTCACGTTCACCCGTATCCACGCTGATCAAACCGGAGTGGCAATCGTCAGTGCTGTGTACATCTTACATCACTGAATGTGATCCCTTCCTACGGTGACCGGATGGCTTCATTTCACCAGTACCACCATTTTTCCATTCCTGGCTTTTACCTATCTTTATCAAGTGTTTTGGTCCATTTAGTTCAATTAAAATGAACCAAGACTACAACTCCCAGAATGCACCAATAGGTTAAATCAAAACCCAGAACTGGAAAAGTTACCATTCCTACTTCTGACTCCTTCGCATCATTTGTGCACAGTCTCTTCTCATGATGGTGGCATCAGTCGGCCCTTTTCCCCCCATTAAAGTACACTTGGGAAAAAATACACATGGAACACCGACCACAGATACTGCACCAGGAGCAGTTCTAATCTTACCTTTAATCTAACACGGAGCACAGCCCTGAATGTAAAGTCTTGGCTTCTGCTTTAGGGTGTTGGCCACAGAAGGGCGTTGCAGTGTTGATGCAACTCACTAGTAATCCAATAACCAGCTACCTTTCCTAGCACTCGTTCACTATGTGCTTACCATAGCCCTACGGAGTGCTGCGCTGCCTTTTGTTCTATACGAATACATGCATAGGTCTACCGCCTCTACTGACCTTCAGACATAATGGCATATCGCGTGAAGCTCATTTATTGGTGGCAGAGCCAGGACTCCTTTTTTTTTTTTTGCAGTGGCTCTTCCACTTTTTGACGGGCTGCTTACAGGAAATGTGAATTGACGACCATCCTAGTGCACTTTCTTTCACCCTGGTGTTTCACAGACAGTGATGGACCTTAGCTGGAACGAGAATAAACAGCTAAATGAAAAACATACATAAACTTTTCGACTGTGCCCAATGGGACAGAATGACCCAGTCTTCTGATGATCTCTGAGTTATGCCACCGGGGAAAAATCATGAACTTTTAATTTCCAAACATAAGCTTTGTCAGCTGGACAGGAAATGTAAACAATTGCAGAGGCCTGTGTTTTCATCCTTTACACAGTCTTGCAGATTACTCTGGCTCTTTCTGTAGTGGCAGAGCTGGTGCCCCTTTGGGCAAGCTTTAGGCTTAAGTTACAGCTGGCATTACTCTTCCTGGTGGATAAACAGCCCAAAATGGCATCAGTATTTTATTTTATTTATTTAATTTTAACTGGGATCATCTAGTTTTTGTGTTAATATGGGTAAACGCCTCAAGTGGGAGAGTAAAGAAACTAACTTAGTGTATCACATTGGGTATCCTGTCTGCACTGCCAGCTCTGAAGTGGTACCCCCAGCATACCGAGGAGAATGAGCCCGGACATCAAACCATTTTGCCAGCGAGTAAAATTATGACATTTATCTATTCTCAAGATAGAATTGAAACCAAAAGAGAGCGACTAAAAATAAAGCTTTTTTTTTTTTAAATAAAAAAAAGAGACACTTCCACAGATAAAAAAAAAAAAAAAACCTTCACATGCCCCCACAGGGAGAGTCTCAATGACCTCATCAGGCATCCCTTATACATAGATACATTACACATAACATAATTTAAAAAGAGCTTGTGGGCCTGGGGTCCGCACCTGGAGAAGGCAACACCCTCCTTCTGTTTCATAGCCTTATTGACCACATGAAGGCTTTTTCTTTGAAAGTGTCTCCTTTTTTCCATGAAATAAAAAAAAATATATTTTGTCGTGCTCTTTTGATTTCAGGTCCTTCTTGAAAATTGAGAAGTTTGATGATTTACCTTGCTGACAATATTGTTTGATGACTTTGGGGGAGGGGGGAATTCTCCTTGATATATTGATCTTACTTGTTACTCCAACCTCATGCAATAGTACTTAGCAGGGTGCACTCTTTTGGATTTGGTTTATTGGAGAGATAAGTGGCAGAACATGGATCCTATAAAAATCACCAATACATAGTAAATAAATAAAATGGATGCTCTCAGTCTCTGTAATTTGACTTCAACCACTGAACCTATGTTGTGAATCTATGTTCTGTGCATTTTACAATAAGAGTTTAGGTATGCACTCTGATGTCAGTCGTGAGTATGGCTGAAATATAGAGCGCCAACTAACATTTTGTCTGCTTCTCTTGCAGGTTATACTAAAAGAAAAAGTGAAAGAGCTAAACCTCCATGAGGTAGGACTTTCTAAAATATTATCTTTTCTCCACCCATAATGAACATCTTGTTTTATTTTGGGAGAATTAGGTGCATTTGCTAATCTCTTAATGCATGTGTAAAAAAGCGTAACCTCTACATATTTAATGCGACAGTAATTCCATCAATGTGATAAGATTTCCACATCAGTCAATTACCTTTTAGGGGGCTGTGTTTGCGGGTCACATTCTGGTGGTTAAACAGCAAAATAGTCAACCCTACAAACTCTGAAGTTTGTGCCTGTTATCCACCATGACATTTACTTACATTTGATTTTTGTTTACATGCCCTTTCATGTTATCAGGAGCACGTGCACTTTTAAAATCCAGTTCAGAGTTTAGAAATGCACAGCTGTATCGATTTGTATTTATTTAGCATAAATACATATTAATGTGGGTGGTCCTGCAGAATTTGTGACATTCGTGGAATATTAGAAATGCTCTAGGAATTTTTTTGAGTTTCTAACAAGTCAAAACTTTAGTCGATAAATAGAGGCACTCCTTATTTAACTTGGAGGATGAATTAATTATAGAATAAGTTCTGCATTCAATCACTGAAGGAACACAAGAGGGCACCCCAGTGTCTGATGACTAATTGTAGAACAGTCCAAGATAAACTGGTCAATGACCAGGTTGGAAAAGAGTCGATTGATATAAGTAAGTACACCAAAGTATGTCTGGAAACTGCAAGTTACTTATAGTTCTGAGCCTGCTTCCGGAGGGTTTTGTGAATCTCCTGAATGCAAATCAGAAATTACATAAAGTACTGGAGAAGCCTTAAACTACGTTGATTTCCCAATTTCAGAATTGTATTTGTGAGTCTAGTGAACAGCAAAGCTTGGTATTGCCGCACTGTGCAAGAACAGGTTTTGTAGCACAACTAACACAAATGCAAGTAGCCAAAAACTCAGACGCACTCTTTGGACAGGTAAAATCCTCATGTGGGGTTCTCAAATCCTTGCTGACAGTTGGTGTGATTCTAGCCAACTCACTCTGTTCACCTGTATTGTCAGTTTGGTGTCACTTGTGCAAGAGCTCTAACCGAGACGTAAGCCTGTGCATTACAATTTGCCTAAGAGTTAGTTCTTCTGTCGAAAAAGCTGCCTGTGAGTTGCTCACAACATTCAGATCCCTTTATTGGCCCTGCAGAATAGGTGCATCTGGTACAAATTGGACAATTTTCATAATTTTAACAAGAGTTACTTTAGAGCCATCTATGCAAGAAGTAGGGAGTAAAAACTGATCCACCGCGGTTACGTTGCGGCCCAGAACAGGCGAGGCTTGGGATGTGTAAACCCGCTTTCATCAGCCAAAGCTTCCAAGGACCAAATGGACGACCATGCAAGCTACCGCATGGCCCCATGTAAGGGAAGCTGGCAGCTCTTGGTGCTTCGATGTGAAATATCTTTCACTTCAAGGAGTACTGACTCCGAAGTATTTCACAATCCTACAGAAACCAGCTCCCCACTTGTGGCGTTCCACCCTTCTCACTGCCAATGATCGATTAAAAGCTAACGCTAACCGCATAGACTGGATGTCTCACTGAACTGAGTCCGACTCGCAATACTTAACCAGTTTATGACGCCTCCCTACTGTTCAGTCTTTGAGGTGCATATGGGGCAACCTCTAAAAGAGGCGCCCAATCTTGGGGCCCTCTAGTGTCAGATGAACAGCATTGCCAGTAGGCTGAGGAACTACTACAAAACATATTAGGCACTGTCTCGTCAACATGATTGCAAGGCATTTTTATGTGTGATAAAAAAAAAAAAAATTCCTTCCGCAAGATTCAATCTTCTTTTTTTTTTTTTTTTTTTTTTTTCAAAACATTTGCCAAATGCTGGAAGATTATTATTATATATTCTTTTTAATTTCAGTGCCCCTGAAAGGAAAAAAAAACTTGTCCTTAAGATCTTGGGTTTTGTCATTTTTCTGATGGGATTTGTGTATAAGGGGCCTAGGGCACCTTAATGAACTTTCAGCCTTCTTGCCACTCAGGGGTGGTCTGAAACTCCACTCAGGTACTTATACCCGTAGTTTTCTGTAAGTCCCACCTCGAAATACGCATTGAAAGATTTGAATGGATGTCATACAGCACAACTCTGCCTTCTAGGGGCTTTAAGTAGTTAGATAATTGAATTATGGAGGCAGGCATTACTATAAGTCTCCCTGAACTTGCTCTGGATGGGTGATTGAAAAATAACCCAATACCAGGTACAACTCAAGGTCCTATATTGGTAACTAGAGAAGAGGGAAGTCTTAGTCTAGATGTAAACTGCAGCTAAGAACCCTAAAAAATGTACTATGTAGCAACTAAAAATAACCAGCATTGGCAAAACCAATAGTTCTATCCTATTAACCTGTTGACTTTGACAATAGTTTTTAGCCATGCTGTACAACATCCCCAATGCTATGGAGCATGATAAAAGAAAAAAAAAATTAAAGGTGCTGTTATGTGGCGAGCGCAACAAATGGACCCAAGTGTTTCTAAATAATGGAACTGCTTGTTTTAGTTTTTTTTTAAAGGATGATTGGGGGAGCATCACAGAGGGTGTAGCAATAGAGGGCTAGCATGGGGAAGCAACATGGTGGGTGCAGGTGGGGGAAGCAAAGAGGGGTAGACAGAACAGCGTGGAAGTCGACAGAAGGAGGGCATGCGTGGTTTGGAGAACAGGCGACAGAGGAGAGTGCCAGTTGGGAAAACAACATTAAAGGTAGGAATAAGGAGAAGAAGGTGCAAGAGAGCAATGTGGGGTGGGGGGAGCACACAAGTGAGAAAGCAGTGGAGGATGAAGCAAGCGGGGGCTCAGTATGGAGGGGTAGGGCAAGTGTGTAGGCGGCAGACAGCAACACAAAGTGTGGCCGGGGGAGAGAGGTACACAAGGGAGACAGCTGGAAAGCGGAAAATACATGGAATCTCTTGGAGTGCTTATACCATGAGACAAAAGTAGGGCCTGAAAAGCAAGCAGTGGAGTATAGAAGTTAGCCAATCACAAGAGAAAATAAGGAGGCCCTGCTCCACAGGAGGTCAAAAACAAGATTGAAAAGCTGGAACACAACTAAGAAGCAGGCAAATGAGAGTGACGGGAAAGCCAACCAGTGGTGAACAGTGGGTAAAACATCAAGTCCCTATATGTTCCTTTAAGCTCATAATGACTCGCAACAGTACGTGCACGCACGGTCTAGCAGTCGAGACCTAATAATGAGTTTCTGAGAGGACGCTGGAGCTTACTCTTGGTTACTGTGTGCAGGCATCCAGCATGGTTACATTAAAGTTCTGAAAGAAAAAAAACAAATACTTAAAATATAATAGGTTGAAAAAGTAATTGCGGAATCTGCGGCAAGATACATGTAAAATAACCAGCTTATGTGCACAAAGCATGCTACCACTATAGAGGAACTGATCATGCTAGTGGTTTTTCACTGAGCATTTCAAATTTGATATAATACATACAGTCAGGTATATCTTTACGAGGTCCTATGGTATGTACAGTAGGTTCTCAGATAATAGGTTGGTTAACAATTAGCGGCTATGCTGTAAGAGTTTCACAGGGCAGCTCAATTTTTAACTTTTGAAGAGTTTTGCATTTGTTTTTATTTCTGTCCGTTATACACTTAACTCAGAGGCCAAAGTTAAACTGAAGTATAATGTCTAACTCACTGGTGTGAAAACCAAAGGTAGTGTTTGAATAATTTGTGTTAAAAGAACTTTCCAGGATTAGTGGATGTTTTGTAAGCGATCTGTATAGATTGTGAAATGGTCCATTCGGGTGTTCTGTAGTCAAGTTGCTTTTGCTCGTGTGTGTTGGGTGAATCTTTTTGCTAGCACAGCTCTTGAAATTGGATATGGTCAGTTCCCTAGCCCCTATAATAGAATAGAAAGTGACCGTAACTAGTTAGTCCTTTTATAGTAAATGAAATTGTGAACTCCTTCACTTACCTTTGTTAGAGGCTGATGGCTTTCTGCAGACCTCAGGCACAGCGTAGGTATAAGGAGCATCTGAAATACAAGAATTGAAAGAGGGATGGGGTGAACCGCATGAGACCTGAGAAACAGTAAACCAATTGGTAATTCATAAGGGTGCCCAGGTGTCTACAAGCAAGGAAAAGGGATTTGACGGGCACTTCGATCAAAACCACCCCGAAACCCATACCCATCCTTGAACCTAAAAATGCCCTTACCACTCAAAAATCTAAAAATGCCCTTACCGTCCCAAAACCCATACCCACCCTAAAACCTAAAAAATTCCCTTACCGCCCCAAAACCCATACCCAACCTAAAAATGGCCTTACCGCCCAAAAAACCATACCCACTCTAAAACCTAAAACTGCCCTTACCTCCCCAAAGCCCAAACCCACTCTAAAACCTAAAAATGGCCTTTCCGCCCCAAATCCCATACCCATCCTTAAACCTAAAAATGCCCTTACCACTCAAAATCCTATACCCTCTCCAAAAACCTAAAATTGCCCTTACCGCCCCAAAACCCATACCCACCCTAAAACCTAAAAAATGCCCTTTCCGCCCCAAAACCCATACCCACCCTAAAATTTTAAAATGCCCTTACCGCCCCAAATCCCATACCCACCCTAAAACCTAAAAATGACCTTACTGCCCAAAAACCCATACCCACCCTAAAACCTCAAAATGGCCTTACCGCCCCAAGTCCCATACCCACTCTAAAACCTAAAAATGGCCTTACCACTCCGGATCCCATACTCACCCTAAAACCTAAAGATGCCCTTACTGCCCCATACCCACCCTAAAACTGCCCTCACTGCCCCAAAACCCATACCCACCCTAAAACCTAAAAATGCCCTTTCCACCCAAAAAACCCATACCCACCCTAAAACTGAAAAATGCCCTCACCAACCTAAAAAAAAAAAAACGTCCACCCTAAACCAAAAAATGCCCTTTACCACCAATAACCATTAACTACCCTAAACACCACATACATACGTGTATGTGTGTGTGTGTGTGTATATATATATATATATATATATCACTCAACCCACTTAATACTTACCTTTAAAACATTTTCCACGCGTACACCTTTACCATTCATGCCTTTGCAACAAAATTGGTTGTAAAGGCATGCGTGGTAAAGGTATATTTGTGGTAAAGGCATGCATGCTAAACGCATATGCATGGTAAAGGCATCGTGGTAAATGCATTGCAATGCATTTGCTACACTGTAAGTGCTGTTTCCCTCAAAAAAAACTAGCATTGAAGTGGACCCATGACAAGTGTGGCACCTACGATTGCAGCTTTTTAGACAACAGTGTTTTTCATGCTGTGGTTTTTATTCCCGTGTTTATAATTGTAAATTCAAACTACATATCCCAAAATGCAAAGAGCTATTTCCTATAAAGCCACATCTAGCTCTAAGTTACATATTTCATTGGAGGAATTTGTCTGTTTTCTGTTAGTTGGTGATTACTGAGAACTGTGACCATAGGCTATTTGTAAGTGTTCACCAGTGAGGAATAGGAAACCCGCAACCTCCCGACTAGGAACCGGCTTTGGTACTTTCCGTGCACTCGCTATCACGCCTGCAGAAAACACAGGCAAATGTGTGCTGCGGCCCACAAATACGAACCCCGGTGGCAATCTGCACAAATAACCTGCCGTCTGTACCATGTCCCTGTGCATTGTGATTAAGGAGTGATATCCCAAGACATTCGCTGTAGACCTAAAGCCTTAGAAGAAATAAAGTTGTAATATTTGGAGCCCAACATTAGATGGCAAGTGTACTGCTCAGACTGTAAATCTCCAAAATGACAAACTGCAGACCTATTGTTAAAGGTAAATAACATTGTGTGTTTAGGGCACACATATGTAAGCAGTCATCGTTGACTCATCAGTACACAGAGCACACAGAACCATGAGGATGTTGGCTGCACAAACCCTGCAAATAAATGCATTGTTGACGCTTCATTTTGTGGCAACTTTTTCCTGTGTCTGGGGTATCAGGGTATGGGATGATGGCTGCTGTGTTGGTTGCAGAGCAGCATGCTAACATCAATCAATCAATCAATCAATCAAATTTCTTAAGCATGCTACTCACCCAGTAGGGTCTCAAGGTGCTGGGGTTTTCGGGGGGTGGGGGGTTATTGCTTGAAGAGCCATGTTTTAAGGTGCTTTCTGAAAGTTAGGAGGTCCTGGTAACATGATTCCTGCCTGGGTGGGTTTTATGCCCCATTGTATGAGCCCTATTCTGAGAGCAACTTCCGTGGAGTATTATAAATTATTAATATAAATAGACCATTTTTGTTGTTTACCATCAGAAATTATTTACGCTTTTTTCATGTTTTTCTTTTCTAGATCTGTGCAGTCTGTTTGGAGGAGTTCAAGCCCAAGGATGAACTGGGCATCTGTCCGTGCAAACACGCCTTCCACAGGAAGTAAGTGATGTGTATAGTTGACAACTTAATGAGTATTTGTACAGGTTTTATTTTCCTTGTTTTTTTTTTAATTTTCATCTACTATCATCTTTGGTTATGTAGTATTGGTTAACCGTAGGCAACAAGACACTTTGAAACACCAATAACTCCCCCCAGCACTGCACACTTTGGGTGAGATATGCAGTAGTTTGCATCTGGAGCGCAGTGCTCTCTAGGCTGGTTATGTAGAAATGCATGTTTTAAGTAGACTCGGCAGACCCACAATTGTCCTGTAGGCGAGCATAAGTACTTCAGACTTGACTCTGGCTCCAGAAGAAAATGTCAGTGCAAGTAATTTCTGGTGAACAACCAAACATCTTCAGAGAACATACGAGATAGAGATTGTGTTTTACTCATGCTAACGTGTTCCAGCCACCAGGAGCAGTTTCTCCAGGCCTCCTGGCCTCCAAGTTTCCCAGTTCGTGGGAAGCCTGATTTTTACTGTTCTCCCTCCTTACACAGAACCTGTCTCCCGTCTGGGAATCAGGCACTTCCCCTGGGCCTGGGGCTTTCTAGTGCAGAAGGACTTCAGTGCAAAGCGCCCTCCCTGCCTGTTTCCTCGAGGTCCCACGGGCTCCTTTGACCACTTGTGGAGCCCACCTGGTTCATTGGAAGTGAGGGGCCCTTCCTTCTGGAGATCACACTCTTGCAGGACCAGTGCACAAAAGATCCAAGGGTACCCTCCAGGGACCTCCCAGTACAATCCATCCCTCTCCTGACCACCAGAGGGTGTAGAGGAGCAAGTGACATAGGCCTTGGAGAAACAGGTCCTAGTGCGAGGCGCCAACTGAAATGCGAAGTCCGGTTGGGTCAGGTGTCTTCCCTCCTCCACCTGGCCATTCCTCCAGCATGGCTTCTCCCAGAGCCGGACTGTTCCCAACAGTCTGTCCTACATGCAGGGGTTTCTAAGTGGTGGTGGAAAGTTGCAGAAGTTAGTACCCAGTCCTAGGGTAACACAGCATAGCTACGCCCTCCCCATCACCGCTGTACACCATTTTATGAGCTCCCAATAAGGCATCAAGTGGCCTGAAGAGAGACATTCTCCGAGACCCTGCCTCTTGTCCCTTCCCTCCAAAAGGTCCCCTCTGTGGCTGGCGCCGTCATCTGGCTACCCCCTTTGTTTTTGTGGGGTTGAGACTTCCAAGGCCAGGTGCAGTGTAAAAGGTAGTTTGCCCAGCAGGTTGATTCAAAGGCCTGAATCTCAGAAGGAGCTGAGTCAAGAGAAAATTCTGAAGCTCAGCCTCCCACAAGGAGTGTGCAGATATGTGTAATTAATGTCACATCTATATTTGGAGTCCTGATTTACCACGGGAATGGCCAGTCAGACTCGATCCTAGGCCCATCTGGGGCGTAACAGTCAAACGTTTTGTAAAACTGTAGCTTGGTGCAGAATTGTGTCCTTAGCGTAAAAAACAGCTAAGCACTCCAGATTGGCATTTAAAGTTGCTGATACTGTATAAGCACATCATTTGTGACATTGCAGCCCCATCCTGCGCCCTGGGTTTAGATTCTTTCAGCATCTTGACTGGCTCACTTTGAAACCCCTTATTAGCGCGGGGGGGGGGGGGGGGGGGGAGGGTACATCTGGAATGTCCACTAAGCATGCTGGCGCAAATTCAAATTGCAGTAGGAAACTTCTGGCCTGAATTAAAACTGTTGTGAGTGGCAGTGCTTTAATTGCAGCTCTATAGTGGTTTCCTGTTGGGAAGCACAACCATTTTAATAAACTGTGCCTTTGCAGGCTTGGTTTTTCTAGGAACAATCTAAAAATAAATCTTCCTACCAGAATATTGCAGTCAGCATCTCACAGAATCTGTGCTATCTTGATTTTGGCACAATGTGACATGCACGAGCTGTCTCTGCACCACAAACATTGATGAGCATCTTTGGGTTAGGGAGCAACAAATCACATGTTTGCATTCTTGTATCACCTACCAAACCAAGGTAACCATATTGGCACCAAAAACCCAGTGAAGGTATCTACAACAGCTTCTGCAAGGGCACGCTGCATACTGCCTCGGGAGCATGGCCCCACACTCAGCAAAGGGCATTACCCACATTCGTGATTGCAATCCCCGAAGTAAACCTATTTGAACAGATGTGGTCCACTTTAGGTAGTGACTTCCTCGTCACTCAGAAGGCGCCCTGCATACCCCATTGGTAAATAACCTTATTCAGTTACAATGGGGCTATGACAATGCCATCTGCCTGGTCTCTCCAACATAGTTAATTGAATGTTTACAAGTAGGACATAACATTGCAGCACGTTTAATACCAGGACTCCAAGGGCTGTCACATAAACCCAATCACACGAGCATTACCCTGGGTTCCACTCAAACGAAGGGTCCTTTTAAACCCATAACTTTGATGCACAAGGCCCTTAATCAATGCCCGGGGTTTCTGGCGCCTAAACTGACCTGGTAGGTATCAAGCTATGCATTCACGTCCCGCTAACTCTCAATATTAGGTTAATTCCCTAAAAAACTTCTAGAGTGGGTGAAAGAGCGCGTGAGGTGGTGCCAAACCGCTCCACTCCATCACAGATCTGAACCCGGTTCTCTTTGCTTTATGAAACTTTTCAGGGCTGATCTTCTCAGTGCTTAATTCCGGCTTCTAATATTCTCTGGGCAATTATCAGTGCCAAGAATGGTGTGCGCTATACCCGTCCCCATCCGTAGGCCATAATTTGTGCAAACAGAATATCTGTGAATCAGGGAGCCCAAAGGGCATTTTCTTAGTGAAGACTCAAAACATCTGACCTAAGTAAAGAAAGGTCTGGTTTCCTGAAAGAACCAAACGAGACTCTGACCGCCACTTGTGCTGGCAGGCTAAGATCCTTGTCCAGCTGCAACCCGAGGTTCCTTGCCCGGTGCACAAGGTAAGGAGGCAGTGATGACGTGGTAGGCCATGGACCGGAGACGAGCACTTCCTACCGCTGCCATGATCCCTGGTACTGATGGAAGAGGCATTTCTTCGGTGTGACAACCTAAAGACACTTTAGTCCCGCAGAAGGTGACACACAGCTTTGAATGACTTGTACATTCTTGGCTTGGTCGTGTTTTCCCTGCACCCTGGGCAAAGCCTGTGTGTGCCAGTTGAGCCAGCCGAAGCATACCTGCTTGTTTTGCCCAGAACACGGCTTCCCGCGCTGGTACATCACCCAAGCATAAACATCTTTGGATGGCAAAATGTTACTTAGGGAGCAGGCCAGTGCGGACCCAGCCTGGGCTTGCCAGGTTCATACCGCGATTGTACGAGGGCAGTAACCTTCCACGGAGCACGCTGCGTCGAGGCCTTTTCTTGGATGGATGTCGCATCAAAGCACTTGTGCTTTGCATACGCCAGAGAGGCCAGCATTATTTCTATTCAGCTGCTGCTTTGTGGCAGACCTTGTCACTGTTCCTTCTAGGTTGCCACAGCAGCCACAGAATTCAGTACTCGACAATGCCAGGTCTATTTACAATGTGCGTGTAAATAAATATAAACGACCAAACCAAGTGTAGGGGTGAAAATAGAAGATATATGCGCGATGCGTGGGTTTTCCGGACTCCTTCTCCAGAACAGAGCGAGCATTAGAAGCTCGGTTTCGAGTGATGCACAACTTCACTCGTGACCCAGCTCTAAATAGTACGTGCAGTCATTTAGCGCTTCTATTTTTGGTCCCGCCCGGGCCAGCTGCTGAGGGGATTGCAGGGAGGTTCCAAGTTAAAGGCCTGCTGCTGTGTGTCGACACACTGCCACAAGCCCCGTCTCCGCTCTTAAACTCCCTACCATACCTTTCACTGCGGACCTTGAGCCGTCCATCTTCGTAATCCTTGGCTGCATTCCATAGACCTGGATGCCCTGCTTTATAAAACATTTATACAGAAAGAAATTCAATATTCAGATGCATAGGAAATATAAAAAACTGCACACGGGCTAAAGATGCTGGTGTACTGCTAAACATAACAGACTAAAATGGCAATTAACTCCTTAGTGGGTTGACTTTTTTTTTTTTTTTAGTTCGTTCAGGCTTCAGTCTTTTTGCATATTCTCTGCATCCATGAACCTCCCCAACTTCATCATGAGCCTGTGACACCATTGATGCACCTCTGCTGCAAGGAAATTCAGTACGAAATGCTTTTTGTGATGTTTAAAAGGAAAATTACACTCTACACCTTTAAAGTCCCAGCTTCGAGTGGCTATATTTTTTCCCAGTGTAGCATCAGTCCCTTTATTCCAGCTTGGAAAGCTGAAAGTTATCACCCGACAGTTGCAACCTCTCTCTCTCCCCTTCCTTTGCTAGGACTCACTTCAGGTAGAAGACAGAGCCATGTTACTTTGTTACTCATACACACAGCTATCCTGTTTGTTGCATCCGGTCTGTTACAACAAGCACATTTGGTGCATTTAGCCTGGTGGTTGTTTCTTGCTAGTATTTTTAATCATGACTGTTAAATTCATCTTGGTCATTTCAGATATCACTCCCTTTTCTGAAACAGATCTCCCCAGTAGATTGTGGTCATGGGGCGGCCGCATGCTGGGTTAGTTGGGCTAGCTGGGTTCGTTGGGCTTGCTCGATGTATGTTCTCTAGTCAAATTGTGGTTTTTCAAATAGAATGTTGGACCCAAAGGCTGATGAAGAGCAAGAGGTTTGGGGTTGTCAAGGAGCCTGGTTGACCAAGAACAACCGGCTCAAAGATGGTTATTGCACCCTGTTGAGCTCTCCAAGTCGTGAACATAAACACCAAGCCGAACCATTGCCTTCATGGCGAGGCGGTGTTTAACAAGTACTGCTAGCCTACATAGTTGTGCGATGAGAGAATGTTGTGAAGCGGGAACATTGTACTGTATTAGCCTTGAAATGAAACCTTATACCGTAAATCATAGGTGTCTAACAATGGTACTCGATAGCTGGCACCATGGCAGATTTCTAGTCAGTTCTTGTGAGTCAGATTTACCAAACTGGATCTAAATTGGAGTCTTTTATATAGATAAAGGATATCTTGTGAATCAACATTACCGGATGGCTACGCTGGACCTGTTCATATGGAATTCGTATGGATTCTGGCTTGCTTAACTGGCGTGCTTCTCGATGTGTATGTTTCGGTAGTAAATGGTAGCCAAAATAGGGCCTTCATTCAGGGCAGCATTAACTACTTCATAATGTTGATGCCATCGTGCATAGTATGCCATTCTTCAGCTAAAAGTTGTATTAAGTCAGCAGGGTGTTGTGAAAGTTGAATTCCACCTATGTACATGTTTTCAACAATGGAAAAAAAACTATTGACTTCAATAAGTTGACTGTTTAAGACATGGCGTATGTGATGTCCAAGTTGTAGCCAAGCATCAGTAAGTGAGATGATTGATAAAGGGATGTACTGTTGACATTCTGTCTCATTTCGTGTTCCCAGGTGCCTCATCAAGTGGCTGGAAGTCCGGAAGGTGTGCCCGCTGTGTAACATGCCCGTTCTTCAGCTGGCACAGCTGCACAGTAATCAGGACCATGGACCTCCACAAGGACCCCTCCCTGGGGCTGAGAACATTGTATAGTCTAATGCCCTGACCACCAATTTGGGAAGCAAAAAAGACTGTGGTGGGCCTGTGAAGAGAATTACAGGTGTCGGAATCTGCAGCCGACTTCCTTGATGCATCTGTCGTCGGCTACGGTAGGGTTCTCAAGGAGGTAAATGTGAAGATGGATTTTCAGTCTTTAGGACAATGGCATGGAAACCCAAGGACGTAGGACGGACTTTGAGGAGCACTGTGAAGTATCTTACCGCCTTCACCCTTCATTGAAACTTGAAAACTGATTTACAGCACAAGAACTTCTGAGTGCATATGAACGTCTGTTGCGCTGGATGGAGAACGCGCTGGATGGAGAACGCGCTGGATGGAGAACGTTACCCATAAAATTTGTTACGATGAACGAACTCAACAACTACAAATAAATTCGCCAAAGCCTGGTATGGCAGCAGTGAATTGCTATGCAAACAACTATCTGTGCCAGTGTACCTCTTGCCATGATGAAAAAACACCCTTAATGTTTTGACTGTCCAACAAAATCTAGTATTGCCAGCGGCTTCGATAGAATGCCCTGGTCCACTGCAAAGCAAGGCTCTCGTGCCAAATCTTCTGAGACTTTGTATCCCGCAGAATCCGTCTGATGACAATTTTGTTTCTTGTATAAAATGTTTGGGTTAACAGAGGTGACGTGTTAACAATTGAAAGAGCACTTATTTTGTACTAAGCTATATGTATATCTAAATATATATTAATTAAAAGAACGATTTCATATCTCCCTTATGTGATATTTAAAATGCATAATGTGTAAGCAGATAATGTAGGACTTCAGAGCAGCTCCATGCCGAATCCAATGCTTCAGGTGCACAATTTGTACAAAGGGGACTTCCTTTGTGTTCTGTCGTCAGCGGTTAACATTAGTGACTGTAGAACTGAGGTGCTCGTAGCTGACGTCAGCTGTATTTTTCAGGTGTACATCTAGTGTACCTTAGAGTTTTCCTGTTAATCATTTTTGTTTCTTGTGACAGAGGGCTCTTTGTTGGCCATTCTTCAATCCCCTGCTGTTTTGTGGCCATAAGCCACAATTATGTTCATCTTAGGCTACCCTCCTAGTCCACATACAGGCCACTAAGACTTGCCAGAGTATCTTGGCAGGATGTGCAGCAGGTTCCTCAATTTCTTATACGCGGCACTGTAGCCTTTACAAGATTTTTCCACTGGACTGTTAAACCTCAGTAGTGATGTGTGCATTTTTTTTAAGTCATCTTAACGTGAGAGGGGGTAAAATATTTTAATATACTTGTTGGGACAGAGCCTGCATTGTTCCTTTTCAGAGTTGTTGTGCTGAATTACCTGTACTTTCTGTGAAAGAGGGACCAAGACATCATTACTCAACACAGGGGGCTTGGTGCACTGCAGTAACAAATGGCCCTCCATTTCTGTGGGTTTAAAATATTCTTTCGGATCCACAGGCACTCCTTTTTGTGGACCAGCACTTATTTTTCCACATCCTACATTCACCAGAAGAAACACACTAAGGGGAAAGACTGAGTATCTAGTGGGCTAAAGAGATTGAGGCCGAATCGAGTTTATACAGTCTTGGCATTCGGTGCGCCAGCCTTCAGTAGCACGGTCTGTGTCCTACTGAGACAAGCTTTATTCTTTTACAAATTAAGCGCTTGTATAGACCGTTTAAGTTGTCTCCTAATATCAAAGCTAGGGTGCATGGTGGGAAAGAGTGGAGTAACGGTGGGTGCAATTGGGTGTACCCATGCCACTAGCAAGTGCTTATCCTGGTATTGGCGTTGCATCCTCGCTCAAAGCTTTCCTTCTGCTTTGAAGTGTTGTCTGTCACAGCATTTTTTTCTGCTGCTAGTTTCCCAGATTTTCAAGCCACAACTTTCTCTGTTGTTTCAGGTAAGTTGACTTCCTCAAGGAGTAATAAAGTACTCTAGTGGTCTTCTCAAAGAGGTAGCTACAAAGCTTTTTACTCTTGAGATACTATTCACACTCTAGGAGAATGCATGCAATGCTTTAGAATGATTTTTCCCATTGCAAAGTTATTCTGAGTGAAAGGTCTTATTTCATCTGTGACTTCATATGCTCAAGTCCAACGGGTTGAATCTTGCTAAAGTGTGAAGTTTCTACCATCGTCCCTGCGTTGCAGAGTAGAGATGTCCGGTTACTCATGTGGATGCAGCTTCTAGACCTCAATCTCCTTAATCCACGAGTAGTTTCATCAGATCTACCTTCTCTTGTCATTTTGGTTGTAAAATTGCATGTATTCTCTTTTGTGTATGGTTTTGCGAGCCACCTAGCTTGAAGAATATCTGCAGGAAAGGAACACCTGGAGAGGTAAGTTCAGTTTCTCTAACAAACTCTGTTTTAAATTTCCCTGTTTGACTGTTAATAACTTTCTCCCCAAGAAACGCAGGAAGAAGTGTTACCTCAATGATGATCAGTATGTGGAATCCTGTTTGATCACCTGATTGCTATAGGCCACAATTCTGTTGGGGAGCCAGTTTGTTTTGAAGAAACAAAAGGGTTAAACTCTGAAAAGAGGGGTTCAAGCAGTCCTCCTCACACATAATGCAATAACCACCCACAACACTATGTAAGCGAAGCAAACTCTTTTGAGCAATGTAAGGCAAATAATGCATTACATAAGGGTGTTCCACATTGTAAAAATGGCACAATGCACGTAAAAGTTAAGGTGAGGTCACAATACAACATATAAACACCATATGTTAACTCAAAGAAGGAGCTTATGGAATATTATATACACATTAGGACACAGAGTACAATCCTTATTTTGCCCCTTAGCAGGCCAGACATCAAACTCATATAAAATTCCGTGTTGACGTTTCGACCCATATGTGTACAATTTTTGTATCTGGGTCTTCATCAAGACAAGAGGAGGGGATACACCCTAAACAACGGAAACAAATGAAATATGTTTGTGAGTGAATATGGGTACTAGCATATCACTTCTTAACGTGCCTTGTCAGGTGTACTTTTTTACCTCAAAACCACTAAATAAAGCCCTTCGTATCGATAGGCAAACATTAATAAACCTACAGCAAAAGTCTCAGGGTTGTGCATGTCCCCATATCTGATCGATAGGATTGCTGCTGATGGGTGGTGGTACTTAACATCCGCTTTTACCACTATTTGGGTGAATGAACCTTGAAGATACGCTTTGAATGAAAGTTATACACATATGATAGAGCGCCTTATTGCATCTACAACACCTTTATCTACTCTGCAGTTTTCAGAATTTCCATGGTGTCACAAACGATTTGTCAAAATGATGTACATACTTGCACTTAAGTTCAAGTTTTGACCCACATCCTGAGATGATGGGCCTGCCTCAGGGATCCCATATATGTTAATGTACTTTGGATAACATGTAGATGGTTGGGGTGCATACACACTCGCAGAAAGCTTGGAACAAAATAGAATGTTCATGTATGAGCCGGCACACGTATTTTACTTATCAGTGAAAATTAACACTTGTAACATGCTTAGTGATCACCAACTGAGTACAGTCGATGGGATGAATTCAAAGAAAGACCCTGGACTGGAGCAGCACCTCACGCATGGACCTGGGAAAATTGTCAAGGCCCAGAGGCAGTTATTAATATATCTTTTAGGCTAAGTAATCACTCATACCTCTTTTTTGAGTCGACAACACAGGCAGTCTAAGTAGGCAAGCTTCAGTATTTGCGTGTTGGAAGTAAACCTGGTGTGCAACTTGTGGCTCGCGGTATGCCTGGACCCGCATAGGATGTTCACGTATGAGCCTGCACAAGTATTTCATGTATCAGTGAAAGTTAACACTTGCAACTTGCTTAGTGATCACCAACTGAGTACAGAAGAAAAGGGTGATGTAGTTTCAATAAGGCTCTATATCTTATGTGTTTAATGTTCACTCACAGCATATCTTCGAGGCCCTTTGACCCAGATATGTGTAGCAGTGGATTGTATGTAGGTCCCACCACCCTTCAGTATCAATCCCAGCTATGGAATAGGCGTACACACATTATCCTGAGTTTTTTCCTGTAGGGTTTATTAATGTTTGCCTATCCATACAAAGTCCCCACAAGTACTTCCGCCCTCCATTTAATGGGTTCGAGGTAAGAAGCACTCTTGTTCACCACACACATTCACACACTCTATCCCTTCATGTTGTCCTGATTAAAACCCCTCCTCCAAAAATTGTACATAAGGAATTTTCTGTGAGCTTGATGTAAATGGACTGCTTCAGAATAATGCTTGCAAAATAATGAGTTTACTCCTTGCCCTAATGAATGCATGTAGAATATTCCATAAGCTCTTTCTTTGAGTTAACGCATGTTGTTTGTATTCTGTATTGACATCCCTTTCACACGTGCTATTTTTCGTATTGTGGAACACCTTTAGGTGATGCATTGTTTGCCCTACATTGCTTAATACAGGTTGCTTCTCTTGCGTAGAGTTTTGTGGGTAGTCAATGTATAATTCATATGGGGGTGGTTCCTTGATTTCTTCTTTTCCGAGTTCATTAACCCTTGTGTTTCTTCAAAACAAATTGGTTTTCCGACAGAATCACTTTGTAAATGTGCATCTGGTATGCCCAGATTTTTAGGATTACCAGGCTTACCCTGTGCAATTTAATAATTTCTTCTCTGCAGCAATCCTACTTAAGAACTTTGGTTGGTTCACTGAAATGTTATTTGCATAAAGGCTTCTATTGGGGTTTCCTACGTAAATCTTTGGCTCCAGAAACTGCCTTCCACCCCCTGAGAAGAACATTAAGGACGCAAGAGCTCCTACAACTGTGGATGGAAGTCAAAGAGTTCATTAAAAAAAAATGAACAGTAGAAATAACCCCAGAACGAGGGGCTGGTACCAAAGCAGGCTCTATCGCTGAGATCAACACTATGCCTCAGATATTTAAACAAACAAATTCAAATGAGTATAACACTCCAAGATGACAGTGCTGAAATGGGTAATCCCACTCTTAAGAAAGGTGATTACATGGCCACACTAGACCAAAAGGATTGTCCACCTACACATACCAATGAACCGAGGGCACAGACCGGTCCTTAGTTTTGTCTTACACAAGATACACTATCAGTCCCAGGTGCTACCCTTGGGCATAAAACCGGCACACAGGATATTCACAAACTGCCTGGCGGCAGTAGCCGCTCACTTGAGGAGACAGGGCAGACCGGTCTACCCATACCAGGACAACTAGCTAGTAAAGGCACATTTGAGACAGAAGTGCCAGCAGGGCCTACAAACAGTCATCTCCGCTCTATAAAAACTGGGATTCACCATAAACCACAAGAAATCATCTCCATTCCACACCCAGAGGAGGAGAAAGTATTCCTGGGAGTGACACTGAATTTAAAGACAGCACATCCCTACCCAATGCCCAAGAATGTGAAAACCATAACGGAGCAACCTTGCCTCTACCAGAAGGGTAAGTCTTTGACTGTGAGGACTGTTATGTATCTAATGGGTGTGATGGCATCTTGCATCCCACTTGTATCTCAGGCAAAACTGCACATGCGACCCACTCATGAATGGCTCTGCAACAAATGCTCACAAGCCATGAAGAGCTGAGAGGATCTAGTGGAAGTCTTTGCAAAGAAGGTTCACAAACATATCCCACAAAGGATGGGAGCATACTTGGACAGCAGGGGGGTAGGGGGTCTCTGGAGGCCTGCATGCCGCCAGATGTTCCTCAGGCACCAACTCAGCCTACACCATAGCTTATTACTATGACTACCGAAAAAGCTCATCAGAAACCTCCTCGTAAAAGACAAATATCCTTCCAGGTTTTAGACATTTACACTCAAAATAATCTGCCCATTCTAGAAGGCCCCTAACACCTTTTTGATCTCATTCTTTGAGGGCAAGTCCTCTCCCCCATCTTGAACTATTTACTCTGATGGAATCTATACCTTCTAGGGTATCACCAGTTTGACATCATGACTTAAATGAAGTCATAATTAGAGGAGCAGCAAAATGTAATATAGCAATATCCGTACCTCCTGCTACTAAGTGAATGATATCTACAATATCACATCACCAGTCTGGCCCCGACGTCTACTGCCTTTGAAACCAGGTCTTTTAGAACCATGAATGCAACTATTATTTCTCACTCCTACATCAGCTAAATGTGCACCTGCGAGGCTGCTACAGAGTAGGTTTCTGAGAAGAACCCCTGTTCCTTTGGACTGACCAGCAACCAAATTGTGTGAATGTCAGCTGCCAGGAAATTCCATGCCCATGCACCTCTCCCAGTGGGACACCAGAGAAAGATTAAAAAAAAAAAGCTGCTAGAACTACCTCTTTGGTTGTCTCCTTTGTCTTGTATACTGTACGACACGTGCCAATTACCTTTTGTGTGATTTACTTTAAGCATTGGTGAGTGATAAGCACATTGCAAAGAGCAATATTTTTCAAATATACACATTTCTAAACACTTTTTTGTGTGCTAGGTTTGTCACAACACATTTTAATAAGATATGCAATATGGTTGTTCCACCAAATTTCGTTCCTTTCATGACCATGATTAAACAGTTTTTTTCTTCTTCAAGCATTATTTTTCAGTTTATTGGTAGAAGGGTAACACTCTTTTGAGGACTGTAGTGATCGACTGGTTATGAAAGTTTCTGTATGCTTTATCTCAGACTCCCCTGGTGCCATCGGTCATGATTAAGCTGTTTTACAGCAGAACCAGGATGATTCTCATGGTTCTGGAGTGGCCACATCAGTGACTGTTTCACAGCCTTCTACAGCTATTTGAGTGAGTGCACTGGAGGCTGCGGTGCAGTCCAACTTTCCATCATAAGTTTGAGGACAAAATCATACATCCCAACCTTACCCGGCATCATTATTCTTACCAGCTTAGCCCCTGATCTCTTACAATATGAGCACTTGCACCTACCCCAACACTCTGCGGGCATTTCAAATGAGACTACAGACCTCCAACCAGTGCTGCAAACACTTTTAAGTGTAAGAGGGTTCGCATCTTGTATCTTGAGAACAAATTTGAAGCAGTACTCCTATTTTCTCCTCTTAGCTAGATCTGGGCTCACATTCTCCACAGCAAAGGTCTCTCTTGCAGCTGTTAATAGAAAGAAGGCCTATAGAAAGTGGCCTTCTCAAACATAATTTTTCAGTGTGTGGTTAATTATTTTCTTGAGGATATTTGCAAAGTTTTCTTACACACCAGAAAACCATGGGAACTTACCATTATTCTGTCTAATATATCCACCCCTTGGACCAATTTATTAGGCATCTTTACAACAGATCCATTGGAAGACTGCATTCTTCCAGACCTGCAGTTGGTGAGATTCAAGCCCTATGCTGCCATTGGCCTTAGACTTTTGTTCAGAAGATCGAGTTGATTATAAAGACTCATCCAAGTGTCTTTCCAAAAGAATGTAATGTCAAGCCATTACTTAAAAAATATATATATATTTTTTTTTATTGTTTTTCCAACAACTCAGAACACACCACCTTTGCTTGTACAATAGCAATATACCAAATGCATTTGATCCCCCTCGTGGGATAAAATAAATGTCACACCCAGCAAGTACGGGAGTCATCACTCTAGATGGTGTGGAACTACTTGAAATCCCCCATCCTTAGCCTCAGGAGTCTCATTGTCTGTCCCCCGAACAACCCCTTCAGCCATGTTGTCTCCCTTCCCTGGCGGGGCCTTGAAGGATGCTAGGATCTCTCACTCTAGACCGTAGTGCTTGCTCCATGGATCACATATCCTTCATAACTTTCCTGGAGCAGCTTCTTTCACCTTAGACTTCGTTTTCTGCCTCCATACAATGAATAAGTCATATCAATCTTCCACTGGCTGTTGGTCAAGGGCATGGGGCCCACCCACATTCTGGCTATATCTTGCTTCTCTAGGATAAAGCCCAGTGTGCAGAAAAATAATTGGCTCCTTGGTAGGTCCACCTCGCTTGGCACACCCAGTACAAGGAACTGTGGAGTTGCCACCATCCAAGATCACTTCCTGCTAGTATGTCTGTATCCAGGGGCATTCTCAAATTGTGTGGAAGAAGGAACCCATGTTCTCCCCACATCGTAGACAATTGGGGGATTGTGCCACCCCCATTTAAATAGCTGAGGTCTTTTGTAATAAAGGCTGGGTTGAATGAGCTTCAGACTCCCGGGCATGCATCAGAGCCGCAACCCAGTCTATATCTTCCATCTGTCTCCCACCAAACTTGAGAGGGCAGAGGATATATGGTCTGTTCTTTGACTGTACGATATGTTTATAAAATGGCCTTGCTGGAAATCTCCAATGAGAGTATCCTGCATTCAGTGGGGATGCTCTCCTCTAGCTTCTCCCACTCTGACGTCCACCTGTAAGGTGTCTCACTTGCAAATATTTAAAATGATGTGCCGTGCAACTGATATTCATCTTGGAGGACCTAGAAGGACAAGCCATTTCATTAACATTTTCCTCAGAACCCCATCTTCCCCAGCAAAAAGATCTCTTCACATTCTAGATATTAAGGGAGTCTAGACAAGACTGAGGATCTTAGACAGTCAGAGCACTTATTTGTTAACTATGGAATTAAGAACCGGTTTACCTACAACAAAACCATCCATTTGTACATGGGCAATTGCATTTTACATTGTTACAAGTTAGTTACAGACCTGGCATCCTTTCCGTGATTTCCACCTAACTTTTTACCTTTAAACCTCATGGTTTTGTTGACTTCATTTTGCTTGCCTTAGGACTCTGCACACTGTACGACTGCTAACCAGTGTGAAAGTGCATGTGTTCTCTGCTCAAAACATGGTAGCATTTGTGTATACCCAGTTGGCATATTTAATTTACTTATAAGTCCCTAGTAAAGTGCATTACATGTGCCCAGGTCCTGTAAATGAAATGCTATTAATGGGACGTCAATACTGAATGTGCCACCCACTTAAGAAGCCCTTTAAACATGTCTCAAGCATGCCATTGCACAGCGTGTGTGTGCAATTGTAGCCTGCATCATCGACCTGGTAAAATAAACCATTTGCCACACACAAAACCTTCCTTTTAATACATATGTCACCCCTAAAGTATGCCCTAAACAGCCCAACGGCAGGGTGTATTGTATTTAAAAAGTCAGACTTGTACTTTTAAATATCCTGGTAGTGAAAAACTCAAATTTGTTTTTCACTACTGCAAGGCCTATCTCTCCTGTAGGATAACATTGGAGTTGCCATATTACATTTTATAAGTGTAATTTCCAAATGGGAAGAGATATGTTTCATGTTTGGTGTCTCTGGAACCCTAATTTAAAATCCTAACTTATGGTGACGTCTAATTTTAAATTAGAACTCTGAAAATCTACCCTTCAGAAAGTTGGCATTTTCGTGTCTTAGCCATTTGGTGCTTATAGCCTGTCTATGGTAACATGACTGGTTGTAGTTGGCAGTTGGGCTTTGTGAACCCAGGACCCCAGAGTGTCTCAAAGGGCTAGTCTGCTGACCTCCTTATCTGAGCCTTGGGGACATAACCGCTTCCTGAGCCTTCTTCAGTGAGTTCCTGGCCCCCAAAGGTGCCTCCCAGGTCCTGGACTCTTGGTGTTGCACTTGAGCTCCTAAATTCAAGCTTTCAGGCTCTTCCAAATGTGAAGTGCTTTCAAGATGATGTTCTGGTAAATGGGAACGATGTGGATGCCTATGATAGGGCTTTGGTCAGAGTGCTATGCGTTTTGAAAGAGAGTGGTGTAACCTTGAAGATAAGCAAATGTAAATTTGCAGTGAATCGTGAATTATTTTGGATATCAATTGTCTGCTCAGGGAGTTGAGCCTAAGGAAAGTTTGATGGAAGCCATAGCTGAGTTTCCAATGCCTGTGTGTATAAGGATTAGTTGAGGTTGTATTATGGGATGTTGGAGTTTTAATCTTTCCAAGGTGTGCCAGTAAAACTCATAACTTGTGTGCTCTACTCAAAAAGAATGCTAAATTTGTGTAGTCCAATGAAGTCAAGGAGAAGTTTGATCTAATAAATGTTGAGATTGGCAATGTCATTCCTCTTAAACCGTTTGATACACATGACCCTTGTGTGGGGGTTACTGATGCCAGCTAGTATGCTTTAGGGGCAGCGTTGCTTCAAACACCTGGTGGAAAGGATGAGGTGGTGGCATTCATTTCTTGTGCCCTGACAGGAACTGATGTTGCCTATTCTGTTATACAGGGAGTGCAGAATTATTAGGCAAATGAGTATTTTGACCACATCATCCTCTTTATGCATGTTGTCTTACTCCAAGCTGTATAGGCTCGAAAGCCTACTACCAATTAAGCATATTAGGTGATGTGCATCTCTGTAATGAGAAGGGGTGTGGTCTAATGACATCAACACCCTATATCAGGTGTGCATAATTATTAGGCAACTTCCTTTCCTTTGGCAAAATGGGTCAAAAGAAGGACTTGACAGGCTCAGAAAAGTCAAAAATAGTGAGATATCTTGCAGAGGGATGCAGCACTCTTAAAATTGCAAAGCTTCTGAAGCGTGATCATCGAACAATCAAGCGTTTCATTCAAAATAGTCAACAGGGTCGCAAGAAGCGTGTGGAAAAACCAAGGCGCAAAATAACTGCCCATGAACTGAGAAAAGTCAAGCGTGCAGCTGCCACGATGCCACTTGCCACCAGTTTGGCCATATTTCAGAGCTGCAACATCACTGGAGTGCCCAAAAGCACAAGGTGTGCAATACTCAGAGACATGGCCAAGGTAAGAAAGGCTGAAAGACGACCACCACTGAACAAGACACACAAGCTGAAACGTCAAGACTGGGCCAAGAAATATCTCAAGACTGATTTTTCTAAGGTTTTATGGACTGATGAAATGAGAGTGAGTCTTGATGGGCCAGATGGATGGGCCCGTGGCTGGATTGGTAAAGGGCAGAGAGCTCCAGTCCGACTCAGACGCCAGCAAGGTGGAGGTGGAGTACTGGTTTGGGCTGGTATCCTCAAAGATGAGCTTGTGGGGCCTTTTCGGGTTGAGGATGGAGTCAAGCTCAACTCCCAGTCCTACTGCCAGTTCCTGGAAGACACCTTCTTCAAGCAGTGGTACAGGAAGAAGTCTGCATCCTTCAAGAAAAACATGATTTTCATGCAGGACAATGCTCCATCACACGCGTCCAAGTACTCCACAGCGTGGCTGGCAAGAAAGGGTATAAAAGAAGGAAATCTAATGACATGGCCTCCTTGTTCACCTGATCTGAACCCCATTGAGAACCTGTGGTCCATCATCAAATGTGAGATTTATAAGGAGGGAAAACAGTACACCTCTCTGAACAGTGTCTGGGAGGCTGTGGTTGCTGCTGCACGCAATGTTGATGGTGAACAGATCAAAACACTGACAGAATCCATGGATGGCAGGCTTTTGAGTGTCCTTGCAAAGAAAGGTGGCTATATTGGTCACTGATTTGTTTTTGTTTTGTTTTTGAATGTCAGAAATGTATATTTGTGAATGTTGAGATGTTATATTGGTTACACTGGTAATGATAAATAATTGAAATGGGTATATATTTTTTTTTGTTAAGTTGCCTAATAATTATGCACAGTGATAGTCACCTGCACACACAGATATCCCCCTAACATAACTAAAACTAAAAACAAACTAAAAACTACTTCCAAAAATATTCAGTTTTGATATTAATGAGTTTTTTGGGTTCATTGAGAACATGGTTGTTGTTCAATAATAAAATTAATCCTCAAAAATACAACTTGCCTAATAATTCTGCACTCCCTGTAGAGCTTGAAGCCTTAGCGTGTTGGTGGGTGTACATCATTTTAGGAAATATTTGTGGGGTATGAAATTCACCATTCAAATGGAACACACACCATTAATCAGTTTTACTACTAAGGGTGCTGATCAAGCCATACCTAGAATTTCTAAATGGCAGTATAGATTGCAGGAATTTCAATATCATCCGGAATATATTCCTGGTGCTAAGAATGCTCTAGTGAATTGCTTATCCCGGGTACCGTTAAACAGAACAAAGCAGGTGCAATATGAGGATTATTGTAGGGTTGGTCTCACTGGTAATTCGTGGTATGAGGGTATCACAGAAGTTGAATGGAAATCAGCTGTGTGAGGTGACATATTGTTACCAGAGGTTAAGATTTTTTGTAATTTTTTTTTTTTTAACAAAGAATGGCCTGTCATTTGCAAGAAATTCCAGTTAGATGCTTACAAACATGTATTTAATGACCTGAATATGGTTTATGGCATTCTTAGAAGGTCTGATTTGTTGGTGGTTCCTTCCGAGCTGTGTGCCAAGATTTTGAAATCGGTAGATGAAGGCCGCATAGTTACGAGAGCAATGAAAAGGAGGTCAAGGGATAGGTTTTGGTGTTTCAGGATTGAATAAGGATGTTGAACATTATGTGAGAGACTGTAGCTTGTGCTGTGAGTGACGAATCTCAAGTCTCTGTTTCTACTCCTGTTGACACTGTTCTAGTTGCAGAGAAGCCTTAAATGAATTTGGGGTTGGATGTAATTGGACCCATGAATGTACTGAGAGGAAGTTGCAGGTTTGGCATAGTGCTGCTGGATTATTATTCGCGTTGGCCTGAAGTTGGTTTTGTGAGAAATGCTGGTGTGACTGAGATAATTGAATGTCTTCTGTTTTTAGGTAGGGCGCTCCTGATGAATTGGTGACAGACAATGCTGTACACACTAGGGAATCAAGCATGTAACTTTGTCTTTGTACTATCCTCGTAGGAATGGTTTGGTGGAGAGATGCAACTGTGTGATCAGGACAATGTGCAATTGTCCATTGCCAGTGGTTTGGATTGGAAGAACTAATTGAATACTCTGTTGTGGGCCATTTGCAGAACTCCCAATGCTGTCACAGACCTATCTCTGTTTTATCTCTTGAAAGGATGCAAGCCTTCTACCAAATTGGTCTGATCATGGATGGGTGGGAAAGATGGTTTGAAAGAAAAACTGTCATCTCTTAAGTGTAAACAGGAATTTGCGCAAAAGAAATATGCAGGTATGAATGATGGGTGTGCTGTTCGTCAGTTGAAGGTCAAAGCTGGAGATTGGGTCAGGATCAAAATACCAGGTTTTGTTGCCAAGGGGCATTCTAAGTGTTCTATTCCAAGGAAAGTAGTGCAAGTGAAAGAGCATGTGGTGAAGTTAGAAGATGGGAAATGGTGGAACAAAGAGAATGCTTGCCCTGGTGCCAAGCGACCATAGTATGCATGATAACAAATATATTAGGGAACCCAAGGAGAGTAGGCGTCTGAGGACCCCAGCTGAGAGAAAACCTCCTAAGTGACTGAAGGATTATGTCTGCAAGTGAGCTCATCTTTCACGTCTTCTCTAGGAATTGTTTCTAGTTTTTCCTCATCCTAGGTATTGTGCTTATGCTTATTATTATCATTATTTTATGTTGGTACTATTAGCATTTGGGATTTAGCGTTGGATTGGTTCCTGTGAGAGTGATGATGTGTTGGGTCTTGGTTCTAGAGATTTGGGAGGTGTGCTGGAAGGACATGGAAGGTTGGGTTGAAATAGGATGTCGTCTCTCTTGCTGGTCGCATTGTAATGGTCTTCTAATAAATCTCTAAGAGGAAACTTACCTGGAACCCACGGTGCATCTCTTCAGTAGGAATGTTTTTAAAAGTGCTCCGGGATCTTATACATATGACAGTTAATCGCTTATGACTTCATTGAGGATTTCCCTGGGGAGGAACTAGGATTACAGGTAACTTTTCCATCATCTGGTGATTTGAAATTGCCTGCACTTATGAAAAGCTTTACTTGCATAATTTGCTCACATTTCCAAAATCGTTGCAGAAGAGTTTTCTTTGAGACTGCAAAGAGTTAACATGAGAAGGACCACCCCCTGCTGTGTGCCTCACTATTTACTTGCAATTATTGCTATTAATAATGGCAAAATGTTGTCTTTACCCCTCCCCCCTTGCATTCGTGGTCTGCACTAGGCCCCAGTTTGCTCTGCCAAAAGGCTTTTTTGCATTAAGGGAAAAAAGCATTGATTCCCGATTAATTCTACCCAATATGAATAATATTTACAAAAACAGAAGTGCTGTTACTGACAACTGTGAGTCTACACAAAACATGGATGATAATCTAGAAGTACAATTTCATTTATTTCCAACACTCTCTGAAACAATCCCTACACTTAAGCAGAAAATGAAACTGTTACTAGAATGAAGACGAATCCTTGGTTTATAGCAAAATTGAAAAATATGAATTTAGCAACTCACAAATCAGAAGAGATGGAGGCATTATAATGACTATAATTTAAGATCAGAATATAATCACCAAGAACCCTGCTGGACCCATGTTACCTGTCTTGAAGTCCATTTATTGATGACACATTTGTTTAAGAATCACTTTCAAGACCCTAATTATTGTCCACTGGACAATCAACAGCACCTGTCCAAGCTCTGACATGCAAATTGTCTCTATCTCCATCCTTGCATTCTTTACTTTTCTACCCAAAATTCATGAACCACTCCTAGAGGCAGAGCAGTTACCTATGGTGATTGATCCGTCCAAATTCCAAGGATGCAGCTAGACTGGAATTCCTATTCTCCCAATCTACGTAGAAACACATTTTTCTTTCGGCAAACAATGAAGAGCTTGGCTTATTAATGTTATTTTAATCTGTCTCTTGTAAAGTGCAAAGAAGCTCTGCTTATTGTATTAAATGAGTGAATGAAACCTTATTTAGTGAGGTAGACCCAGCTGTGGTATTAGGCCTCCCACCAGGCACCAGTATATTTGTGAATGTTTTTTTAAATATTTATTCAACAAGAAGATGTGTCTATAAGACTCACTCTCTTCGGTGACCTTTACTGGCTTGCGGATAATTGATATATCTGCCTCTGTGATGGTTGGAATAACTGTTTAAGTGTGGCCAAGGCCGTTGAGCACTCCTGGCATTGTTTCTAAAACGGAAGAGCAAAATTGAATGTAAAAAGCTAGTGGCCATTGATTCTTTCAAGATCTTCACTTTTAATAGCGCCTCAGTTTCAAAACCTGTGCTTCTAAGTGTGGAGCTTGCTCAAGTTAAGAGCTTCTCCTGCCGCAAACTTTCCAATACTTCTCAACCCCTGCTGGACCTAACTGAGCTTTCTAAAGTAAGTCTTGGTAGAATTGATGACAAGTCCTGCTTCTGGCCTTTTGAGGATGGCCATGCTCATCTTTAATACCTACTTAAGCATGCTTCACCAACACTTAAGTTTGCCATTATCAGTCTGTGGGTTCTGTTTTGGCCTCAAATATTAATATTATAATAGTAGTATAAATAGTAAAATAAATCAACTTTAACTGCCATTTATTGTTTTCCTGAAGCAAGCCTCTTCCTATCAGTCTCTCTCCACAAGTCCTCTCTCAATGATACATTTGGCAATTTTCCAAGTACAGGGTAACTGTATTGCTCAATATGTAGCGAAGCTGTCTCTGGATAGTGAGGTTGGCTGCTACTTTTGATAGGGGCTTATTTGCGTATTTCTAAGTCTCAGCAGTGTATTGATGTTTTCATCTTCAATTCCCTAGAACAGTACACTGATAAATTACAATTGAAATTTGCATGATAGCTGTGCCTGCTATCAGCTTCCATAACTAAGCAAGTGGATGTGTAAGATTCTTTAAATTTGGCTGAAGCTCGCTCTCTCTTCCTAATTCCCCAGTGCTCAGCATGTGCAAGGTCCATCACTGAGAGGATGGTGTGGAACCAAGAAATCGTGGCCCAGATTTAAGAGGGCCTAGCGCCTCCTTGAGCCACATTAGCGCCATTTTTTATGATTCTAATGTTGCCCACTGAGGCCAAATTCGCTGCTCCATATTTACAAAGTGGCGCAATGCATGCATTGCACAACTTTGTAAACCCTTGCACCACATTATGCCTGCGCCAGGCATAATGTATGCATGGGGGGCATTCCCCCGTTAGGGGTGGGGGGCAAAAAATGGAGCAACAAAATCTAAAAGATATCTTTGCGTCATAGTTTTCGGCATTTTTAACACCTCAGAGCAGGCGGTAAGAGGGGGCATGGCATTGTTTTCAATGGGCCCCTATGTACTGCTCAGGGTTAGCGCCAAAATGTTGGTGCTAACCCTGAACAGCACATCAATAGCGTCAGAAATTCTGACGCTGTTGCCCCCTACCCTGCACCGTGTATTTTAAATACAGCACACACATGGTGACAGTAGTGGGGCACTAAGGGGCGCAAGGAAAGTGGCACTGAACTAGGTGTGCCACTTTTCTTAAATCTGCCCCAGAGTTTCTCAATTAGAGGTGTTTCTTGCAGAGTGAAATATTGAATAGACTATATTGGCAAACACAGTTACCTTTTTTTCAGTTCCTGATATTGTCCCTAGAAGTGTTCCTTGCCCAGACAGCAGAAAACCTTTACGCTTGAGTTTTATTTCTAAATCTAGTATGACTATGTGGCAGACAGGTCAATATCCCAGATGGTAACAAAACAAACACTACAACCATCATAACAGCTTTTGGACAAGAAAGTGTGGGACACTTCTTCAATTAACGTGTATGTTGTACTTTTTGTCTCGGATTGCCTACATCAGTTCTGAATCGATAGTATCCTGTTTATCAAACTTTCTGGTAGATTCTGTGTATAAGCCTTTGGGATGGTCAGCTGTTTGGTTGATGCTGTGGGTTATTTAGGTAATCTGTGTTGTGACATCAGTAGGAAATAGTGCGCCCTTTTGGTAGATTTAACCTCGCTTGATGAAGGTATCCGTCTCCTGCACACTTCATCTTTGTACAGTCACTTTGGGGCCTCCATGGAGTAATGCATACAATGCAAGGGACTTTCCTGCACCATGTGGTCACAGTTTCAAATCCTTCTAGGTCTCGCAGTCCTGGGTGTTGTTTTAAGGGAGATACGATGATGATCTTTAAGTTTAGGAGCCTAAACTCTGTCCACAGCAGCAAGCTGCCACTTCAAAGTTTAATGTGCTTTTTTCAAATAAACAGGTTCTGGTATATCAGGCACCAAGGCAGAACAACTAATAGTCTGTAATTGAGAGTACCTATAACCTGCCAGCTGAACATGTGGCCAGATGTCATTTGGATGCAGCAAATGCTCTGCTCATTCAGAACTCATCTACGTACCTACAGGATGAGGTGTCGTGAAGTACTGATGGCAGAGCCGTCAAACGTGTTTCTGGGCCACTGACCTTGTTAAAACAGGATCCTTATGGTGAACAGTTCGCTGTTGTTTGTGGGCTCTTTACTTAGAAGCAAGTCCATCGCCTACTGGCTAGCGCTAAACGAACTTGCCAATACCACTAGAAATAGAAAGTCTCGAAATCCACCTAAATATTTTTTTACAGCTTGTTTTTGATCAGTAGCTCATTTGAGTCTTTTATTTTTAGTATTTTTCTATCACACTATTATTTAAATTATTGTGTTTCCTTGTTGTATGTGGAGGCAAGAGAGCTTGACCTCCCACGCAGGATCTGCTGGGGTCCAGTTTGGTTTTTAATTTTCCCCTTTGTTTTGAACCTTTTTGCTACCAGCGCATTAGCACTCTAGCTTTCCTTGCCTTGACAACAGGGGCCTCAAAAGAGGACGCTGCTGCACATCTGTGCCACTTGCGTGCCAAAGGCAAACCCGTCTGTGCCCATCGATGCCTGGACCACACCCAGTGTCACCCTGTTGTTCTAAACTGGACTCAAGGTATTATTCGATAAAAGACGCTGCTTGCACTGCGGCCTAAGGGCAAGTGCCAAACTATAGATGATATTTTGCATCTTAATCAGTTTTTCTGTCCGCTATGTTGTTCAGTTTGGAATGATCCTCCCTCACTAAATCATGATCTTCCCACGTCTACCAGCAAAGACAAGCTGCTCAAACTCTATCTTATTAATGTAGCGTCTCTCACCAACCATAAGTATGAGCTCATTAAGCCAGGAATCCAGATGCCATATTCCTCTTGGAAACTTGGCTTTCGGATCGCTCGGTGACCGACATAGCAGTAGCTACTCCACCCAGTTTCTCGATCCTTCATCGTAAGCGGGAAGAGAAGATTGGCGGTGGCTTGGCCATTCTTTTTCAGAACCATATATATGTTTAATCACCACTATCCATGACACCCCAAATACGGAAGCCTTAAATTTTTTAACTGCAAATTCACCGCTAATTATACTTTTTTCAGGAGCTCAAATTTATCGGCCTCTGAGCTACGATGGTTCCTTTGCCAAAAACATGGCTGATTCATTATCACCATATTTAATTGGAGCATCTAATTTCACCATTCTTGGTGATTTCAACTATCATATGGCTAACAGATCTCAAATTGTCTCCAATGTTACCTATTCCTTATAGCATGTTCTGGATCTAATCTTTGCTAACGCTGCTAACCTCGATTGCCTCAACCCGATACTGCTGATTTGGAGTGATCAAGCTGTTCACTGCTCTCCAATAACTTCAGCTAAAAAAAAAATCAGGGTACTCCTCCTCCTGAATGGTACAGACCATGACAGCTGGTTACCGAACCACCTTTCAATACTGACCTAGCGGCCAATCATCCAATACTGAGGTAGATTTCAAAGTCTATAACGATTGGCTAACGCCTCTTTGAATAAGTGGGTTGTGTCCCTGGGTCAATAAGAAGCTCATATCCCCTAAAAGAAAGTACTGTCAATTAGAGAGGAAAGTGCGCAACACCTCAGACGAGGCAGATAAAATCAGACCTCCTTTAGCTATTAAATCCTACAACAGAGGTATTCAGTAACAAAATCTATATTTATGAGGGTAAGATAGATGCCACATTGGTGAATGTTGGAATTCGGCCAATATCCTTCTCCATATGAAGTCGTTAAGAGCCTTGGTGAGAAGTTTGTCAGCTCTCCTATACACAGCAGATCTTGTCAGTTTCACCCACTAGTTTCAGGTTACTTAAAGTACTTCCTAAGTTGTTAGATCTTCTTCCTCTCAAGGCTACAAAGACGCGGATCTATGCCTTAATAACTTTTCTGCTTGACTACACGAATGTCGTATGCCTCGGCCTTCCAAAAAAAAACTCACCAATCATCTTCAGCAGATGTCAGGCTTCTTCATGTTCCCGGACAGTGTTCGGTGCCACCAAAACTAAGGACCTTCATTGGCTCTCTATACATAAGAGGGTGGGATTTAAGATTTAAGATGTTGGTTCATATAGAAAAGGCTGTCTTTCAATTGGGCCCTCAGTCTCCTGATATTTTTCAAATTTCACACCCCGCTCCATTCCTCAGGTCCTCCAACTCTTATAAAATCATCATTCCCCCCCCCCCCCCCGGAAGTATTGCACCACTTGGCTAGGGGGAGGTTGCAAACTTTAGAATGCTGTCGCTTCTTTCTGAATCTAATGGACAAAGTTCACTTATAACCTGCAAACATTGATCTTAGAAAAAAATGAATTCTTCGGCACCTATTACTAAATGAATTGCTACTTACTCCTCCCCTGGTTTTTGTGATTCCAAAGCATCGAAGCTCTGAGTATAAGATGCGCTCTACAAACCCTATTTCAATTTTGATTCAAAATAGAATTTGTATATCCAACAAAACATGACTAGTGTTCTTGTAAAAGTCCTGTGTGTCATAATCACATCTAACTAGTGAACCCAGAAACAAAAGTTCTGTCCACTCAAAGTACCAATTATTTGAGCATATTTCATACCCAGGTTATGTGGGTTTATATGGCAGCCCTCGACTTCTCACCTTATACTGTATTTTATGAAATGCTGCCTACACCTTTTGTGTGTTGTGTCCTACTCCCTTGTGTGCCTGTCTGAACAAAAGCTGCTCAGTCCTTCCCCTGTTATCTATTTAGCTGTTTCCTCCTCTGATGTGCTTCCTTGCAGGATCCAGAGTCCTTGGCACAGTGCCCATGTGCCATCTTGCTCCTCCTTCCAACATTCTGAGAGACCTGGTGTGACTGGTGCCACAAGCTCCCTGGAAGGTGCACTGCATCACATCAGTGTGTTTCTCCCAAGCCAAGGTCGACCATACTAGACAGTAGTGGTCCTCTCCAATGGCATTTTCTTTCACCGACCCCCATTTTCAGGCGAGGTTGGTAGCAGCCGATTGGTAAACTTCGGATAAATAACTTTTTACTGCACCCCAAGTTGGAAAGACTTCTTCCAAGTCTTCCTAGTACATTCTATATAGTGTGCCTTGACTGAGGCTCACTGAGACCTCTGGCAATAAGGGTGTGTTATTAAAAGTACTGTATGAGATCCCTTCTGTATCTGTTTGACTCCCTGAGGAATCAGTGGTCTCCAGAAATATGCTGTCTCCCCTTTCCTATAAGTGCAGCTGTTGCTGCTCTTTCCTGTAAGGATGCTGTTTCGTAGATGTGTTGTAGGTAATTCGAAGACTTTCAAGAAAGAAACTTGAAGAATTAAAGATAATCTTGTTCATCTGCACTGCTGACACATCATTGGACTGTGTCTTTATCATAAACTATTGAGACAAATTGTGTGCTTTGGTGCTATTTTGCTTGAGTTCCTAGAGCAGGGATGTTCCTCCAGGACAGACTAGTCACCCATGGCGGCAGGGTGATGGTACCCAGAGAGTATCACCGCAGAGACAGTCTGAAATTACAGAACCGTGAACCCCTTTAGTCTGACTCCCGATTGGATATTCAAACCCCATAGCACAATCCATCACATTATTTCTATTTATGCCTTATTTGTGCTCACCTTTCCTGGCTCAAATCAGCTTAGTAGATCAACAAGTTGCCTAAAATAAGAAGCCCCCGAATAAAGGGACTGTGGCTCAGAGCCTGGCGACTGCAAACAAGCCCATCAAGGTAGATGGGCTGCCTGTCCAACCCCTTCACCCTCTGGCCAGCTCCAGCCAGGACAGCTGAGCCCAGCACCATGAACACTGTGGCTGAAAGAGGGTCTGAGTGACATACACACACACCCAATGGGCAAAGTGGGAGGCCCGCCAACACCATGGAAACGAGTGACCGTGCACCCTTTGGAATACTGGTTTACCTGGGGATGCACTTCACCTGCCACTGTTTCTATGCATGATCTGACCCTGCAAGCAAAATATACAAGTTTCATCCTTTGACTCCTTACTTCAAAGAGCTTTAATGCCTGGACGTCAAAAAATAAACCTTTGATGCTTCTCTCATTTGGCAGCGGTTATAGCAAGTTGCATTGCACGCACTGTTTCTGTTTTAACTTTTTGGAATTAAGACTGATTTGCATATTTCAATCCAGGACTCGCACTCAGTCACAGAAACCTCGCTAGCCTTTTAACTTTTTCTGAAGTTTGGTCCGGTTACCAAAATCAAAGAAGATTGTTCAGTTATTTTTGATAAGAAAAAGCCACCCACGTCAGTCAAATAACCCCGTTGAGATCATGCGCTTTAATGCATGATCCCCCCCCCCACAATGGAAAGACCTTAAGGCAGTGGCAAAATTCTGTAAACATCACATGGAAATACTTTTCTTTCTAAAGTTTCCCACTGCAGAGGCAGGGGAATTCCAGGTCATGATGTAACCGACGGAAACTTTGCCTTTTTGAAGTATTTGCCTATAGGAGAGCAGGGCTCGATTTCTTCAATTCTGCCTACGCTGTGAAATCCCTCAGGCAGGGAAATATGCTGCAACTGAACCTGTAACTGTTTATGCGACATCTGGCCAGCCTCCCTTTGCTGGGATTGTTTTAACAATGCATATCTGAGGCCTGATTCACAAAACATAGAAAAAAAATGTGGAAGTTGGCTCGATTATTTTAACAAAGCTTTCAGAAAATATATGGGAATACAGTCTTTGGTTTCCTTCTGAGTTTGGCTTGTTTTTCCGCTTTTTAGGGAATTCACGGAAATCTCTAGAGTATAAAAGGGAATTTACATGTCTGTTTCCATTCATGCTCCTGCTTAAACCTCTGGTTTGCCACGATGTGAACAAGCCACAGAACAACGTTTTTCTGATATCTCCCTCTGCAAATAATACCTATTTATTATTTTATTTCCTTTACCAAATAAAGAGGTATTGCAGAAATGTATGCCAGCCTTTGTAATACACAAAATGAGTATTACAAACCATTGGGAGAATGACTGCGGGTAGCCAGATGTTTCTACTCCACTTAAAAGTGGCCATTATTGTTAATTTTCGGTGCTCAGGTGATGAATCTTCCGCGTAAACTGGACTTTTCGTGCAAATGTAATGAATCGCTGTTAAAAAAAAAAAAAAAATCTGTTTGCAAATTGTGCTCCTTCTGCTTTTTACTCGGCCTGTGTTTTTGTTGGTATCTATTGGAAACTGACCAGAAAATGCTTCTGAAATTCAACCAGGGTCCCAATTTAGGACCCGATGTATGACCTTTTGTTTTGAGACTCGCAATTTGCAATCCATTTGCGAATCGCAAATTGCGAGTCACAAAACAAAATGTACAACAGTGTGAACTACACTGTTTGCGATTCCCAAATGGGTCTCGAGGGGAACTGCCTCATTAATATTCATGAGGCAGGTCGCCATTTGCCACCCATTTGAAAATGGACGCACTCCCAGGGATGGTGGCCTTTTCAATAAAGCTGTTTTTTTTTTTTGTTGTTTTTTTTCTTTTTTTAAATGCAGCCTGCTTTCCTTAAAGGAAAGCGGGATGCAATTCCAAAAATAAAATGCTGCTCTGAAAAAATATTTTTGCAAACATTCACAAGGGGCCCCATGGGGGCCTCTTCCGGTTTGCGAATGGGTTAACACCACTTTGAAATAGGGATTAACTGCGATTGTTTTGCAACCACATTCACGGTCACAGTACAATCATACATACCACTGCGACTCGCAGTTAGGAAGGGATGCCCTCAGTACACCCCTTCGTAATTGCGAGTCGCAGTCCCTATTTTGCGAGTCGGTAACTGTGCACCGACCCACAAAATAGGGATGGTACATTGCACCTGGCCCTGTTTACGGTTGCAAACTACGAATTTCACCTTTTAAAACCGCAAAAAGGCATTGTACATTGGGCCCTTAGTTCCTTCGAATAATATAGTACATAGTATTGTTGCTGAGGCAGGCAGCATAGAAAATGTGAAGCCTTAGCATTAATGAATTGTTCTGCCGGTGATGTCCACAGAATTTTATCTCAATTTGCTCAGTCATAGTGTTGCACCCGGAGTATGTATGTTCAAGTCTAGGTATCCAGAAATGGTAGGATAACTGGTCTCTGGCCAAGCAGTAAAGATCTGTGACTTGTGTTTTTTGTTGTGACTATCCAGTCTCATTTCCCTAAAACATCTCAGATTGTGTGTAAGTCTTCTATTAACTGATGGGGCCAAAGTGTTCCATTTACTGCATTAGGCTTAAGTACTTCACTTAAGACAATAGCTGTCAATTTTAGTGCAACTATGCAAACATCATGGATTGCTTGGAGTATATTGTCTACTTATTAACCTTACAGCTGCCACCCTTGTCCATGAAGGCAGGACAGTAGGAGCCATCTGTACGACGCCATTTTCCATTTCCCAATGGTGTGAATTGCAATTCCCCGGCCGTTAGGAAATGCAAAATGTTATTTCAGAATGTATGAAAGGTATTTGCAGTGGTGCAAAATGCGATTCCTACCTCGTAGAAATCGAATTTCGGAAATTGCAAAATAGGAAATCGTAAATAGGGATTTCCAAATTGCAAATCATTAATGGCATGTACAACAGATTTCCTAATTGCGACTAGTCGCAAAATGGTCATTTAGGAACTGCAGTTACCATTGATTCTGATCAGATGGTAACCAGGTGCAAAATATAAACAGGCGCCCAAAATGCATCGGGCTCTTCCACAATGGCGGCTTTGTACTTTCAGCCGTGGAGGATGAGGATTTTGGCTGAGAGGCAGAGAAGAAGGAGGAGACAGGAGAGGATATTTAGGGTGAGGGTCACTCTTTTTGAACAGACTGAGGAGATTTATGAGAGGTGCAGACTCAGTAGTCAGGTAACTCTTGATTTAATTGCTGAGTTACAACCTACAGCCCCCAACACTCAGTAGCAACGCAATCTCAACATGTTCGCAGGTATTGTGTTACCTACACCACTTAGCTTCTGGCAGTTACCAGGTGGTCATAGCACTGGTAGGGGGTGTCACAAACTGCCTTTTCTAGGTTCCCTTGCATGTTTCTGGACATTATGGTGAGCAAAGTTAACCAATATAGATCTTTCTCCAATACCACCCATTTATTGCAACAAACCAAATTGATGTTCTACAGAGCAGCACAGTTCCCCAATGTCATTGGCTGTGTTGATGGCACACATATTGCCATATGTGCCCCCTCCGTAAATGAATACAGATACAGGAACAAGAAAAGCTCACAGTCACTCACTATGCAGGTAGTGTGTAATGTCTCCTGTATCATAACAGACCTTGTGGCCAGATTTCCTGGTAACACCCATGACTCATTCATGTTTCACCACAGTGGAATAAAAAAACAACAGTCACAAGGTAAATTTGGCAATGGTTTCCTACTATCACAGACTCAATGATTACAGTGGCCAGGACGGTGTGTGTGAAGTGACATAATCGTTTTCTTTCTCAAGCTGTTAGGGTGACAGTGCATATGCCTTTCGTCCCTGTGTGCTCATATCATACCTGACTCCAAGGACAAGAAGTGAAAGGCAGGACAACAGGGCACACAGGACAACATGTTCAATCATGGAGAGAACTTTTGGGATCCTGAAGTCCCAGTTTTGCTTCCTCCACAAGACTGGTGGGGCACATCCGTACAGACCTGATGCATGCTGCAAGATCATTGCCATACTGCACAATGAGGCAATGAAGAAGAGTCTGCACGACATCCCATTGAGCCTGATTCTGACTCTGATGATGACGTATCACTGCTGCAGGTGTGGCAAGAGGGTATAAACGTGCAACAGAGGGTCAAGCATGACGCACAGAGATCACCAACAACTATCTCTGAGGTAAGAGTAATTAAAACATCTAATAATGAGACATCACACATAATGCTTGGTGCATAACTGAGAGACCACCTTTTATTTATTCAGGTAGCAACAACATTGTTTGACTCAAGGGTCAACTGTATCCTTTATCCTTTTGGATGGAACACCGTGAAAAATAAACAAGTATGTCATGCCAAACAAAACGAAGGGGACTCATTCCTCCGAGTATTAAGTGGTTCACTTCTTTCAGCCTCTGGGTTTGGGTGCCTTGTCAGCAGCACTGGGCTAGAAGTGTGTCGGCTTGAATGCCTGTAACTGCATGCCCCCTGAATAGGTGTGAGATGAAGCAAGAGCCCTCTTTTCTCTCAGGTTGGGGCAGGATGTTGGGGATACAGAGGTTGTGGCTGTATATTCTCAAGGCCTGTGGTCATTTGCACTAGCCCACGTGCAACGTCCTAACAGCAGTGCCCCATGTCAGTTTGTATGTTTACAGTGGGCCTTGCTAGTGTTGTTGTGGCTACTGCTAATTGGTTGATGAAACTGTGAAGGAATCAAACCTTGCCAGGTTCTACCTGTGCCTCGGTCTATGCACACAGTTCTCCTTCTCCATTGCAGCTAGCCACCATTTCGTCCATTTCTTCAATTGCTGCATTCGTAGCTGATGCATATTCAGAGTCCATATTTGTTTTGTTTGTAGGTGCTGTACGGAGATGATAGAACTCTCCAAGTCACCAAACACAGGAGACCTCTACAGCATTTTGCCTTTTGTTAATACGGACTGTAGATATTTGGCCTCTGCGCCGTCTGTGGGTACTCCCCTCCAATGTTGTGGGGTCCCTGCCCTGCGATTGACCCTCATCACTGTGCACACACTCTGGCAGTGGTGAGATGGTTGCTTTCCTGGCAGTTGAAGTGAAGTGATGGGCTGAATGGATTGTGATGTTGTGTCCTCAGTTTCCACAAATATATGTTGCCCCTTGGGTTACAATGGGTCCTTATACGTCTGGGCTGTGATCTGTAGATCTCATGTATATAGTATATATGTATGTATAGACAGTGTATATAAATGGGAAAGGCTTGTCCACAATATTATTGTAACTGTGATTCATGTGTCTGTGACATGTTCTTGTTATACAGATATGTTTGGTGCAGTCATCAGCACACAGTACAACAGGCAGCCGATGTGTCTCACAACTCCCATGAGGCATTACCAGTGTGGGGCAAGCATCTCAATTGAGTTATTCCTGCTGTGATGTATGATATATGGATTTACTACCAATAGCTTTTGTTAGATAAGTAGAGGGAAGATGACTTACCCTGGCTGGTGCCTCCAGTATTGGAGGTGTCAATATTAGACACTCCCTACACATTCTTTGGTTCCAGGGTTCCATCAATGAGTGTCTCCGTGGGAGGGGTGTGTCTTGAGGGTCCACCACCTGTTCCACGTCTCTCAGCCAACCAGCTGGCCACCTTCTACTTCTTGCAAACCATCAGGTTGTACCATCACTTGGATATCTCTGGGATGGTCCTCTGGGTGATGCTTAGGGAGTTCACCTTCTCCAAGATACTGATCCATGTCTTGTTTTTTTTGGCTCTTTTGTACTGTGAAAGAGGCCTTCCTAAACAGTTGTCCATATGGGAGATGCATTCTTCTGTCAAGAGCTTCAGCTCCTTCTCTGGAAATTTTGCCTTCCTCTTCCTGGCCCGAGTCCTTGTTCCCATCTTCTTTGGACAAGTTCTGCTCCAGGAACGGTGTGATACACTTGCAATAGTGATGCAGGAGCACTACTACCAGCATCTTCCTAGCCGTCTGGGTGCACCCTATATTTGTAAACTTCCTGGTCTGACATCATCATTCTGCATCCAGAAAACAACGTTTCCTAATTTGCGATTTCCTGTTAGGAAATCGCAATTTTGCAATTTCTGATTGGCAATTTCCTAACTGCAAGTGTAATTCTGTGGTAATCACTATTTGTGCAATTGGCGGTTACATACATACCATTGTGCAATTCCCAAATACCGATTTCCATGGTTTTGCAATTTGGAAATCGCAAAAACGATTTTTCAGACATATTGCCCTACTGGCAATTCTGTGTTTTAATGTAACACATTTTGCCATTAGGTGTGTGTTAGAAATGGGGTCTTTGGTTGACAGTCAGGTTACCCCCTGTTCAAGCAAGGACCCTCACTCTAGTCAGGGTAAAAGAGAATCACCCTGAGCTAACCCCTGCTTACCCCCTTGGTAGCTTGGCAGAGCAGTAGTCTTAACTTCAGAGCGCTAGGTGTAAAGTATTTGTACCAACACACACAGTAACTTAATGAAAACACTACAAAATGACACAACACCGGTTTAGAAAAATAGGAAATATTTATCTAAAGAAAAACAAGACCACAATGACAAAAATCCGACATACACAAGTCAAGTTATGAATTTTTAGAGATTAAGCTAAAAAATAGCGCTTAGAAACAAAAATGCTTCGATGAGATGTTAACACAGCGTCGTGACGGAGTCGTTCCCAACAAGCCGACACCAGCGGCGCCGGACATGGAGTCGTGTAGACCCCCAAGTACAGTACCTTTGGTGAAGAGTGAAAACAAGCCGATGCGCGAAGTCGGGGATCGTGGCGTCTGTGCGAAACGTTGAATCCGTGCACTTCGAGCGGCGTCGGTCACGACGTGGTGCGGCGACTTCCACGGAGCCGCGGATATCAGCGGGGCTGCTGCGGCGTCGGGCCTGCGGAGAGCGTCGCGTTCCAGCAAAGGTCACGGCGTCGGGTGCAGGCGGCGTTACCGGATTCAGCAGCGGCGTCGGTCCGGAGTCGTCCGAAGTCGGTTTCCTTGGATTTCCACCAGCTTTCCTTTCAAGGGCCCAGGAACTGGATAGGGCACCACTTGTCAGAGCAGGAGTCTCTCCAGAGACTCCAGGTGCTGGCAGAGAGAAGTCTTTGCTGTCCCTGAGACTTCAAACAACAGGAGGCAAGCTCTAACTCAAGCCCTTGGAGATGTCTTCACAAGATGGAAGGCACACAAAGTCCAGTCTTTGCTCTCTTACTCTGGCAGAAGCAGCACTGCAGGAAAGCTCCACAAAGCACAGTCACAGGCAGGGCAGCACTTCTTCCTCAGCTATCAGCTCTTCTCCAGGCAGAGGTTCCTCTTGGTTCCAGAAGTGTTTCTAAAGTCTGTAGATTTGGGTGACCTTCTTATACCCATTTTAGTCTTTGAAGTCACCTTTCTTCAAAGGGGACTCACACCTACTTGTGAAATTCTGCCTTGCCCAGACAAGGCCTCAGACACACACCAGGGGGTTGGAGTCTGCATTGTCAGAGGAAGACACAGTCCTTTCAGATGAGAGTGACCACTCCGCCCCTCCCTCCTAGTAGAGATGGCTAATCAGGAAATGCAGGTTACACCCCAGCTCCCTTTGTGTCACTGTCTAGTGTGAGGTGAAAAACAACCCAACTGTCAAACTGACCCAGGCAGGGAATCCACAAACACGGCAGAGTCACAGAATGGTTTAAGCAAGAAAATGCTCACTTCCTAAAAGTGGCATTTTCAAACGCACAATCTCAAAATCAACTTTACTAAAAGATGTATTTTTAAATTGTGAGTTCAGGGACCCCAAACTCCTTCTGTCCATCTACTCTCTAGGGGAATCTACACTTTAATCATTTTTAAAGGTAGCCCCCATATAATCCTATGAGAGAGACAGGCCTTGCAACAGTGAAAAACGAAGTTGGCAGTATTTCACTGTCGGGCCATATAAACCACATTACTATATGTCCTACCTTATCCATGCACTACACCCTGCCCTTGGGGCTACCTAGGGCCTACCTTAGGGGTGCCTTACATGTAAGAAAAGGGAAGGTTTAGGCCTGGCAAGTGGGTACACTTGCCAAGTCGAATTTACAGTGTAAAAATACACACACAGACACTGCAGTGGCAGGTCTGAGACATGATTACAGGGTTACTTGTGTGGGTGGCACAATCAGTTCTACAGGCCCACTAGTAACATTTGATTTACAGGCCCTGGGCACCTCTAGTGCACTTTACTAGGGACTTAACAGTAAAACAAATATGCCAATCATGGAGAACCAATTACGTACACATTTTAAACAGGAGCACTTGCACTTTAGCCTCTAACACTCTCCAGAGGTGTTGCAGGTGTTCCTCCCATGTGGAACTAAAGACAGCAATGTCATCCAGGTAGGCGGCACTGAACTCATCCAGTCCTGCCAACACCTGGTTGACCAACCTCTGAAAGGTGGCAGGGGCATTCTTCATCCCAAAGGGCATCACATTGAAGTGGAAGTGCCCCTCTGGGGTAGAGAATGCTGACCTCTCCTTTGCCCCCTCAGTTAAGGCAATCTGCCAGTACCTAGATGTTAAATCAAACGTACTGCGGTACTTGGCAGCTCCTAACCAATCAATGAGCTCATCAGCTCGGGGGATGGGGTGTGCGTCAGTCTTGCTGACCGCATTGAGACCCCGGTAGTCCACACAGAACCTAAGTTCTGCAGTGGCACCAGGAGCAGCAGCCTTTGGGACCAAGGCCACTGGGCTGGCCCAAGGACTGCTGGAGTGCTCAATAACCCCTAGGGTTAACATTTTGGAGACTTCCTCCTTAATGCAAGCCCTGACCCTGTCAGTCACCCTGTAAACCTTATGTTTAACAGGTGTACTGTCCCCAGTGTCCACATCATGTGTGCACAGGTGTGTGACTCCTGGGATCAGGGAAAACAGCGAGGCGAACTGTCCCAACACGTGGCGACAGTCCCTCTGCTGTTACTCTGTCAGGGAGGGGGAGAGGATCACTCCCTCCACAGACCCATCTTTCTCTCCTGCAGACAGGAGGTCAGGAGGAGGCTCACTCTCTTCCTCCACCCCGTCATCTGTCGCTAGGAGCATGGATAGCTCAGTTCGCTCAAAGTGTGGTTTGAGGCGGTTGACATGTAGGACCCTCAAAGGGTTCCTGGGGGATTGCAAGTCTACCAGATAGGTGACCTCGCTCTTTCTTTCCACCACCTCAAAAGGCCCAGTCCACTTATCTTGGAGAGCCCTAGGCTCCACTGGTGCCATGACCCACACTTTTTGTCCAGGCTGAAACTCAACCAGAGTGGCATTCTGGTCGTACCACCGTTTCATATCCTCCTGGCTTGCTTCCAGGTTCTCCTGAGCGAGACTCCTGAAGCGGGCAGTCTGGTTTCTTAGTGCCAGCATGTAGCTAAATACATCCTGGGGTGGTTTACTAGGAGCTTTCTCCAAAGCCTCCTTCACCAGACTGAGTGGTCCCCTCAGAGGGTGGCCATAGATGAGCTCAAAGGGGCTAAAGCCAAGTCCCTTTTCAGGCACCTCCCTGTAAGCAAACAGAAGGCATGGCAAGAGGACGTCCCACTTACGCCTCAAGGGCTCTGACAGGCCCTGAATCATGCCTTTCAAGGTGCGGTTGAATCTCTCAACCAGACCATTACTTTAGGGGTGGTAAGGGGTGGTGAACTTGTAGGTTACCCCACACACCTTCCACAGAGACTTCATATAAGTGGATATGAAGTTTGTACTTCTATCAGATACCACTTCCTTGGGGAACCCCATGCGGGTAAAAACTCCCATCAAGGCACGTCCCACCATGGGGGCAGTGACCGTCCTTAGAGGAATGGCTTCTGGGTACCGTGTGGCATGGTCCACCAAGACCAGGATGAACCTGTTGCCCATGGCTGTCTTGGGATCCAGAGGCCCCACGATGTCAATTCCTACCCTTTCAAAGGGAGTACTGACTACAGGTAAAGGTTGGAGGGAAGCTTTGCATTTCCCCCCACTCTTGCCACTTGCCTGACAAGTCTGACAAGACCTACAATAAGCAGCTGACTGCTTGTGCATCAAGGGCCAGTAAAAGTGGGAGACAAGCCTCTTATAGGTCTTGTCCTGCCCTAGATGTCCTGCCAAAGCTACATCATGAGCCAAACCCAGTAGGAAGGCCCGGAAGCACTGGGGTACCACCAGCATACGAGCTGACCCAGGCTCAGGAACCTTAGGCTCACTATACAGGAGGCCATCCTCCCAATATATCAGGTGAGTACCTGGCGCCTCGCCAGCCGCCTGGGCTGCAGCCTCCTGCTGCAGCCCATCAAGAGTAGGGCACTCCTTCTGCGCTGTGCAGAATGCTTCACTGGTGGGCCCCCCTTCATGCTGCCACTGTGACAGCTCAGGGACCTCCCCCAGTTCAGCCACCTGCTCCCCTGTAGGTTCCGGGGCGTCACCCTCAGGCTCCGCCTCCTCCCAGACCGTGGGAACCTCGGGGGCCAGTTTCCCGCGCCCCCTGCCCTTCCTCTTCTTGGCGGTCCCCTGGGCCACTGTTTCAGGCTCCAGGGGCTCTTGACTACCCTGATTGGCTGCCATAGACCGGGTGGATACGCATACCCACCCAGGCAGACCCAACATCTCCAAGTGAGACCTGTGTTCCACCTCCTTCCAAGGGGAATCCTCCAGGTCGTTACCTAGCAAACAATCAACAGGCATGGTTGGACTCACAGCTACTTTCCAGGAACCTGAGACCCCCCCCCCCCATTCAAAGGGAATCTGCGCCACTCTGCAGAGACGCTCAGAGTTGTCTACCGCAACTACTTGGTGAAGTACCCGGGGATCAATCTGCTCTTCAGACACCAGGTGACTCCTCACTGTAGTCACACTGGCTCCTGTGTCTCTCAGAGCCTCCACCCTCTGTCCATTGATGGTCACCCATTGCCTATACTTCTTAGTGTTATCAGGCACTAGGTTTCTCTGGACCATCTCACTGTCCCCTAGTGAGACAAGGGTCATTTCTGCTGGTTCCCACCCACCTGAAACCAACTCCTCCCCAAGCGCTACACTGGCCAAACCCTGGTACGGTGCACCAGTGGGTGCCGGTGTACTTTTGGGGCATTTGGGGTCCCCTCTCACATGACCCACCTGGTCACATGCATAGCACTTACGTGAGGGACTACCTGCCACTGGCTTCCCTTTGGACAACCATGGCTTCTTTTCACTGGGGGGTTGGGAATCCTTACCCTGGGAATCAGTTTGGGGCCCTTTAGAGAACTCCCCCTGTTTCCCCTTACCCCCCCTTTCTTCTGAGTGGGGCCCTGCCCACCCTTGGCGTGGTCTCCCCCATACCTCTTTTGGACCCCGGTGCTCTCCCAGCGGTCCGCTTCCTGCGCAAGCTTCCTGGGGTCAGTCAGCTTGCTGTCAATGAGGTGCTGGCGCAGCTCTGGAAAACATAAACTGTACAAGTGCTCCCAAGCAATTAAATTGTAAAGCCACTCATACGTGTTTACCTTACTGCCCTTTACCCAACCATCCAGTGACCTGCAAAAAGAATCAACACATTCCAACCATGTTTGGGATTCCTTTCTCTTGTAGGATCTAAACTTCTCCTTGTACTGCTCAGGGGTGAGACCATACCTGGTGAGTAAGGCCTCCTTCATGACAGGGTAGGTGAGACTCTGAGCATCCCCTAAGGCTGTCAGTGTGTCCCTCCCCTCTGCCTCAAAATGCTTCCACAGGGATGCCCCCCAAGGAGCTTCAGGGACCAGGTTCATGTGGAGAGCTGACTCATAACCCTTGAACCACAAGTAGATATCATCCTCCCTCTTATAATCCCTCACAAGGTCTTTTGGGATGTGTACCCTTCTCTCAGGCTGCACTGTAGGATTGCTGCCACCATCTCTACTGGACTGGCTTCTATGATCCATCTCTCTCAAGCTAAGCTCATGAGCCATTGCTAACTTCCTCTCCTCAAGGGCTAGCCTCCTCTGCTCCAATTGGTAATCCCTTTCTGCCTGTTTGTCCTGTAACTCCTCAGGTGTCAGACCCTTGGATGTGACACTGCTACCTGCCCTAGAGACCTTCTCCCTGGACATAACAGGCCCACCCACAATACCATTGTGCACTGAACCCTCTTCCTCATCCTCCTCATCTCCCTCATCCTCTGTGCCCTTCAGTGCTCTTGGCTGTCATCCAGGCCCTCAGCGCCTTTTGCAGCTCCTCCTTCCTGGATGAGCTCTTAATGGGACAGTCAAAACTTTTACAGAACTGCTTCAACTGAGCTTTGGTATAACTCTCCAGTTTCTCAAGGTCAAAGTCAGCTCCAACTGATGCATCTCCAAGTAGAGACATGATGAAAGGTTAAAAAGAGTGCAACGTTCCAAATGCAGAAAACAAGTTTCAAAATGGAGTTCCAGAAAAGTCAATCACAGGATCAGCGAAAAAAGAAACTGAATGCAGAGCAAAAACAGTCCAAATATAAAAAAAACAAAAATCACAAGACTAGTAGTGGTCTGAACTCAAACAGTAGTGTACACTTAATTACTGTATGTCAAGTACAAATACAAGTCCAAATCCCAACCACTGATCACCAATGTTAGAAATTCGGTCTTTGGTTGACAGTCAGGTTACCCCCTGTTCAAGCAAGGACCATCACTCAAGTCAGGGTAAAAGAGAATCACCCTCAGCTAACCCCTGCTTACCCCCTTGGTAGCTTGGCAGAACAGTAGGCTTAACTTCAGAGCACTAGGTGTAAAGTATTTGTACCAACACACAGTAACTTAATGAAAACACTACAAAAGGACACAACACCGGTTTAGAAAAATAGGAAATATTTATCAAAACAAGACCAAAACTACAAAAATCCGACATACACAAATCAAGTTATGAATTTTTAGAGATTAAGCGAAAAAATAGCGCTTAGAAACAAAAATGCTTTGATGAAATGTTAACACGGCGTCGTGACGGAGTCGTTCCCAACAAGCTGACACCAGCGGCACCGGACACGGAGTCGTGTAGACCCCCAAGTACAGTACCTTTGGTGAAGAGTGAAAACAAGCCGATGCGCGAAGTCGGGAATCGCGGCGTCTGTGCGAAACGTTTAATCCGTGCACTTCGAGCGGCGTCGGTCACGACGTGGTGCGGCGACTTCCACGGAGTCGCGACTTCAGTGGGGCTGCTGCGGCGTCGGGCCTGCGAAGAGCGTCGCGTTCCAGCGAAGGTCACGGCGTCGGGTGCAGGCGGCGTTACCGGATTCAGCAGCGGCGTCGGTCCGGAGTCGTCCGAAGTCGATTTCCTTGGATTTCCACCAGCTTTCCTTTCAAGGGCCCAGGAACTGGATAGGGCACCACTTGTCAGAGCAGGAGTCTCTTCAGAGACTCTAGGTGCTGGCAGAGAGAAGTCTTTGCTGTCCCTGAGACCTCAAACAACAGGAGGCAAGCTCTAACTCAAGCCCTTGGAGATTTCTTCACAAGATGGGAGGCACACAAAGTCCAGTCTTTGCTCTCTTACTCTGGCAGAAGCAGCACTGCAGGAAAGCTCCACAAAGCACAGTCACAGGCAGGGCAGCACTTCTTCCTCAGCTATCAGCTCTTCTCCAGGCAGAGGTTCCTCTTGGTTCCAGAAGTGTTTCTAAAGTCTGTATATTTGGGTGCCCTTCTTATACCCATTTTAGTCTTTGAAGTCACCTTTCTTCAAAGGGGACTCACACCTACTTGTGAAATCCTGCCTTGCCCAGGCAAGGCCTCAGACACACACCAGGGGGATGGAGTCTGCATTGTCAGAGGCAGACACAGTCCTTTCAGATGAGAGTGACCACTCCACCCCTTCCTCCTAGCAGAGATGGCTAATCAGGAAATGCAGGTTACACCCCAGCTCCCTTTGTATCACTGTCTAGTGTGAGGTGAAAAACAACCCAACTGTCAAACTGACCCAGACAGGGAATCCACAGACACGGCAGAGTCACAGAATGGTTTAAACAAGAAAATGCTCACTTTCTAAAAGTGGCATTTTCAAACGCACAATCTCAAAATCAACTTTACTAAAAGATGTATTTTTAAATTGTGAGTTCAGGGACCCCAAACTCCACCTGTCCATCTACTCTCTAGGGGAATCTACACTTGAATCATTTTTAAAGGTAGCCCCCATATTATCCTATGAGAGAGACAGGCCTTGCAACAGTGAAAAACGAAGTTGGCAGTATTTCACTGTCAGGACATATAAAGCACATTACTATATGTCCTACCTTATCCATACACTGCACCCTGCCCTTGGGGCTTCCTAGGGCCTACCTTAGGGGTGCCTTACATGTAAGAAAAGGGAAGGTTTAGGCCTGGCAAGTGGGTACACTTGCCAAGTCGAATTTACAGTTACAAACTGCACACACAGACACTGCAGTGACAGGTCTGAGACATGATTACAGGGTTACTTGTGTGGATGGCACAATCAGTGCTGCAGGACCACTAGTAACATTTGATCTACAGGCCCTGGGCACATCTAGTGCACTTTACTAGGGACTTAACAGTAAAACAAATATGCCAATCATGGAGAACCAATTACGTACACATTTTAAACAGGAGCACTTGCACTTTAGCACTGGTTAGCAGTGGTAAAGTGCCCAGAGTAACAAAAACAGTAAAATCAGAGTCCAGCACACATCAACAACCTGGGGAACAGAGGCAAAAAGTTAAGGGAGACCACGCCAAGGATGAAAAGTCTAACAGTGTGGAAAAACCAATTAGGAAAAGTGACATTCCTACTCTCAGAAGGCAGTTGGTTATCGTGTGACATTCAAAGACTGAAAACACCTGAAGCAAGATAGCATCCCTAATTCTAGGGATATAATTTTAAAATGAGATGAAACGGTCATGCCCCAAGCCAGTCGGAAATCAGATCCGGGTTAATATAGTCTTGGACATGTATGTTGTCATTTGAATGCCCTGGGCCTGCTGAAATGCCAGAGACACAAAGACACGCCATACCAATTTCAGCTGTTAAGTCATCAGTGCTTTTAAAAAAATGTACATCCCTAGAATAGTAATCTGAGCCCCTCGATTTAACGGGTAGTAGGTGTGTACAGGATGCTGAAAGTGTGACATCAATCACACTTCACCTGTCGTTGTCACGGCAGCAGGAGGACCACAAGGCGGCAAGTATGGTCTGTGTTTATTTTTTACTGCTTGAAACTAAAGTGATGAGAGAATGAGAAAAATGCTTGAATTATTATCAGATACTAGTAATTAATTATTCTGGGATGTATTAAGTACATTGTGTTTTTACTCTCTGTACCACTCCAAACAAGGAGTAATCGTGTAAATCAGCCTTGGTCCTGCCCGAATAGGGCGGTTCAGCCCGAACTGCCAGGTCATAATCCCCCTGAGTGGGAATATAAGTAACCCCATAATGGATTCAGCCTCATCTGGTGGGCCTCATTAGTGTGGGTGAAGCTTGAGTTCTGACTTCTATAGTAGGGTAAACTATGAGCCCCAGGCCAGTGGCTGATGAGCTCTTTGTTTTAGTTTTACACCCCAGTACAATGGGTATGCCCATATACAGTATGAGACTTGTACTCGCAGTGCCTTAGGACTCAGGTGGCACCTCACTGATGAGGCCCAACAGTACAGAAACAGTCTAAAATGTACCTAGCCTTGCAGTTCTTGCTAGACCTATCCTATTGGAGCAGCACCAAGCCTGATTTGCATACGGGTGGTTCCTGTCTGGAGTAGTAGAAAGGGAAATAAAGTTATGGACTGGAATGTGGCTAGATCAATTGATAGTAACTGACACTTGCAAGCTTTCTACCTTTAGCTTTGTGTTTTAGCCAGACACTCTAAGTAGGTCGGGTATGCCTTAGATATAGGTCATGTGTTTGCTGTATCACAGGACTCAAGCTGTACTTTTCCAATGAGGCGCAGTATGGCCAAAAATTGTTTGTGGTTGCATGTGTTCACATCTAGACGGTGTCCGAATCACCAGATCCTCTGGGTCTGCGCACGTTCCCAACACGTCCACCACAAGACAGCTCCAATACTCAGACTCTGTGATATTCTAATCAAAGAGAGTCCAAGTGGGGAAAGGGGGATTAGGAAGGGAACAGCTGGGAAGGAGACCTGTAGGGAGCAAAGGGTTAAAACACACAATATCAAGATTATATTGCATTAATCATTACTAGACTGTGATTCTAAGCATTGTTATACTAGAAACATGGATAACTTAACATGGACTAAATAGCTAGGCCTCAAGATGTCTGGATACCTGTGACGGAATCAAGAAGGATTAATACCACTGTTCAAAATGAACCTCTCACTGAAATGTTACACATGGATTAGAAAAAACATCAGAACCTTCTAGAATTACATTTTCAAATTCAAACATAGTCTTTGCATGAGGACAATAAAATAATCTGAATGCATTTTATAACACCATAGGAAATATACTTCAGGGACTTATTATGCACACACAATATAACATCTAGAATTTTAGCACTTTAGTTTTCTTAGAATGCAGGAACATGAATTACGCACATTGCGGATTTCCACAAGAGTTTGTAAATGTCATAAAATGATTGCGCACAATGAATGACATGAACTAAGCACAAGAAATGAATCGCACGTCTTGCCGATTCAAAGGCCACAATGTGAATGCCATGAAATGGTAGCATACAATGAAGAACATGAATTCAGCACAAGAAATGAATTGCTCGTTTTTTGCCGATTCGATTGCCACCATGTGAATGCCATGAAATGGTAGCGCACAATGAATAACATGAATTAAGTACAAGAAATTAATTGCTCGTTTTACCGATTCGAATGCCACCATCTGACTGCCAAGAAATGGTAGGGCACACTGAATATCATGAATTTAACACAAGAAATGAATCGCGCGTCTTGCCGATTCGAATGCCACCATGTCAATGCCAAGAAATGGTAGCGTACAATGAATATCAAGATTTATACACGAGGAAAGAATTGCGCGTCTTGCTGATTCGAGTGTCAGCATGTAAATGCCATAAAACCTCACGAGCACATTCACACGCACAAGAGCAAAATGGTTTTATCATGCAAATTAGGCCCAAGAACTCAAAAAACCTTCGAGAATGGGATCGGGGACCCAGCCCGACCTCCGTCTTACCGCCCTGATCAAGAATCACCGAAAGAGTGAAAGGGCGAGGCCTGGAAGATCAAAGTAGGCCTCCGGAACAAGAGCTCAGGAAGTTGCTACTGCTCTGCACCGGGACCTCTGAATAGTGAGCATGTGGAGCTGGGCTGGCTCCCTTATATAGAGTCTTGGCCCAGCCCACAAACCACTCCCAGGCATGCTGCAGGGAAGGCTTCTAGAAGGCCCTGGAAGGGACCTCACCCTGACACACTCTGAAAGCCTGCAGCAGTACATTTGAAAATGAACAGTATTTATAAGCACCTTGAATATAAGTCTTCAGGATTACACTCTGCAATGCAAAAGGTTAAACAACAGCATATCAGCACAATGCTGAAATTACGTTATCTTGTAAGTGCTGGCTTTTTGCATTCTAGTCGCCTGTAGAGCGCGCACTGCCCTGATGTTGACAGAGGGGTCCTGGCCTGGAAAAATCTGCTCTGGGGTTGCTTGTGTTCGCATCAAGAGGAGAAGTGACTGTCATGGCCAGACAAGGGTCCTGGGCTCACAGCACCGCAGGAACCATGCTATACCTGACTGAAGAGCCCATAACAAGGGAGAAACCAGTCCTTGGTTGCTTGAGTTCAGGTTCAGGGGGAACACGACCTGGCTGTTCGGATTGGACTGTTCAAATGTGGAGCATTCAAGACTTATTTGCATATGTCTGTGTCTAAACTGAGGAAGCATGGTAGGCAATAGGATGGATGGATAGATGGATTGGGATACTGCCCTGAGTGATTTCCTGTGGCTGAGATTAATTCAAGCATTCTATCCATCCCCTTCTTGTTTTTGCATTTAACTTTCTGAAAGTAGAATGTTTATAATTGCAATTTAAAATTCAACCTTACCATAAAAGAAGATTTTTCATTATAATTCAAAAGGCACCTTATATGAACTGTTCACCTGCTCCCATTTGTAAGTTACACCATATTGAATGTAATAAGGCAACTCCAATGTTCTCTTATGGGAACAGTAGGTCTTGCGTTAGTGAAAAATGAATTCAAGAGCTTTTCACTAACAACATATAAAACGGTAAAACTTGAAAGTACATGTCCTACGTTTTTAAGTACATTGCACCCTGCCATGCGGGCTGTTTAGGAACTACCTTTGTGGTATCTTTAATGTGTTAAAAAAGAATGTTTAGGCCTGACAAAAGGTTTAGTTGGGTCAAAATGGAAATTTTAAAACTGCACATACAGGCTGCAATGGCAGGCCTGAGACATGTTTAAAAGGAATACTTTAGTGGGTGTCACAATCAATGCTGCAGGCCCAGTAGTGGCAGTTAATTTACAGGGCCAAGGTACATGTAGTACCACTTTACATGTGAATTAAATATGCCATTTGGGGAACTAGCCAATATGACCATGTTTTAAGTAGTGACCATACGTACTTTAGCACTGGTTAGCAGTGGTAAAGTGCACGGAGTCCTACAGCCAACACAAACAAGTTCAGAAAAATATGGATGAGTAAGGCAGAAACTCTGGATCAAGAGACCACCCTAAGACAGCCAGGTCTAACAGGTATCCAGAACTCTTGAGCTTGAGCATCTGACCTCCGATCAGGCTGCCCCTTCAGAAAGATCTGCTGTCACAGCAGCAGAGCAAGTTTCTTCTAGTGGGAATTCGCAATCTTCACCTTCACGTTTGGTGATTGAGCAGCGACAGCTGACTACATTCAGCTTTCCTCCAGAAGCGGATGATGTAATCTTGGCAGCCAGGCATCTTTCAATGAAAACTGTATATGTCTGTTGCTGAGACAAATTTGTAGCTTGTTGCGGCACTCAGCAGATAGGCACCCTGCAGGCATAATTGTCTGATTTTTTTAATGATTTGTTTTGGCCTTAGCCTGGCATAGCTTTGTTCTTGGCACAGTTAAAAGTAATCTTTTGTCTTTTTCAGCTTTTGTGCGGTTGCCAGATCTGCCTTCATTGTGTAAGTCTCCAGTTGTTATGTAGTTTATAAAACAGTTACATTTCATTCCTTCCTCTCCCTTGTCATGCCACAGCAGGATCTTAACTTGGTTGTTACATTCCCGATATGCACTCCCTCTGAGCCGCTTCACAGGTGCCCCTTGTGTCTTCTCATCCTCAAAACAGTGATCCTCTTACATCGTCATGGTGCGTGAGTATGCTTCAAGCTCACTGTGTCAATCTGCTGTACACCGCCTTCTTCCCAGTCCCAGTTGTAACGTCGTTCGACTTCAGTCAGAACATTACCTTGCCAGGGTTCTATGCTCTGCCTCACCTCTCTAAGGAGGTGGAGAGACTCCATTGCTTGGACCCCAAGACAGTGAAAAGCTTTAACACAGAACGTACAAATGAAAACCAGCTGGCCGATCATCTCTTTGTGGCATTCTCCAGAGCAAAAAAAAGGCAGAGCTGTGCAGAAGAGAACCATTTTCTGCAGAATCAGACTCTGCGTTAAGATTTGCTATGCAAGGGTTAAAAAACAGCCTCTAGAAGGATTGCATGCTCTTTCTACTGGGATCAAAGCTGCTACCAATGCCTTGGTATTTCCCTGTCTTGGAAATTTGCCTGGTGGTTAAGTGGTTGTACCTCGATAAGTTCCTGAAGCACTATTGTATGGACAATCAAGTTTCCCAAGAGTGGCATTTTGACAGCTTAGTCATGCAGGCTTTGTATCTATTGAAGAATGTTGTAAACATGGCTGTTAAATTGTATTCCATTATTCCCATCTTTGGAGTGTGTGTATTGTATTTTACTAAACTACAGGGCTTTGATCATAGGGCCTGACAGAAGGTGTCTTTATAGTGGAAAATGTATACCTGTTATCTTCTTCACCTACAATTGCGAGTCTTGTGAATTCTTTAAGAGGATAATCACATTAAGGTGCATAGAAAACAGCCTGCAGGAATAGCATGTTGAATTACTTCCAAGTCCACAAACCCTATAAGATGGTGTATAATTTCATCAGTGATGTCATCAAGGATGTCATTTAAGATGTCATGAGTGATGTAATATGTGAGGTCGTAAGCTGTGTTTCACGGGGCCATAAGTTGTAGTTAGCACAGTAAACTATAACTGATGTATTTCAGAGGTTATTCCGTTTTTGCATGATAGTATTCACCTTATTTCAATACCTAACTAATGTCACTTTAACCTTTGTTTTTTTTCTCTGAATTTCTAGGGAGTTTTTAACATAAGCAAAGAAAAGCACACCTGACTATAATAACTTCAATATCACTTCAGCAGTTTAGCAAAACAATTGTCTTTTATTATGTAGGACCTGCGAGAGGTGCAGGGGGAGTGCACTGGTGGGGAAATCACAAAAGCAAAAAAGAAACACAGACTCAGGACGCAGTTAGGTTGCAGAGAAGATTTACTTCACAAATCTATGGTGCGTTTCGACGGATTTGCGGTCTTGCTCACATAGTAAATTACAAACATGTGGAGAAGTACATAAAAGAATAAACATAAACAAAGGACACATTGTTTTAATAGTCTTGTAAGATACACCACTCCGGCGACCATATTGAAATGTGATCATTGTAATCATATGGCAACATGCGTGTGTTATGCAACAATAATCAGGTGTGAGTCCGCATGTAATGTCCACAATAGACAAATGCAAAGGTAAATAACCTTTAATTCAAGTATTAGACATGCAGAGCGAACAGAAAGTTGCAAGCAATACAAATATGGTGGCCATGATAAGTTGTAGCAATAGTTTGGTTGTGGCATGTCAACCACAAATTTATGGTAAATGTATGGGTTGTAATGGTGGTGGCCATGATGAATGAAGAAATCAGATATCTCAATCTGTTCATATTGTGACACTGTGCAAATCGCACATAAGCCTATGGAGAATGGTAAGCTGTGGTGTAGGCTTCTGTTGACATGAAGAGTAAAGTGTAAAAAGGCTATGCGGTACCCACAGGATGAGGTAATCCCGTGAAACAGGGTCCAAGGGTGGCCCAGTAGGGGCAGGCAGGATAGGTAGTAAATGTGAGAGAAAGATTCTTGCACAAAAGGAATGGACAAAGGGAATAATCCCTGTCTGACCCAAAATAAGATCATAATGCCACTATCGGGTGAGTGCCCCAGCGTAAAAGACACTGGGGCGGCTCAGTGGTCCAGCCCAACTGGGCAGGATAGACATAAAGTGCAATGAAGACAAGGCCCGATGAAGGAAACGCCCATTTGGCCTGGGTCCCTGGGTAAAAAAAGACACAAACAGGCTCGGTATGCAAATGGTGGCACCAATGAAAACACAATAATACATAATCGGGCCCAAGTGGGCAAAGAAAGATGGACTAGTACCCATCCTGATAAACACATATGCCAAATCATATTATTAAGGCAAGAGAACCCATCATAAACGTCTTACTTCTGAAATGAAACAATGGAAAATGGAAAAATAAATAAATAATAGTGAAGACAGTTTTATCTGTGATGTGCACTACCACCCGGACCACTGAAAATTAAAAGAAAGAGTAGGAGAACCCGTTCTACTGACTCCTCCCCATATTGTGCTGGATAACCACTTCCTTTACTCCTGTAACAAAACATATTTAAACAAAAAGTAAAAAATGTTGGAAAATCCATCAGCAGTAAGGCATAGATTACAAGTTAGAAGAAAGCAAAGGGAGCATGCAAGAAACCATATAAAGTCAATCATCATATAGGTGCACACTCATTTCTTCATCTAGATTGAGACCTCCCTGGGACGTTTGGTATCTAGTTGCAAAATGTATCTGTATTCCCTTTTCCTTAGTCTGTGTCCTGTCTCCACCCCTGATATTGTGTAGAATTTGCTCAATGGCAAAAAACGAGAGTTGGGTGCTGCTTCTGTTGTGCTTGTGCTGAAAATTTCTCACTACCGGGTAATGTGGGTCACATTTGTTGATGGCCCTGATGTGCTCAAGGACCCATTTTCTCACTGTGTGTGGCACTTCCTACATACCTGAGCTGCCAAGGACATTCTAAGACATAGATCACAAATTGGGGAATACAAGTAAGAAACTGTGTGATTTTTCCAATTCTTACCTCGCTTGAGAAAGGAGTATTCCTTCCTGATGGTACTGGCCTTTCAGGGTTTGCAGTACCCAGAGGGAAAGAAGCCTTGTAGACTGTGTTCCTTTATCCTGTTCATGAAGGTGATATCTCTATGAACAAATATATCTCTTAGGATGCGTCCTTTCCTGTAAGTGGTCCTTGGTCTCTCACACATCGAGTGGCCTATGATAGGGTCACTTTTGAGTATTTCCAAGTATTTTGCAAATACGTAGCAAATGTCATTGGAATTGTTATTTAAAGTCATCACTAGCTCAAGTCAGTCGGTGTGTCAGTGTTCACACTGTTGTCAAATAAAGTGTGTTCTCTGATGACAGTTTTCATTTTGTTGATGGCTCTGTTGAGCACCATATTGGGGGTAACCTCTTTCCCTTAATCTGCTGATCATCATCGGCTCTTCCTTCAAATATGTGCTGTCAGTGTTGCAGTTGTGTTTAGCCCTCAGGAGCACACTTTATGGAATACTCCATTTGAGAGTGTCAGATGGCTGCAGAGGGCATGAAAAAGGTAGTTATCAGCAGTGGGCTTTCTAATGAGGTTGGTGTGAACCTCATTAGCAATGATCTCTAACCTGACATCAACGTACTCAACCATGGTGTTGCTAATGGTGTGTGGGAGGATGAGGTTGTGAGGGTTGTAATTCAGTTTGTTGACAAAGAGGGCAGCAAACTCTTCAGTACCTCGCCAAATGATAAACAAATTATCAACTTACCTGAGCCAAAGCACAACTTGCTCAAGTTCAGGGTGACCCTCAATGTTAATGAAAAGGTCTTCCACCACCCTAGGAACAGGTTCAACGAACTTGGAGCAAAACATGTTCCCATGGCAGTACTGAGAACTTATTTGTACAGGGTGCCATTGAAGAGAAACATGTGGGACAGACAGTGACAGATCATGTCCAGAATCATTTTCATGTGGGCAAAATACCTGAGGGACCTGGTGCAATCAAAATGCCTGCAAGCTTGGATGCCCTTCTCGTGCTTAATGATGGTGTTTAATGAGCTAACATTCAGGCCCATATTTATACTTTTTTAGCGCTGCATTTGTTCCGGTTTTTGACGCAAAATCGGCGCAAACTTACAAAATACCATTGTATTTTCTAAGTTTGCGCCGATTTTGCGTCAAAAACGACGCAAATGCAGCGCAAAAAAAGTATAAATATGGGCCTCAATGTCATACGGATAAAGTGTCTCTCCCAGCAAAGGCCCTCAAGTTTCCCCCAGAAAGTGTTTGTCCCTCAGGTAGGAGGCCAGTGGCAAAATCTCTGAGGAAGTGGTCCACGTATTTGGATATGTTTTCCGGGGTACTACCCCGGAAGACAAAATAGGTCCCGAGAGATTATGTTTGTCCTTCAGCACCATGGGAAGGTGATGGAGTACAGGCAGCTTCAGAAACTCTTCTCTCAGGTAGCACTACTCTTCCCACTTTAGAAGACCCTCGTCCCTCCAATTGGTTTGTTTGTCCCAAATGTCTGTAACACTCTTGACATATGTTTCTCTGTTGATGACCTTGTAGTATTTGTTGTCCCTTAGCTGACGCATGTCTTCTCTAATGTACATCTCTCTACTGAAGAGCACAATGTTGCCCATTTATCTGTAGGGCATGTGATGACACTGGTATCTGCAGCTAGAGTATCAATGGCCTGTCTTTGAGCAAAGAAAAGGTTGTGTAGTGCATTGCTTTTGTTTCACTTTCCATGACAGAAGTTTTTGAGATCTTTAGTGATAACCTCGTGAAATATGTCAATGCTGTCACATGGGCAAAAAACTACAGTGTGGTTTACAACCAAAGGGAAAGGCATGATCATATGTTATTACCATGTCATCTAGAAGTGTGTGTATATCTTTGGGAATATCACCCTCATTCATACACGTTTCTGTTAGAAATGGTGTCTCTGGTTGGCAGTCAATTTGCACTCTGTCCAAGCAGGGATCCTCACTCTAGCCGGGTAAGGGAGTTTCATTCCTCAGACAACTCCTGCTCACCCCCTTGGTAGCTTCGCACACGTAGTCAGGCTTATCTCAGAGGCAATGTGTAAAGTATTTGTACTAACACACAAAATAACACAATGAAAACACCACAAAAGTGACACCAGTTTAGAAAACTAGCCAATATTTATCTAAATCAAACAAGAACAAAATGACAAAATCCAACTTACACAAGTAAAGTTATGAATTTGTACTGTAAAAAAGAGTCTTAATCCATAGAAATCAATGGATGCGTTGTTTTTACACAAAGTACCTGGTTTGCGTAAAAAATAATGCTGCACGGGCGAGCGTGCATCAGAAAAGTCAGCGATGCATCATTTCTTCTCCAGTCGGGGAGGTGATGCGACATTTTTTATCTCCAGCAGAAGAGCGATGTGTCGATTTCCAGGTGGCAACCTCGGGTCCACGCAGGTTCATGATGATTTTGACGCCCAGCAACGATGCTTACCAAATTCCGGCGCACAGTGGTGAAGAGCTGTGCTGCGTGTGTGATGAGTCAATTTCAACAGCTGCACACGGGTATTGTCGTTTTCCTAGCCGCTATGTCGGTAGTGTGTCAATTTCTCAACCGCGAAGCAGGTGCTGCGTTGTTTTTTCTCCCACAGGGCTCCTGTGCATGGATTTCTGTCTTGGTTCCACCAGCTTCTCCTTTCAAGGGCCCAGCGACTGGATTAGGCAGCACTTGGCAGGGTAGGAGTCTCAGCAAGAGAGTCTAGGTGCTGGCAGAGGAAGTCTTTGATGGGCCTGAGACTTCATAACAGGGGCAAGCTCAGTCCAAGCCCTTGGAGACACTTCAGAAGCAGAAAAACACAGCAAAGTCCAGTCCTTGTCCTCTCTCAGTCAGAAGCAGCAACTGCAGACCAACCCAGCAAAGCACACTCACAGGCAAAGGGCAGTACCCTCCTCCAACTCTTGTCCTTGGCAGAGGTTCCTCTTGATCCAGAAGTAATCTAAAAATCTGGGGTTTTGGGTCCACTACTTATACTCCTTTCTGCCTTTGAAGTAGGCAAACTTCAAAGGAAACTTTCTGTTGTTCACAGGATCCTGCGTTGCCCGTGCCTGGCCCCAGACACACACCAGGGGGTTGGAGACAGCATTGTGTGAGGACAGGCACAGCCCTTTCAGGTGTAAGTGTCAGCTCCTCCTTCCTTGCTCTAGCCCAGGAGACTCATCAGGATATGCAGGCTAGACCCCAGCTCCCTTTTTTGTCACTGTCTAGTGGGAATTTACAAACAGCCCAATTGTCAGTCTGACCCAGACGTGGATTCCACAAGCAGGCAGAGGCACAGAATGGTTAAGCAAGAAAATGCCCACTTTCTAAAAGTGGCATTTTTAAACTGACAATCTAAAAAACAACTTTACCAAAAGGTGTATTTTTAAATTGTGAGTTCAGAGACCCCAAACTCCATAGCCCTATCTGCTCCAATAGGGCAACTACACTTAAAAGATACGTAAAGGCAGTCTCCATGTTCACATATGAGAGAGGTAGGCCTTGCCACTGTGAAAACCGATTTTGGCAGTATTTCACTGTCAGGACATGTAGAACACACCAGTACATGTCCTACCTTTAATATACACTGCACTCTACCCATGGGGTTACCTAGGGCCTACCTTAGGGGTGCCTTACATGTACAAAAAGGGAAGGTTTGGGCCTGGTAAGTGGGTACACTTGCCAGGTCGAACTGGCGGTTAAAAACTGCACACACAGACACTGCAGTGGCAGGTCTGAACCATGTTTACAGAGCTACTCATGTGGGTGGCACAACCAGTGTTGCAGGCCCACTAGTAGCATTTGATTTACAGGCACTGGGCACCTCTATTGCACTTTACTAGGGACTTACTAGTAAATCAAATATGCCAGTCATGGAAAAGCCAATTACACATACATTTTAAACAGAGAGCACTTGCATTTAGCACTGGTCGGCAGTGGTCAAGTGCCCAGAGTACAAAAACCAGCAAAAACGAAGTCCAGCACACAGTCAGAAATACAAAAAGCAGAGGCAAAAAGGCACAGGAAACAATACCAAGGATGCCAGGTCCAACAGTTTCCAATTCATGCATAGTGAGCAACTTATCAGTATCACCAAAGTTCACATCACTGGTCTCACCCTGGCCCGCTCTAGTGATACTGCCCTTGAGACAGTGCTACTTTTTACAGCTTAAGTTTTCTTATCAACTTGAACACGTCCACCCATGCCTCTTCATAATTAAAATGCCATGATGGGCAGAAACAAAGGCCAAAATAAAGAATAATCCTTTCAGTTTCTGAGAGAATTCTATTGGTAAGATTGATGATAGTTCTATTTACCATCTAAATGTCCATTTCACTCATGACCTTTAGCTCCTTGCACTGGTTCCCACGCACCCCTGTGGTTGTGCTTCACCTCTTTTGTTTCCTCTAGTAGAGTCGCTGTCACCTCAGACTGCTTCTCCTTGACCTCTTCCTCTGTTTTTCGAGTCCATTCCCTAGCCTCGGCTCTTCAGAGTTGTACCACATCCAGTCTGTCAACCTCTTCGGAGAAGCTGCTATTCATCTAAGAAAGCTGTAGATTTATAATTGCATTAGCTGCCAGATGTGTTGCTTTCAGTGGCACCTGAGGCGTCAGTGTCATTGCCAGCTGCTGTGCCTGCCTCCGAGATCATGCTTTAATAGTGTGTAGTTGTTGTTGTGGATGCTGGTATGTTGAAATTGGTGGCTGTTAGACCTGATGCTCTGAGGTAGTTTCCCCAAACTTTTTTGCCTTTTCTACATAGAATTGCTGAATCTTTTTGAGTGGCTTTGGCGCCCTAGGCACTTTCCGACTGTGAATACCATGTGAAAGCACGCACGCCTTCCTGCCTATGCCAGGAAAGTGGCGTTAACCAGTATATGCACATATGCACACTGGTGTGCCTCTATATACTTGGTCTGTCACAGCAGGCCTGAGTGGGTACACTTAAACCTGTGTGGTGTCCTTTAACTTGTGTCCAGCCTGCACCTGCAGGCTTGTGTATGGGCACGGACACGTGCCCGCGTTGCAAACAAATACAGATGTGTGTTTCACTACACATAAGAGCTGCTCTGCCCATAGGTTAGCATGAAGATAAGTTACAATTGATCCTGAACTCCAACAGTGGATTTCAGTGGAGCAGCCTCATGGTGTTTACTATCATTGGATTAATAATGACAATCCCATTCCCATGATAAAGGCAGTTGTGTCAGTAAATGTCTAGAAATGCAACTTCTGGGAAGTGGGCATTTCTATGTTCTAAAAACTCTCTTTTAGTGCCTTTTAAATTCAACCCCATTTCACTGGAGGCTGAAGAAAGCACATCTGTGCATTCCCCAGTGACAGCTATAAAGCCTGGGCACCCGGAACGACAGTCTGTCATTCGAGGGCATGGCTGGATAGATTGAAGGGAGAGGTTTTGACACTTGACCTCTCTGAGGCAGATCCTGGCCCCACTAAAGATAAAGATCTGCATTCCATGCCCCCATGGCAGACCAAACTGAAATTTAGGGGTGACTTTAGTGATTTAAAGGGGAACCTTTTGAACCACCCCAATTTCAAAGGCACACTTCAGTATATTTACTGATACCACACTTCAGCAACTTAGACTATGCATGCAGGAATATGGGACGGAGCTGCTAGACCGCATGATGTGCACTTCCAGAGTAATCTGTTGTCCAGAAAGAGTATTTACTGCCCCCAAGGAAGGAACCGCGCACCCTTCCGACATTGTGGCTGGCCTGGGCAAACTGGTTGCTGCAGTGTGGCACCCTGAAGTGTGTTCTCCAAGGGTACGATGACATGCCCCTGTTCTCTCGTGGAGGTTCCAGGGACATCAAATGCCTCGTGTGAGGGACCTACACCTTCTACCGGTGTCATCTGAAGAGCAGTGCCCTCAGAAGTACTTGCATCATCGGCTGGACTTCATCAGGCAGCAGCTGTGCGAGCACTGAAACAAGTATAGTATCTGGAGACCGGATTTGTCTGGTGCTATGCTTTCAAAGTATTGCCGGCACTTCAGAGAGTGTGGTCCTTCATCGTAGGGCCATGACCTGCATAAGCTGCTTGTTTGTTGTGAGCGGAATCACCGGTTGCGGGACCCTGCGTGGCCTGTCTTTGTCAAGTGTGTCGCATTTCTCTCATGAGACTCCCAACTGCATGCTTATTGTATGCAGTGCCATAGATGACGGTCCTCGGATGTGTGGGTGTCCCAGGAGCAGTGCTATATCCTACCTCGTGCGGCACCGTTGAACTTGCGTCTTTCGTATGTGTAGTCAGATTGCATGGTGTGCCACAAATCATCAGGCGCCAGACGTTGTGCCTCATTCCAGGGAGACATGGGAGTGGAATCCTTTTCATGCGATTAACAAGATTGTCTGGTGCGACTCAAGTAATTGCACACCAGATGTTGAGCCTCATTACAGGGAGGCATGGAATTGCAATCCTTCGTGTGCGTGCTCATGGATTTCTGGTGCAAATCAAGTCATTGCGCATCAGACGTTGTGTCTCATTCCAGGGAGGCACGACATTGAGCACTGTGGCCCGTATTTATACTTTTTGACGCTAAACTGCGCTAACGCAGTTTAGCGTCAAAAAATTTAGCGCCGTCTAACGCCATTCCGAAGCGCCATGCGGGCGCCGTATTTATGGAATGGCGTTAGCCGGCGCAAGCAGACCGGCGCTGCCTGGTGTGCGTGGAAAAAAACCACGTAGACCAGGCAGCGCCGGCGTAGGGGGAAAATGGCGCTAGGGCGTCTTAAAATGGCGCAAGTCGGGTTGACGCTAAAAAATCGTCTTAACCCGATTAGCGCCATTCTTTCGACGCCCAGACGCCATTTAAATGACTCCTGTCTTAGTAAAGACAGGAGTCATGCCCCCTTGCCCAATGGCCATGCCCAGGGGACTTCTGTCCCCTGGGCATGGTCATTGGGCATAGTGGCATGTAGGGGGGCACAAATAAGGCCCCCCTATGCCACCCCAAAAAAATTGAAAAATAACAAAAATTATACTTACCTGAACTTACCTGAATGTCCCTGGGGTGGGTCCCTCCATCCTTGGGTGTCCTCCTGGGGTGGGCAGGGGTGGCAGGGGGGGTCCCTGGGGGCAGGGGAGGGCACCTGTGGGCTCATTTTGAGCCCACAGGCCCCTTAACGCCTACCCTGACCCAGGCGTTAAAATGTGGCGCAAATGCGGGGTTTTTTGACCCGCCACCTCCCGGGCGTGATTTTTGCCCGGGAGTATAAATACGACGCATTTGCGTCGCCGTCATTTTTTTAGACGGGAACGCCTTCCTTGCATCTCATTAACGCAAGGAAGGCGTTCACGCTAAAAAATGACGCTCTTTGCCAATACTTTGGCGCTAGACGCGTCTAACGCCAAAGTATAAATATGGCGTTAGTTTTGCGCCGAATTTGCGTCGATAAAAACGACGCAAATTCGGCGCAAACGGAGTATAAATACGGGCCTTTGTGTGTACGATCGGGATTGTCTGGTGTGACTCAAGACACTGTGCACCCTATGTAGTGTCTTTATCCAGGGAGGTGCTGATTGCTATCTCTTTGTGTACAACTGGGACTGCCTAGGGCTTCTCAAGTCATCACGCCCCAGACATTGCGCCTCCTCCCAGGGAGGTGCAGTATTTGGTAACTATTGTGTCTTAGAGTGCCTGGCTCAGCTGTGAGCCACTGTGACCAACATGTGTCCCACAATGACCCTACCCCATGCTTTGCAGACTCAAGCCCAGAAGGCAAGGTGCAGAGTACTCTCAGTGAACTTGAACTGAATGGTGTGAATGGTGGCCAAACCTTCATTTGTTATCTGGTCAGCTGGTCTTGCTTCCTTTACCCCCATATTGTCCCCGAGTGCCTGAACAAGAGTGACTCCATCCGTGAGCAGCATAGCACCAGGGGGTAAGGCTGTTCACATCTTCAGCTAGTGGGAGGCGGTTGGAGGGTGGAGTAAGGTTCTCAGCCTAGGGGTGGGGTCTGCAAGCACACTGACAGCTAACCTTCCAGATATTAGTGCACCGCATTAGGGTGGTGGGAGGGAGGGTATGTGAGTGTGTGGTTTACAAGCTGCCTGATATATGTGGCCAAGCTGGGTGGTGCAGAGTGGGTGTGTAGGAGCGACTGTGGGTGATTATTACACCTTACAATGGTGTTGCCAGACACATTAATTCTTGCCAGATGACTTTTCACGGTTGACACTAGATTTTACCAGTGCGGCCCATGCCGCAGAGTTAGTTTAAAGTGTTGATTTGCTCTTGATGTACAAATTGCTGCTATGTTTGTGAACCAGAGTGCACCCTAGGACTGTGTATAAATGATTTGGGGTGATCGCTTGGGTGGGTCTGACAAAATTTGGCACCACATGTACGTGCTGGGAGGGAAAGCATTAGTTTTCTCATATGTGCATACTGCAAATGTCGTTTAAACTCAGTTAGACCTTGTACTGCTAGTGTTGTTTCAAATGGTGATTCCTGCACAGAGTTACATGCTATTCATGATGTGTTAATGTGTGTTTTGAATACAAAACGTATTTACATGCACCTCGTGTAAAGTCTCTTTTGTGACGCTCAGGGTAATTGTTGTGTGGTATTGCTGTGTCATTGCTTTACACATTGTCCCTGTGATAAGCCTGACTGCTCTGTGTCAAGCTACTCAAGGGTGTGCGTAGGTTGTACAGTGAGTGTAATCACCAACCCCTGTCAGGAGTGGTGAGTTTTGCCTAGCTAGGGCCCAGCCTCAGCCAACCAGAACGCGCCGCCTCCAACATTTGGTGGTCAAGCGGTGGGATAGGACTTGCAATTGCACAGCATCACACAGTAATTTACTGTGCACCACAACTTCACGTTTGGCAAAAAAAATTCCTTTATTCCTAAGGTGTCCCCAAAAAGGGAAAGTGAGGTAGCCTGAGACGGCTGAACGCATTTTCCCCATAGATCTTGGTTTTACCTTTTCCTAGTCTGGCAACATGTCTGAGGGGCCTACCTGAGGAAGAGTTTGAGCTGACTGACCTGGACACCTACACAGTGGCACAGCTCAAGGAGGTCTGCGAGGCAAAGGGGTGGCTTGCAAGGGAAGAGCCAAGAAGGCGGAGTTGCAGGAAGCCGTTAGGGCCTGGGCAGGGGCCCACCCCCAGAGGGAAGTGGATAATGGAGGAGAGGTGGAGCGTGGAGAAGAGCCAGAACAGGGGGGCCTTGATGGCCAATCTACAGAGGGGGAGGCCCCTCTTTTGCCAGACCTGTGAGGCCCCTTTAGGACTGACAGTAGTGTATTCTCAAGGAGCCTGTCTCCAGAAGAGCTGGAGGACAGGAGGGAAGAAAGGAAGTTGAAGTTGGAGCTTGCCAGGACTGCCAAGGAGCAGTTCCTAGCCCTTGCTAAATTGGAAAAAGAGCAAAGTCTGGCTAGATTAGATGAAGAGCAAAGTCTGGCTGAAAGGAGGCTAGCCATGAAAGAGAAAAAGATGGCTCTTGAGCTGAGCCTCAATGAGTTGGATGTAAGAGCCCTACAAATAGGGTCCAAAGATGGTAATGGTGGCAGCGCCCCTATAGTGTCTAACAGTGAGAGTAGAGATCAGCTCCCAAAATATATGGTACAGGATTATTAGGTGGGGGATGACACTGACAAATGGTTGGCAGCCTACGAGGTGGCCTTCAAGGCACACAGGATCCCTGAAGAGAGCTGGGAAGGTAATTTATGGCGGTACACCCCAAGTGGGGAGGGACACTCTCCTGATCCTAGATATGGGGGACCAGACTAACTACCCTGCCATGAAGGCTGTACTAATCGGTAAGTGTGGACTGAGCCTGGAAAAATACTGCCAGATGTTTAGGGCCAGCTGCAAACTGACCACCCAAAACTGGGGTGACTTCATACACCGTGTGAATAAGGCACTGAAGGTTTGGGTGTTGGGCAGCAAGGAAAATGACTATGAAGGATTGTACAACTTGATCTTAAGAGAGCACCTCCTCGAGATTTGTTTTACCGACCTGCACCAACACCTGGTAGACAGAAAGCTGATGGATTGCCAGAAGCTTACTTAGGAAGCAGACCTCTGGGCCAGCACTCTAGTGTCCAAAATTATCACTAGGAGGAACTCCAAAAAAGGGGGTCAACCCTCCCCCACCCAAGAAAGAGGGGAGTGACCTGAAGAAGGAGTCTTCTGCCAGTCTCCAAAAGCATTACCCGGGGAGAGAGCATGGCCCGAATCTCCAATCCTGATTCCCCAAAGAAAGCTTTCCTGGGCAAAAATCCACCCCCAAGGACCCCTAGCTGCTAAAAGTGCCACGGGTACTAGTACTACAAGTGAAATCTTAAGTTTCCAATGCAATTGCCCTCAGCCTCGGGAGGAAAGGCTCCCAGCATGGCCAGCATAGTGATGGGGGGGAGGTTAGTGGAGTTACCCTGATGTACCAGGGTGACAGTAAGATGTTGCCCCATGCCTGCTAACAGAACAAAGTATAGGCAGCAGGTCACCATCAATGGACAGGAGATAGAAGCTCTGATGGATACAGGGGCCAGTATGACTATGGTAAGAAGTCGGTTGGTCTCCCCTGAGCAGGTCATTCCCCAAGCCACTCAGCAAGTGGTGGTGGTTGACAACAGAGCAGTTGTTTCCCAGTGGCCCAGGTGCCATTTGAATAGGGGGGAGGGGATCTCATGCTTTTTGAAGATCATTGTGAGCCCCACCATGCCAGTGGTGAGTCTGTTGGGTAATGACTTGGAGCACGCTATCTGAAAAGAAGTGGAGCTCCGTGCTAATGTAGAGACAGTCCATGGCTATCCGAGGAGGGAACTAGAAGGGGCTGGAGTATTGAACAATGGCCCAGCCCCCTGCTAAGAGGGAGAGAGGATAAGGAAGGAGAAATGTGCCTCTGAACATACCTCTGGTGAGAGTGACAGGGAACTGGCCAAGGCCATTCGGGCATCCACTGAAAAGGTGCCCTGGCCAAGATTGCTGAGTGGCAAGTAAAAGGAAGTCCTACCAGGGAGGAGTTCTGCAGGGCACACAGAGAGTGCCCCACTGCAGGGGTCAGAGGCCACAAGCTGAAGCCCAAGTAGCGGGTGATGAAGCCAGGGCTCATCACCTTTACTGGGAGGGCAATCTTCTGTACAGTGAGTCAAAGGCTCCTGGCCAGGGTGCTCGAAGGGCCTCAGTGGTGTCTTTAGTCTCTTAAAAGCAACAAATGTTTCTTGCAAGCACAAAGTACCTGGTTTGCGTTCAAAATCTCTGCAAGGAACCACAGAGGAGGAGATGGCTGGAAAGCAGGGAGGTGTGCGTCGATTTCTCGGGCCGCACATGACGATGCATCATTTATTTTTCATGCAGGGAAGGCTTTGTGTCGATTTTCGGCACTCAGACTTGGATCCTCTTCGGGTTGCAGGGTTTTCGGACGCCCCGTGGATGATGTGTTGAAATCTGGTGCTTGCAGGACGAAGTCACAGGGGCTGCGTCGATCCAGTGGGCGTTGCATGGAAATTTCTACCGCATGGCAGGCGCTGTGTAGATTCCTCTCAGGAAGTCGTTCCGGCTTGGCTTTGCATCGATCCAGTGGGCCGTGCATTGAATTTCCGGTCGCTATGCTGGCGCTGCGCCAGTCTCCTCCTTGCGAAGTCGGGCTGTGTCGTTCTGGTTCGGTGTGAGGTGATTTTCTCTCCCCGATGCAGGCTGTGCGTTGTTTTCTGCAGGCTGTGCATCGATTTCCACCACACAGGGAGTTGTTCTTGCAGGAATGAAGTCTTTTTGGTCCTGAGACTTCAGGGAACAGGAGGCAAGCTCTATCCAAGCCCTTGGAGAGCGCCTTCTCAGCACAGTGAGAGAGTAGCAAGGCAACAGGGCAACAGCAAGGCAGCAGTCCTTCTCAGAAAGCAGTCAGTTGAGTCCTTTGGGCAGGCAGGCAGTTCATCTTGGCAGGTTGCAGGTTCTGGTTCAGGGTTTCTTCTCCAGGAAGTGTCTTGATGAAGTAGACTGTCAACCTCAGAAGTGTCTAAGTTGGTAGCGTTGTTGTAGTTTAGCAGCTTTAGATTAAGCATTAGCAGAAGACATCTTGTATTTAGCAACTATTATGAACATTTCGCGGAAACCATTTTGTATTCATGGCAGCCATTTTCTCTGCCACATGCTGCCATGTGCTCACCATGTGGTCTGTCCTACCTTTCTGTTAACTACTCTTGAAAATCTGCCTAGTGACAAGTTATATTTAGCATCTCCCACTTTCGCACATGCCCAGTAAGGTCTGCAGCTGTTAGTCCTTGAAAACTGTTAGCCCCTCCTACCTGTCGACTGTGCATTTCCACATGACCTTATATGTATAGAAGTCTTACTTCTATAATTGTACCATTCTTTTAGCCCCTGCGTGGGTATTAAACGACCATGCTCTCTCAGTTCAGTGTGCTACTTCAAACATTACCGAAGGGTGCTGTTTGAACTGTAGTACCACCTCATGAGGTTTAATAAACTTTTGTCTTTTATTTCAGTTTCTGTGCCAACTTCTTCCTATGTGGTCTGAGGACTTTGTGCAGAGAAGGGTGAACCCCTTGCACTAGTAGGCCTTGCTGAGGCTTACTTCAACAGCGTCAGCGACCCTGTTTAAATACCCAAATGTGCCTTTGAAGGGGGGGAGACTTCAAAGAGTGACTTAGAAGTGCACAAGGTCCCCTTTCAGTTCCATCCTGTCTGCCAGGGTCCCAGTAGGGGGTGTGGCAGTCCTTTGTGTGAGGGCAGGCTACTGTCCTTTGACATGTAAATGTCAGGCCCTCCACCCTCCCAGCCCAGGAAGACCCATTCAATATGCAGATGTGTGCAAGTGTGACTGACCATCCTGTGTTTGGGGTTGTCTGAGTGAATGCACAAGGGAGCTCTTAACTAAACCTAGCCAGACGTGGATTGGAAGGCACAGAAGGATTTAAGTGTAGAGAAATGCTAACTTTCTAAAAGTAGCATTTCTAAAATAGTAATATAAAATCCAACTTCACCATTAAGCAGGACTTTGTATCACCATTCTGGCCATACTAAATATGGCCTGGCTACTTCTTTCAGATCAGGATCTACCACTCAAACAGTATGTGAGGGTAGCCCTAATGCTATCCTATGAAAGGAGCAGGCCTCACAGCAGTGTAAAACAAATGTAGGAGTTTTACAGTACCAGGACATTTAGAACACACGTGTTCATGTCCTGCCTTTTACCTACATAGCACCCTCCCTTATGGGCTACCTAGGGTCTACCTTAGGGGTGACCTATATGTAGAAAAAGTGGAGCTTACAGCTTGGCAAGTACTTTTAAATGCCAAGTCGAAGTCGCAGTGAAACTGCACACACAGGCACTGCAGAGGCAGGTCTGAGACATGGTTAGGGGGCTACTTATGTGGGTGGCACAACCCGTGCTGCAGCCCACTTGTAGCATTTAATTTACAGGCCCTGGGCACAAGTAGTGCACTTGACTAGGGACTTACAAGTAAATTAAATAAGCCAATTGGGTCCAAGCCAATGTCACCATGTTTTAAGGATAGAGCATATGCACTTTATCACTGATTAGCAGTGGTAAAGTGCGCAGAGTCCTAAACCCAGCAAAAATGAGGTCAGAAAAAGAGAAGGAGGAAGGCAAAAAGTTTGGGGGTGACCCTGTAGAAAGGCCATTTACAACACAGAGGAATCTGTTTTGCTCAAGGAGTATATACTTTTCCCCCAGAAGGGAACCGCGCACCCTTACTGTTGTTTCTTTTTCAGAACAAATTGAGGGGCTTGCCTGATCAGCCGGACCTGTCTTCTTGACAGCAACCAATGCTGGATTACCCGCAGGAGTTCATCTGAAGCCTCAGACCATTTCAGAAGTAAGCCCTTCTGATTTTAAGACTGCCAGGAGGGAGACATTCATGGGTTGGAAGACATGCGTTGACACCTGTCCCAGCGATTTTGGCTCTGAGGATGTCTTGCGTCTCTGCCAAGTTGCTGTGGACTAGCAACACCCTCAACTCACAATACTGTTATACATATACAGGTGTTGTCAAGTGCTCCTTTTTAGATGGTGACTCCCCACTTTTTGCTGCTCAATGCTGCTGTTTTTGACCTTGTTAGTATACTAAGGCCTGCTAACCTGACCTCAATACCTATGCTTCTTTCCCCTAAACTGTATGTTGAATTGCATAGGCCAATTCGCAAGGACTTTACCACCCCTGTAAGTCCCTAGTAATTGGTACCAGTGGTCCCCAGGGCAGGGTGGTAAAGGGGTCACCAGGGCTCCAGCACTAATTGTGCCACCCTGTGTGACCCGAGTAAAAGTGAGACTGCAGAGCTGCCATGTCAGCCTGCACAAGCAGCCTGCTGCTCGAGCGTGACTCTTCCCACACCAAGGGGCAGGCAAAGTCCCTTTACTGCCCATAGAAAGTCAGTCACCCACTAAGGCAGGCCTCCTATAGCCCAGGAGGCAGAGTGCACTGTTTTATGAGTGACGACATAGGTGCCAGAGCACCCATCACCCTGTGCTGTCACAAGTAACCAGTGGCCTATAGTATTACATGAGCTGGCACCCTGGCACTTCCCAGATGTCCAGCTCCATGATGGTCTGGCCGATTCCCCCTGAGTCTGGTATCAAACACTTTGCTTTTTAACCCTGAGCATAAGGCCCATGCTCAGGGCTAACTAGCATGTGCCCAGGTGGCACCCTTAGAGGGTGCCCACCAAGTTACCAAGCTATCTACTGTTTCGGTGGGCTCTCTCAAGCCTCTGCCACCACAGACAAGAGTCTGCCCTCCTGCTGGTTGAGCTAGCACTTCCCCAGGATGGAGACAAACCCTGGGCAAGCAGGAGGTCAAATCTCCTCCCTCCCAGGCTAACTAGTGTGAAGGTGGTGAGCCTCAAAGGCTTCCCCCACTTGTGATATGTAATTACTTGCCCCCCCCCAGTGGAGGACAATGCCCTTCCCTCCTTTTCCAGCCCCACAGGTGGGAAAATTGGATATGCAGGAGGTGTACACCTACAAAAGGCTAGCCACACCTTTAGGGTGGGCTAAGAGGTCTGTACAGCCGAAGAAGGGTTCTACCATCTTGGCAACCCCTAGGAGTAGTGGGTTCTGGATAGAAAGTGACATCATCCCACAGGAAGTTGTCACTGAAGGGGCAGGCTAGCCATGAGGACAAGTAGCCCATTGGCCACTGTCCTCCACACCCTTAACGCCCCCTAAAGTAGGATTTAAGCGGCTCCCCTAACACCAAACCCTCAGATCTTACTTGCAAATAAGAAGATGCACAAAGATGACATTGTCACTGGCAAAAGGATCTAGGCTCCAGCTGCAGCGCAAAGAGAGGACACAGAAGTGTCCTAAGGAGACCACTACTGGAACTGAGTGACTGACGTGTGGCTGTGGTGAAATCTTGTTCGTCCCAGCAAGAGGGGATCCAGTGCCTTGCAAAAACTGCAGGAGTAAACGCTGTGCTGAAGTCAATGAACTGTGACCCGACAGGCTCAGTGCAAGTAAGCCTCAAGAAACTCAGACCCCCATTATGACAATGGCGGTAAAAACCTCCTACCGCTGCGGCGACGGCCACCAAAAGACCGTCGCCGCGGCTACCATTCGTCCACCATAATAGGACCCCAGCCGGATTTCTGCTGTGGCCATACTGGCGGATGGCGGTAAGGTGGCGCTACTACCACCAGCAGCGCCACACCAGTAGTCCGCCGCCAGCTGTATTATGAAAAATAATACAGCCTGTCGGTGTTCAGCTGGCGGGTGCTGCTGGTGGTAGCAGCGCCCTGTCCCGTCCCCTGCCAGAAGATGCCCTGGATCCAGGTAAGTTGGGTTTCTGACAGGAGAGGGGATTTGGGGGTATTGTGTGGGGGTGTGTGCATGTATGTGTGAGTGCGTGCGTGAATGTGGGGGTGTGTTTAGTGTTGTTTGCGTGCGTGTATGAAGGTGTGTGAGTGCGTGTATGAATGTGTGTGAGTGCGTGTATGGATGGAAATGTGAATGCGTGTCTGCGTGTATGTTTTGATGTGTGTGCGGATGTGTGCATAAATGAATGTATGCATTGCGTGTATGTATGTGTGGATGAGTGTGTGTCTGTGTGTGTATGGGGCGGCATGGATCTGTGGGACTAAGGGGGTGTCTGGGGAGTGTTGGGGGCCTGAAGAATTCCCTGTCACTGACATGTACTGCCATGGTTTTCGTAGCGTTACAAACGCCATGAAAACCATGGCGGTAGGCAGGGTCATTCGGTACAATGGTGGCCGCCGGGCTGGAGGTTGTTATCTCCAGCCCAGCAGCTGCTACCGCCATGGCGGTCGGATTGGTACATTGGCAGATTGGCTTTAGCCAACCCGCCAATGTCATAATGTGGTGGCACGTACCGCCAGCCTGTTGGCGGTACTACTGCCACAGTAGCTCCGACCGCTGGGGTCATAATGAACCCCTAAATGTCCAGTCGCCAATCCGCAAACTGATGGCCACTTGGACATCACCCACTCCAGAGCAGACCCCCAGCATAGAGACCGACACCTCTGCTGTGGCTCTGCATCTTGAAGAGAGTTACCTCGAAAGGAGCAGCAAAGCATTTTTGGCACAACCAGCTCCTGTGATTGACAGCTAGAAACCACCTGTGCACCCAGTTCCAACTGTTGATTCCTGGTCCCGGACCCTCAAAGACCTCTACATCCAAAAGGTAGAGCGTGTGTGTAGGAGGCTGGACTGGCTTGTAGTGAGTACCAAGGGGTACTTGCACCTTGCACCAGGCCCAGTTATCCCTTATTAGTGTATAGGGTGTCTAGCAGCTTAGGCTGATAGATAATGGTAGCTTAGCAGAGCAGCTCAGGCTGAACTAGGAGACGTGTGAAGCTACTACAGTACCACTTAGTGTCATATGCACAATATCATAAGAAAACACAATACACAGTTATACTAAAAATAAAGGTACTTTATTTTTATGACAATATGCCAAAGTATCTTAGAGTGTACCCTCAGTAAGAGGATAGGAAATATACACAAGATATATATACACAATAGCAAAAATATGCAGTATAGTCTTAGAAAACAGTGCAAACAATGTATAGTTACAATAGGATGCAATGGGGAAACATAGGGATAGGGGCAACACAAACCATATACTCCAGAAGTGGAATGCGAACCACGAATGGACCCCAAACCTATGTGACCTTGTAGAGGGTCGCTGGGACTATTAGAAAATAGTGAGAGTTAGAAAAATAACCCTCCCCAAGACCCTGAAAAGTGAGTGCAAAGTGCACCAAAGTTCCCCTAAGGACAAAATAGTCGTGTTAGAGGGAGAATGCAAGGAAAACACAAATCAGCAATGCAACAACGATGGATTCCTGTCTGAAGGTACCTGTGGAGCAAGGGGACCAAGTCCAAAAGTCACAAGCAGCTCGGAGATGGGCAGATGCCCAAGAAATGCCAGCGGTTGGTGCAAAGAAGCTCTTACTAGGCTGAAGAACTGTGAATACTGCAGGAACGACAAGGGCTAGAGACTTCCCCTTTGGAGGATGGATCCCCCACGCCTTGGAGAGTCGTGCAGAAGTGTTTTCCCGCCGGATGGACGCCAACAAGCCTTGCTACACGCAAATCGTGCGTTTGGCGTTTTTGGACGCTGCTGGGGCCCAGGAGGGACCAGGAGGTCGCAAATTGGACCTGCAGAGAGAGGGGACGTCGAGCAAGACAAGGAGCCCTCACTGAAGCAGGTAGCACCCGGAGAAGTGCCAGAAACAGGCACTACGAGGATGCGTGAAACGGTGCTCGCCGAAGTTGCACAAAGGAGTCCCACGTCGCCGGAGACCAACTTAGAAAGTCGTGCAATGCAGGTTAGAGTGCCGTGGACCCAGGCTTGGCTGTGCACGAAGGATTTCCGCCGGAAGTGCACAGGGGCCGGAGAAGCTTGCAAAGTCGCGGTTCCCAGCAATGCAGCCCAGCGAGGTGAGGCAAGGACTTACCTCCACCAAACTTGGGCTGAAGAGTCACTGGACTGTGGGGGTCACTTGGACGGTGTCGCTGGATTCGAGGGACCTCGCTCGTCGTGCTGAGAGGAGACCCAAGGGACCGGAGATGCAGCTTTTTGGTGCCTGCGGTTGCAGGGGGAAGATTCCGTCGACCCACGGGAGATTTCTTCGGATCTTCTGGTGCAGAGAGGAGGCAGACTACCCCCACAGCATGCACAAGCAGGAAAACAGTCGAGAAGGCGGCAGGATCAGCGTTACAGAGTTGCAGTAGTCGTCTTTGCTACTATGTTGCAGGTTTGCAGGCTTCCAGCGCGGTCAGCGGTCGATTCCTTATCAGAAGGTGAAGAGGGAGATGCAGAGGAACTCGGCTGAGCTCATGCATTCGTTATCTAAAGTTTCCCCAGAGACAGAGACCCTAAATAGCCAGAAAAGAGGGTTTGGCTACCTAGGAGAGAGGAAAGGCTACTAACACCTGAAGGAGCCTATCACAAGGAGTCTCTGACGTCACCTGGTGGCACTGGCCACTCAGAGCAGTCCAGTGTGCCAGCAGCACCTCTGTTTCCAAGATGGCAGAGGTCTGGAGCACACTGGAGGAGCTCTGGACACCTCCCAGGGGAGGTGCAGGTCAGGGGAGTGGTCACTCCCCTTTCCTTTGTCCAGTTTCGCGCCAGAGCAGGGGCTAAGGGGTCCCTGAACCGGTGTAGACTGGCTTATGCAGAATTGGGCACCTCTGTGCCCAACAAAGCATTTCCAGAGGCTGGGGGAGGCTACTCCTCCCCTGCCTTCACACCATTTTCCAAAGGGAGAGGGTGTCACACCCTCTCTCAGAGGAAGTTCTTTGTTCTGCCATCCTGGGCCAGGCCTGGCTGGACCCCAGGAGGGCAGATGCCTGTCTGAGGGGTTGGCAGCAGCAGCAGCTGCAGAGAAACCCCAGGAAGGGCAGTCTGGCAGTACCAGGGTCTGTGCTACAGACCACTGGGATCATGGAATTGTACCAACAATGCCAGGATGGCATAGAGGGGGCAATTCCATGATCATAGACATGTTACATGGCCATATTCGGAGTTACCATGGTGAAGCTACATATAGGTAGTGACCTATATGTAGTGCACGCGTGTAATGGTGTCCCCGCACTCACAAAGTTCAGTGAATTGGCTCTGAACAATGTGGGGGCACCTTGGCTAGTGCCAGGGTGCCCACACACTAAGTAACTTTGCACCTAACCTTTACCAGGTAAAGGTTAGACATATAGGTGACTTATAAGTTACTTAAGTGCAGTGTAAAATGGCTGTGAAATAACGTGGACGTTATTTCACTCAGGCTGCAGTGGCAGGCCTGTGTAAGAATTGTCAGAGCTCCCTATGGGTGGCAAAAGAAATGCTGCAGCCCATAGGGATCTCCTGGAACCCCAATACCCTGGGTACCTCAGTACCATATACTAGGGAATTATAAGGGTGTTCCAGTAAGCCAATGTAAATTGGTAAAATTGGTCACTAGCCTGTTAGTGACAATTTGAAAGTAATGAGAGAGCATAACCACTGAGGTTCTGGTTAGCAGAGCCTCAGTGAGACAGTTAGGCACCACACAGGGAACATATACATGCACACCTATGAGCACTGGGGCCCTGTGTGACAGGGTCCCAGTGACACATACATATAGGCCACAAACCTATGAGCACTGGGGTCCTGACTAGCAGGATCCCAGTGACACATAACAACCATACTGAAAACATGGTGTTTTCACTATGAGCACTGAGGCCTGGCTATCAGGATCCCAGTGAGACAGTGAAAACAGTGACAAACACCCTGACATACACTCACAAACAGGCCAAAAGTGGGGGTAACAAGGCTAGAAAGAGGCTACCTTCTCACACAACCCCCCCCCAAACGAAGGACAATAAGGCTAACCTTGGCCAGTTGAGACTTTATTGTCTAAGTGGTGATAAGTAGAGAGTAGCTCTGCAATAGACTGGTTACTCCCTTTATCATCCACTATATGGTTACTTCCCTGTGGGGATGTAAACCACCCTGTTTGAAGTTTTTTAGCTAACCAACAATGTGAAGATGTATTTTCAGAGTTTCTATCAGTAAGTTTTAGTTTAGAGCAGTGGGAATTATCCACTGAACCTATTTGCAATGATGGAAATGCCAGACAGGGATGCTGTCTCAGTAAAGCCATAGCTGGGCAAAAACTTTGTCCATTTGGCTGGAAGAGGGAACAGGGATGCTGTTTCTCTTGAGTTGGAGCAGGGCAGGGATGCTGTCCTATGAGCTCCACACTAGGGCAGGGATGCTGTCCTAAGTGTTGTGAGGCAGTACAGGGTTTCTGCACTAAAGTTTCTCTGGGAGGGTTGGAGGGATGCTCCATGTTAACTAAAATGGTGTTCTTTTTGTCACCAATGTTAGTTATCCCACAGAGAGGTACTTCTACCTCAGGGAGTCCAGCTATGCCAGCTGATGATTCCCTTGGAACAGGTGCCACCCCAGGAGAGGTTTCTCCCACCACAGGAATGGTATCCTGAATGGTAGGGTGGTTAGGGGATACTGTGATACCCTTTTTACCTGTTGATGGAGAGGGATCCTGAGTTTTCAGGCCTTCTCTCCTTTGCTTTTTCATTTCAGTAGAAATGAGAGGGAACAATTCCTCAGGGATGCCCAGCATGGCTGCATGGGCATAAAACTCTACATCAGCCCAACCTGAGGCCTCTAGGTCATTACCTAAGAGACAGTCTACAGGTAAGCTAGGTGATACCACCACCTGCTTAGGCCCAGTAACTCCACCCCAACTAAACTGAATTATAGCTAAGGGAAGAAACTTAGTGGAGTTATGGACATCAATAATCTTATACTGTTGTCCAATGATGTGTTGTTCAGGAGGCACTAGGTTTTCAGTCACCAAAGTGAAACTGGCACCTGTGTCCCTGTAGGCCAAGGCCTCAACACCATTTATTGCAACTGTCTGCCTGTACTTATCCATTGTAAGGGGACAAGCAGCCAGTGTGGCAAGGCCAGTGCCACTAGGTGTGACAGAAACTGTCTTGGGACTGATTACATCAGTTTCCACTATGGACCCATAAGTGAACCCAACTACACCCTTTGCTTGACTGTTGCCAGCAGTCCCACCACTAGTACCACTACTGCTAGGGGCACTAGAGCTTGATGTATTAGTGGTGGTAGGCTCAGGGGGTTTACCTGGACAGGACTTATCCCCTGGCCTATGGCCTCTGTTTTTACACACAAAGCACCAAGGCTTTTTAATGTGTGCAGGTTGGGAAGAAGAGGAAGACTTTATTTTATCCCCACCCTCTGAAGAGTGTTTAAGATTTGAAGTGGGATCTTTGGTTTTACCCTTATCCCCATGCTTATCTTGAGATTTTTCACCATCTTTCTTCTTATTGCCATCTTTGTCACCCCCTGTATGAACTTTTCTGTTCACTCTTGTTCTGACCCATTTGTCTGCCTTCTTTCCCAATTCTTGGGGAGAGGTCAGATCAGAGTCCACCAAGTACTGGTGCAACAAATCAGACACACAATTATTAAGAATATGCTCTCTCAGGATTAAGTTATACAGGCTGTCATAATCAGTAACTTTACTGCCATGTAACCACCCCTCCAAGGCCTTCACTGCCTGGTCAATGAAATCAACCCAGTCTTGTGAAGACTCCTTTTTGGTATCTCTGAACTTTATCCTGTACTGTTCAGTGGTTAAGCCATAACCATCCAGGAGTGCATTCTTAAGAACTTGGAAATTGTTAGCATCATTTTCTTTTACAGTAAGGAGCCTATCCCTACCTTTTCCAGTAAATGATAGCCATAGGATAGCAGCCCACTGCTTTTGAGGGACATCCTGTACAACACAGGCCCTCTCAAGTGCAGCAAACCACTTGTTAATGTCATCCCCCTCCTTGTAAGGGGGAACTATCTTATGCAGATTCCTGGAATCATGCTCTTTTGCAGGATGACTATGGGGAATACTGCTGCTGCCACCATGGGTATCTAAACCCATTTTCTGTCTTTCCCTCTCTATTTCTAAAGACTGTCTATCCAAATCCAGCTGTTGCTTCTTGAGCTTCAGTCTGGTTTGCTCCACTCTCAATCTATTGAGCTCCCTTTCTAACAATCTGTCATCAGGGTGGGTGGGAGGGACATTTCTAGATACAGAGGTATGATGGGAATGAACAGAAGGAGACCTGTCCCTTACAGAGGGCACCCTAACAGCTTGGCTACCAGTATAATGTGAGAGCACACCATCAGTATGGTGTGATTCAACCTCTGTACCAACTATGCTAGACTGTCTAGTAATGGGCAGGCTGAGAAGTTTCTTTCCTGAACCTTTTCCTGGGGGAGTCCCTGGATCAGATTGAGAACCATTAGCTACTTTTTCTACAGATTGGGCACTTATGGCCTTATCCTGTACTCTAAGCATATTAATTAACAGTTCTAAGGAAGGATTCTTCCCTACACTCAAACCTCTCTCTATGCAGAGACTCCTTGCTCCTTTCCAGCTAAGGTGATCATATGCAAGTTTGGACAGTTCAACTTTTTGGCCTGTGCCAGACATTTTTAGAGAGAGTTAAAGTGATAGACAAAGAGAAAAAAGTTTTCAGAACTTTTTGGAAAGACAGAAAAAAACTTTTTAAACTTTTAAGAACTTTTTGAAAGTTTAGAAGTACTTTTCAGCACTTAGAAAAGAGTGAAAAGAGGAAATGCAAAACTTTTTGGCTATGTGTATATACACTGACCTTGTTTTGTATATTTTTCTCTTATGAAAAGTACAATGACAAGAGTGGTAAGTAGTCTCAAGCACTTATCCCACCACTGCACAACCAATGTAGGAGGCTGGACTGGCTTGTAGTGAGTACCAAGGGGTACTTGCACCTTGCACCAGGCCCAGTTATCCCTTATTAGTGTATAGGGTGTCTAGCAGCTTAGGCTGATAGATAATGGTAGCTTAGCAGAGCAGCTCAGGCTGAACTAGGAGACGTGTGAAGCTACTACAGTACCACTTAGTGTCATATGCACAATATCATAAGAAAACACAATACACAGTTATACTAAAAATAAAGGTACTTTATTTTTATGACAATATGCCAAAGTATCTTAGAGTGTACCCTCAGTAAGAGGATAGGAAATATACACAAGATATATATACACAATAGCAAAAATATGCAGTATAGTCTTAGAAAACAGTGCAAACAATGTATAGTTACAATAGGATGCAATGGGGAAACATAGGGATAGGGGCAACACAAACCATATACTCCAGAAGTGGAATGCGAACCACGAATGGACCCCAAACCTATGTGACCTTGTAGAGGGTCGCTGGGACTATTAGAAAATAGTGAGAGTTAGAAAAATAACCCTCCCCAAGACCCTGAAAAGTGAGTGCAAAGTGCACCAAAGTTCCCCTAAGGACAAAATAGTCGTGTTAGAGGGAGAATGCAAGGAAAACACAAATCAGCAATGCAACAACGATGGATTCCTGTCTGAAGGTACCTGTGGAGCAAGGGGACCAAGTCCAAAAGTCACAAGCAGCTCGGAGATGGGCAGATGCCCAAGAAATGCCAGCGGTTGGTGCAAAGAAGCTCTTACTAGGCTGAAGAACTGTGAATACTGCAGGAACGACAAGGGCTAGAGACTTCCCCTTTGGAGGATGGATCCCCCACGCCTTGGAGAGTCGTGCAGAAGTGTTTTCCCGCCGGATGGACGCCAACAAGCCTTGCTACACGCAAATCGTGCGTTTGGCGTTTTTGGACGCTGCTGGGGCCCAGGAGGGACCAGGAGGTCGCAAATTGGACCTGCAGAGAGAGGGGACGTCGAGCAAGACAAGGAGCCCTCACTGAAGCAGGTAGCACCCGGAGAAGTGCCAGAAACAGGCACTACGAGGATGCGTGAAACGGTGCTCGCCGAAGTTGCACAAAGGAGTCCCACGTCGCCGGAGACCAACTTAGAAAGTCGTGCAATGCAGGTTAGAGTGCCGTGGACCCAGGCTTGGCTGTGCACGAAGGATTTCCGCCGGAAGTGCACAGGGGCCGGAGAAGCTTGCAAAGTCGCGGTTCCCAGCAATGCAGCCCAGCGAGGTGAGGCAAGGACTTACCTCCACCAAACTTGGGCTGAAGAGTCACTGGACTGTGGGGGTCACTTGGACGGTGTCGCTGGATTCGAGGGACCTCGCTCGTCGTGCTGAGAGGAGACCCAAGGGACCGGAGATGCAGCTTTTTGGTGCCTGCGGTTGCAGGGGGAAGATTCCGTCGACCCACGGGAGATTTCTTCGGATCTTCTGGTGCAGAGAGGAGGCAGACTACCCCCACAGCATGCACAAGCAGGAAAACAGTCGAGAAGGCGGCAGGATCAGCGTTACAGAGTTGCAGTAGTCGTCTTTGCTACTATGTTGCAGGTTTGCAGGCTTCCAGCGCGGTCAGCGGTCGATTCCTTATCAGAAGGTGAAGAGGGAGATGCAGAGGAACTCGGCTGAGCTCATGCATTCGTTATCTAAAGTTTCCCCAGAGACAGAGACCCTAAATAGCCAGAAAAGAGGGTTTGGCTACCTAGGAGAGAGGAAAGGCTACTAACACCTGAAGGAGCCTATCACAAGGAGTCTCTGACGTCACCTGGTGGCACTGGCCACTCAGAGCAGTCCAGTGTGCCAGCAGCACCTCTGTTTCCAAGATGGCAGAGGTCTGGAGCACACTGGAGGAGCTCTGGACACCTCCCAGGGGAGGTGCAGGTCAGGGGAGTGGTCACTCCCCTTTCCTTTGTCCAGTTTCGCGCCAGAGCAGGGGCTAAGGGGTCCCTGAACCGGTGTAGACTGGCTTATGCAGAATTGGGCACCTCTGTGCCCAACAAAGCATTTCCAGAGGCTGGGGGAGGCTACTCCTCCCCTGCCTTCACACCATTTTCCAAAGGGAGAGGGTGTCACACCCTCTCTCAGAGGAAGTTCTTTGTTCTGCCATCCTGGGCCAGGCCTGGCTGGACCCCAGGAGGGCAGATGCCTGTCTGAGGGGTTGGCAGCAGCAGCAGCTGCAGAGAAACCCCAGGAAGGGCAGTCTGGCAGTACCAGGGTCTGTGCTACAGACCACTGGGATCATGGAATTGTACCAACAATGCCAGGATGGCATAGAGGGGGCAATTCCATGATCATAGACATGTTACATGGCCATATTCGGAGTTACCATGGTGAAGCTACATATAGGTAGTGACCTATATGTAGTGCACGCGTGTAATGGTGTCCCCGCACTCACAAAGTTCAGTGAATTGGCTCTGAACAATGTGGGGGCACCTTGGCTAGTGCCAGGGTGCCCACACACTAAGTAACTTTGCACCTAACCTTTACCAGGTAAAGGTTAGACATATAGGTGACTTATAAGTTACTTAAGTGCAGTGTAAAATGGCTGTGAAATAACGTGGACGTTATTTCACTCAGGCTGCAGTGGCAGGCCTGTGTAAGAATTGTCAGAGCTCCCTATGGGTGGCAAAAGAAATGCTGCAGCCCATAGGGATCTCCTGGAACCCCAATACCCTGGGTACCTCAGTACCATATACTAGGGAATTATAAGGGTGTTCCAGTAAGCCAATGTAAATTGGTAAAATTGGTCACTAGCCTGTTAGTGACAATTTGAAAGTAATGAGAGAGCATAACCACTGAGGTTCTGGTTAGCAGAGCCTCAGTGAGACAGTTAGGCACCACACAGGGAACATATACATGCACACCTATGAGCACTGGGGCCCTGTGTGACAGGGTCCCAGTGACACATACATATAGGCCACAAACCTATGAGCACTGGGGTCCTGACTAGCAGGATCCCAGTGACACATAACAACCATACTGAAAACATGGTGTTTTCACTATGAGCACTGAGGCCTGGCTATCAGGATCCCAGTGAGACAGTGAAAACAGTGACAAACACCCTGACATACACTCACAAACAGGCCAAAAGTGGGGGTAACAAGGCTAGAAAGAGGCTACCTTCTCACAGTGTGTCCACTCCCAAGCACCTGTTTGCCCGTGCCCACCTCCAAGTACCTGCTTGCCTATTGGTACAAACAGGCCAACTGCCGCGGATCCATCAGCACCAAGGACATCAAAGCACCTTTGCACCTGGACTCCCTGGGCAAGGTAATAAGAACCTGACTGCTGATATTTGGTCTAGGGCCCCACAGAACCTTAAGTCCAGGTGCGTATCCCGGAAATCACCCTACAAGTGCCTGAGTGCACACTTTGACTTTCACCATTTATTTCATTGGTAGCCATTTAAGCAGTGAAAATACCCTATTTTCCAAATCTTTTAAAATTCATAACTCCGGTTGTGTGTAACTTAAAAAGTTTGTTTTGGTGTCTATATTTACATAAAAATCTATTATTGTCCATGTTGGTATTGTGAAATGCTTTACACATGTTCCACTTAGTAGCCTGACTGCTCTTTGCCACACTACCAGGACTGAGCTAAGGTTTACTAGTGTGAACCCGAGGTCCACTACTGAGTAATGTGCTAGTATTACATGGTAAGTGTAGGAGGCTGGACTGGCTTGTAGTGAGTACCAAGGGGTACTTGCACCTTGCACCAGGCCCAGTTATCCCTTATTAGTGTATAGGGTGTCTAGCAGCTTAGGCTGATAGATAATGGTAGCTTAGCAGAGCAGCTTAGGCTGAACTAGGAGACGTGTGAAGCTACTACAGTACCACTTAGTGTCATATGCACAATATCATAAGAAAACACAATACACAGTTATACTAAAAATAAAGGTACTTTATTTTTATGACAATATGCCAAAGTATCTTAGAGTGTACCCTCAGTGAGAGGATAGGAAATATACACAAGATATATATACACAATAGCAAAAATATGCAGTATAGTCTTAGAAAACAGTGCAAACAATGTATAGTTACAATAGGATGCAATGGGGAAACATAGGGATAGGGGCAACACAAACCATATACTCCAAAAGTGGAATGCGAAACACGAATGGACCCCAAACCTATGTGACCTTGTAGAGGGTCGCTGGGACTATTAGAAAATAGTGAGAGTTAGAAAAATAACCCTCCCCAAGACCCTGAAAAGTGAGTGCAAAGTGCACCAAAGTTCCCCTAAGGACAAAATAGTCGTGTTAGAGGGAGAATGCAAGGAAAACACAAATCAGCAATGCAACAACGATGGATTCCTGTCTGAGGGTACCTGTGGAACAAGGGGACCAAGTCCAAAAGTCACAAGCAGCTCGGAGATGGGCAGATGCCCAAGAAATGCCAGCGGTTGGTGCAAAGAAGCTCTTACTAGGCTGAAGAACTGTGAATACTGCAGGAACGACAAGGGCTAGAGACTTCCCCTTTGGAGGATGGATCCCCCACGCCTTGGAGAGTCGTGCAGAAGTGTTTTCCCGCCGGATGGACGCCAACAAGCCTTGCTACACGCAAATCGTGCGTTTGGCGTTTTTGGACGCTGCTGGGGCCCAGGAGGGACCAGGAGGTCGCAAATTGGACCTGCAGAGAGAGGGGACGTCGAGCAAGACAAAGAGCCCTCACTGAAGCAGGTAGCACCCGGAGAAGTGCCAGAAACAGGCACTACGAGGATGCGTGAAACGGTGCTCGCCGAAGTTGCACAAAGGAGTCCCACGTCGCCGGAGACCAACTTAGAAAGTCGTGCAATGCAGGTTAGAGTGCCGTGGACCCAGGCTTGGCTGTGCACACAGGATTTCCGCCGGAAGTGCACAGGGGCCGGAGAAGCTTGCAAAGTCGCGGTTCCCAGCAATGCAGCCCAGCGAGGTGAGGCAAGGACTTACCTCCACCAAACTTGGGCTGAAGAGTCACTGGACCGTGGGGGTCACTTGGACGGTGTCGCTGGATTCGAGGGACCTCGCTCGTCGTGCTGAGAGGAGACCCAAGGGACCGGAGATGCAGCTTTTTGGTGCCTGCGGTTGCAGGGGGAAGATTCCGTCGACCCACGGGAGATTTCTTCGGAGCTTCTGGTGCAGAGAGGAGGCAGACTACCCCCACAGCATGCACAAGCAGGAAAACAGTCGAGAAGGCGGCAGGATCAGCGTTACAGAGTTGCAGTAGTCGTCTTTGCTACTATGTTGCAGGTTTGCAGGCTTCCAGCGCGGTCAGCGGTCGATTCCTTATCAGAAGGTGAAGAGGGAGATGCAGAGGAACTCGGCTGAGCTCATGCATTCGTTATCTAAAGTTTCCCCAGAGACAGAGACCCTAAATAGCCAGAAAAGAGGGTTTGGCTACCTAGGAGAGAGGAAAGGCTACTAACACCTGAAGGAGCCTATCACAAGGAGTCTCTGACGTCACCTGGTGGCACTGGCCACTCAGAGCAGTCCAGTGTGCCAGCAGCACCTCTGTTTCCAAGATGGCAGAGGTCTGGAGCACACTGGAGGAGCTCTGGACACCTCCCAGGGGAGGTGCAGGTCAGGGGAGTGGTCACTCCCCTTTCCTTTGTCCAGTTTCGCGCCAGAGCAGGGGCTAAGGGGTCCCTGAACCGGTGTAGACTGGCTTATGCAGAATTGGGCACATCTGTGCCCAACAAAGCATTTCCAGAGGCTGGGGGAGGCTACTCCTCCCCTGCCTTCACACCATTTTCCAAAGGGAGAGGGTGTCACACCCTCTCTCAGAGGAAGTTCTTTGTTCTGCCATCCTGGGCCAGGCCTGGCTGGACCCCAGGAGGGCAGCTGCCTGTCTGAGGGGTTGGCAGCAGCAGCAGCTGCAGTGAAACCCCAGGAAGGGCAGTCTGGCAGTACCAGGGTCTGTGCTACAGACCACTGGGATCATGGAATTGTACCAACAATGCCAGGATGGCATAGAGGGGGCAATTCCATGATCATAGACATGTTACATGGCCATATTCGGAGTTACCATGGTGAAGCTACATATAGGTAGTGACCTATATGTAGTGCACGCGTGTAATGGTGTCCCCGCACTCACAAAGTTCAGTGAATTGGCTCTGAACAATGTGGGGGCACCTTGGCTAGTGCCAGGGTGCCCTCACACTAAGTAACTTTGCACCTAACCTTTACCAGGTAAAGGTTAGACATATAGGTGACTTATAAGTTACTTAAGTGCAGTGTAAAATGGCTGTGAAATAACGTGGACGTTATTTCACTCAGGCTGCAGTGGCAGGCCTGTGTAAGAATTGTCAGAGCTCCCTATGGGTGGCAAAAGAAATGCTGCAGCCCATAGGGATCTCCTGGAACCCCAATACCCTGGGTACCTCAGTACCATATACTAGGGAATTATAAGGGTGTTCCAGTAAGCCAATGTAAATTGGTAAAATTGGTCACTAGCCTGTTAGTGACAATTTGAAAGTAATGAGAGAGCATAACCACTGAGGTTCTGGTTAGCAGAGCCTCAGTGAGACAGTTAGGCACCACACAGGGAACATATACATGCACACCTATGAGCACTGGGGCCCTGTGTGACAGGGTCCCAGTGACACATACATATAGGCCACAAACCTATGAGCACTGAGGTCCTGACCAGCAGGATCCCAGTGACACATAACAAACATACTGAAAACATAGTGTTTTCACTATGAGCACCGGGGCCTAGCCATCAGGATCCCAGTGAGACAGTGAAAACAGTGACAAACATCCTGACATACACTCACAAACAGGCCAAAAGTGGGGGTAACAAGGCTAGAAAGAGGCTACCTTCTCACAGTAAGACTCCCCAGTCATACCACATAATACTGCACCTTGCTACAACGGGGATTCTGATTGGGTGACTTTCTTGGCAATATAGATAACAGCAGAGCGGCAGGGGGAACCTGTCATTGGATAGGGGAACACCGTTGTTGAGTTATTATATTGCATGAGATTTACTGCCTTATCTTGTATCCAATGCAAAAAACAACAGATGATGGACGGAATGCAGAACTAATCAAACATTCACCCCCAGTCACAGATATGGGTTTAATCTATCAGTTATTTTGCTTGCCATGCCATTCCAGTTTGGACCCAGCCACATGCAAATCAGCCTTGACCCTGTTCCCCATGGGAACAGTCCAGCCCAAACTGCCAGGCCAGGTCCTCCCTGGACCAGAATCAAGCATCCAGGGACCAATTTCAGAGTATCACCCTTCATCAGCCAGCTAGCTTGAATCTGGTGGCATAGCAAGCACGGGAAACAACAGTAGCAGTACTAGGACCAACTATGTTAAAGCAACATTTGCAGTGTACACATGTGAGAAAAATTACGAGATTCCCTCCCAGCACCTACCTGTAGTGCCAAACGTTGTAAGCACGAGACCCATTCTAGCGATACCTCAATTCAGTTATACGCAGTCCTAGGGTGCACCCCATTTCACAACAATAGCAGCAATATGTACATACGGAGAAAAGCAGCACTTTATACTAGCTCCACAGCCTGGGCTGCACAGGTAAAATCTAGTGTTAACCACGTAAGTCCTCTTGGAAGAATCAATGTGTCTTGCAACACTGTCGTACAGTGTAAAAATCACCCGCAATTGCTCCCACACACTCACTCAGCACCGCCAAGCAGTGCTACGGATATCAGGTGGCTCGTAAATTACGCACTTGTATACACTCACTCCCAGCACTCTAATGCGATGCACTGATATCCGGCAGGGTAGCTGTCACTGCACTTGCAGACCCCTTCCCCCCGTGGGCCCAGAACCTTCCTCACCCCTCCAACCAGCCCTACTACCCCACCTCCCACTAGCAGAAGATGCAAACAGACTTTCCCCTGGTGCTGTGCCGCTCACCGTCGGAGTCACACTTGTTCTGACACTTTGGGACAATATGGGGGGAAGGAAGAGATACCAGCTGAGCAGATAATAGTTAACAAATGGAGGTTTGGCCACCACTCGGGAAGTTCACTGAGAGGTCTCCGCACTGTGCCTTCTGGCGCAGGCCTGGGTCTGCAAAGCAAGGGGGAGGATCATTTGTAGGGACACGCTGGTCACAGTGGCACCCAGCCGAGTCAGGCAATCTAAGACACAATAGTTACCAAATCCCGCACCTCCCTGGGTGGAGCTGCAACATCTGGGGCACAATGGCATAAGAGGCACCAGATAGTCCTGGTTGCACACAAAGAGATACCAATCCACACCTTCCTGCATGGAGGCACTACGTCAGGTGTGTGATGACTTGAGTCGCACTGGACGATTCCGATCACAACACAAAGTGCTCAATGGTGTACCTCTCTGAAATGAGGCACAACGTCTGGTGCTCAATGACTTGAGTTGCACCAGTTTCCGATTGCACACGCAAAGTGCTCAATGTCATACCTCCTTGGAATGATGCACGACGTTTGATGCGCAATGACTTCAGCCACACCAGACAATCCCGATTGCACACACAAAGTGCTCTATATCATACCTCCCTCGAATGAGGCACAACGTCTGGTGCGCGATGACGTGAGTTGCGCCAGATGATCCCGATTGTACCCACAAAGTGATCAATGTCGTACCTCCCAGGAATGAGGCACAACGTTTAGTGCACAATGACTTGAGTCACACCAGACAATCCCTGAGCACGCACATGAAGGATTCCAATTCAATGCCTCCCTGGAATGAGGCACAATATCTAGTACGTGATGACTGGAGTTGCACCAGACAATCTGGCTACTCACACAAAAGACGCAAGTTCAGCAGTGCCGCACGAGGTAGGATACAGCTCTGCTCCTGGGATGCCACACCTCCGAGTGTCATCACCTAGGATACGGACACTGCACACAATGAGTATGCAGCCAGGAGCCGCACAAGAGAAATGCGTCGCACTCGACAAAGGCGGGCCATGCAGGGTCCTCAACTGGTGATTCCGCTCACAACAAACCAGACGCTTATGGGCATCATGGCCCCACAATGAAGGTCCACACTCCTTGAAATGCAGGCAATACTTTGAAAGCGCAGTACCAGGCTAATCCGGTCTCCAGATAGCATGCTTGCTTCAGCGCTCACACAGCTGCTGCCCGATGAAATCCAGCCGACTAGGTGTGCACTTAAAAGGGCACCGCTCTTACGATATCACCGGTAGAAGATGTAGGTCCCTAGTGGGAGGTCTTTGATGTCCCTGAGACCTCTACGAGAGAACAGGGAGCATGCCGTTGTACCCTTGGAGAGCACACTTCACAGTACCACACTGCAGTTACCAGTTTGCCCAGGCCAGCCACATGAAGGACCCGTAAGAGGTGAAGCGTGCTGCTGGCAGAGCGCACTTCTGGGAAAATCACAAATGCATGAGAGCAACAGTTCGGTTGCTTAGAAGATTTATTTCACAAATCGCTATGATGTGTTTTGGCCAACTTGTGGTCTTACTCACATAGTGAATTATAAACATGTGGAGGTCTACATAAAAGAAAAAACATAAACAAAGGACACACTGTTTCAATAGTCTAGTAAGTTACACCACTCCAGCGGTGATCATTGTAATCATATGGCAAAATATGTGCGTTATGCAGCAATAATCCGATGTTAGTCCGCATGTAATATCCACAATAGACAAAGACAAAGGTAAATAATCTATGATGCAAGTATTAAACAAGATTATTTTGCTTAGTTTTCAGGTCTTGTCTGAGACAGCACGTGATGATCCATTGTTTCTTAAAATAAATAAAAAATTAAAAATTAAAAAAGTCTAAAAGGGGCTTTTAGCCTATCCTTTAATTACCACTGGTTGGCTTTATTGTCAATCTTATTTTCTTACTTTTCATAGGTGAGCGGGTGTCAGTTTCATTTTGTTCCGTGTTTTTGTTTTCTTCCCTGGAGCATAGATTGATTTCTTGATTAGTGTTCTTCTGCACTGCTTGTGCTTGGATTGTGGTACTATTTTTGCTTTTGATTGCAAGACAACTTGAAACTATCAGAGCTGAAGTTCATACTACCCCATATTTCCAAGAGCTGAATGCAAACAACTAGCAATAACAAAACTGTGACAAATTTCCGAAGCATACATTTCTTAGGCCTGTTGCATTTATTGATGACAAAGCTCCAAACATACTCCCTTCGTTGAAGGCTGTTTACATACAATATTTGTTTTTCTGAAATAACATTTGTCACTGTGTCACATTTACTTATATGCTGGTTACCTCTTTTGTAACATAGAGAATATTTTATTCATCATCAAACACACAGTGATTTCAAAAGGGTTATGTTTAACCCTTAACCACTAAAATCACCCTTAACTCCCTTTGATCTACCAACCCCTAAACCCTCAAGTCATCCTCACCTCCCTTTAGCGCTAACCACCCCTGAGACCACAAGTCACCCTCACCTCCCTTTAGCTCTACCCACCCCTGAGACCACAAGTCACTCTCACCCCCCTTTAGCTCTACCCACCCCTGAGACCACAAGTCACTCTCACCCCCCTATTGCTCTTCCCACCTTCAGTCATGCTACTGTACAGCATGGCTGAAAGCAATTGATGAAGCCAATAGCTCTCCCATAGGCGAGAGCTATTGCCTTTACCAATGCTTGTTGGAGATTAATTTGCATTATTAGCAGGTAGGAATTGTGAAAACATTCAGGAGATTCTAAAAGGTAGATAGACTAAAGTGAATGTAAACTGGTTCAGACATGAGCTTAGACGGGAAACAGAACTTTCCAGATTTTATGTCAGTAACTTTCACAGTGTTATATGACCTTGCGGTAGATGTTGCTGGAATAAACACAAACATAGAATTTATTGTTAGTACGCATTCTGGCCGTTGCAGCACAATCACTTATAGGCACTATGATGAGCTTATGGTTTGGATTTAGCCATTGTAAAAGATGTATGTGAGGTTTTCTGTAGAGATGCCATCACCTCACGTCTCCAGGAACACCCTCAGCCAATCCTATGTCAAGCCTACAGCACTGTGCTTGCCCATACATGTGTTGGAAAAACACAGAACTATAACTCCTAGCTTGCAAAACTGTACTAGCTTAAATGCTATGAGTGGCGAAGGGCACCCTTGTTGGCATGAGGCTAGTTGTGAGCTCTGTCAACTGAAGTCACCAAAAGCAAGGCAGAATTCCACATCTACGCATGGTGCCCAAACCCACTCTGGTGCGTGAGTTCAAATGTACTTTAATCCGTGGCCTCCAAAGAGACAGCCAGCAGTGCTCCTGGATTTTCACAGGTTTATGGGGAAAGCAGTAGTATGTCCACTGGAGTACTGCAGGGGTCAAGAGAAGTACCATGCATGAGCAGTGGCGAAACACATGCCTGCGGAAGGGAGTGCCGCGCAGAAGCACCAAGTGTGGAGTGGGAGCTCTGTGACAGGATGCATCTGCTGTGAATTGGGAAATCTGTGTGTCTTGCTTTGTTTACAGTACTTCCTTTCCAAATCCCCAGACCTTGAGCATGAGACCAGACACATTGCTCAATTCCCAGTGTGGGTAGATCAAGGAATGTCTCAATTCACCTCGTTTCCTTCCAGTGATGCTTGCTCCAGGCTCGTTGACCAGGCATTTGTTGAAGTAGCTGGGAATAAAAGATTCTGGATTCCCTCTTCAAGTATACAGGGCTCATCAGTAGTTTTTTTTAATGATGTACCTTCCTGCAAAAAAGAAAAAAAAAAATATCTCTCACAAGGCAGCCATCCTTACACCATGGCGCAAGGGTGGCTGCATTGGCGATCAGCAGCTAATTTAGCCCCGGCGCAGGGAGAAACACAGGGATGCGCCGTATTCTTTTAAATACGGTGCATCCCTGCATTTTAGAAGTGGCACAGGGCTGCACCACTTCTAGTAAATATACCCCACAGTATGAAGCAATGGGGCAACTGCTTCAGGCAGTGGCTGTCTTCACTGTGAGTGTTGACATTTCACTTTTGCACATGTGCACATCCTCCTTAACCATAGTCCAATTCAGTACCAGGGATGGTAGGCCAATTTCTGCTTTGATTTCATTGTAAAAAACTGATGCTACTCCAGAAATGCGATGTAAAAAGCTATGCGTCAATTTTATGCCTGTTATACCTTGCATACATTATACCTGGAGCAGGTATAATGTGATGCAAGGCTTTACAAACTGACACATTGGGCCCAATGCGTCAGTTTGTAAATCTGAAGTAGTGTAAAGCACTGCTTAGCGCCAATGCTGCATCAAAAATAATGATGCAACAGTGACGCAAAGGCCTTGTAAAGGAGGCCCTTAGGCCCATATTTTTACTTTTTTAGCGCCACATTTGCATCATTTTCTGTTGCAAAAGCGGCGCAAACTTACAAAATACAGTTGTATTTTGTAAGTTTGCACCACTTTTGCGTCAAAAAGCGGCGCAAATGTGGACCTAAAAAAGTATAAATATGGGCCTTAGTGTCTGTCCAATCCGGTCAAAAAGCAAACCTCCATGAGCCACTGGTGCTGGTAATGTTCCCACAATAAGAGCTAACTGATACCAAATTTGAGGGCCCTCATCATGTTAATGGCTGTTTGTGGTTAAAAGTTTCTAGTTCAGGGAGCACTGGTTGGACCAGCACTATAAGCTGTGATACATTATACGACAATGGACATCCAGCTAACAGAACACACCCAATAATGTAAGGTAATGGAGAGAAATCATTGTGCTTCTCTTGGGCTAAAAAATGGCAGTGTGAGCTCCCATAAATTGAACAGGTCAGTTTTAGTACAGACTCAACAAAAGACTCAGCCTTTTGGTTATCCTAGCAAGCTTGTCAGCTGGGCGTCAGATAATCTTGAATTCTGGACAGGTTATCTTCATCGAGTCGTCATCCTCATGGCGCCAGCCAGCTTGTTCTCCTGGTGAGGATCCAGCAGCTTGTCTTTAAGCCTTGGCACCCAGTCATAGCAACTTATAAGTCCTGATTACGGTCTGACCTCTCTCTCTCAGCTGGTGTTTCTGACCCTCCTTTGAAATCCAGATAGCACCTACTTCATCCAAAGGGTGATAAGTTATGGAAAAATTGGAGCTCTTGGAAGACGTCAGAAGCAATCACAACATACATTATGTGCAAGTTCACCTGACATGGAAGCTTTCCTTGCTGAATGAGTTACTGAGTGCTGAAAGTGATACTAAGCACAAAAATGGGCCTTGTATCATCCTGAAACAAATGGTGCCCTGAAAAGACTGGACTGGTCCTTTAAAGAGGACCAACCCAGTTAGCCAGGGTTGGCCGGAGAAGTTGAAGTTGTACAGGTTGTCTCCCAACTCCAATACAGCCACATAGGGGGAGATACCTTTTGAGGTCCTTTAAGGTAGGTTTGTCCAGTTGGATGACTGAACAGACTAGTCGTGGTCTTTGTAAACTCGCATAATTCTTAGAGAGAGAGGGAGTCAGAGAAACATGTTGAAAGGAAGAGGGGTTCTGACATATACATATGACTGTTGTGAGTCTAGGAGTCAAAGTGGGATATGATTTTGTCATAAAGTCTCCACCAGGTTTTGGGAAATAAAGTTTTCTAGATGAATGAAAGTGGTTCAGAAATATTGTGAATGCTGAAAATTGATGCATATAGAACCTAAACAGAGTATCTCTCTAAACGAACAGTTCAAACAAGAAAATGAGGGAAGAAATCAGATCTTCATGTGTAAATGACACATCTTTTAGTCAGCTGACACTGATGAGAAGGTTTTTGGGTAAATGTAAAAGACCTGGTTTTCTGCCAGAGTTTATCACAGACTGATTGTGTTTGGTTTGTGCATATAATGGCTGTTTTCCCTCCATTGCATGTCTAATGTTCTTTGGGGCACTGCATTTTGCTTTAGTTTTATTTCATTGCATATATATACTTTATTCTTGGATTAATTTTCCCTTTAAAAAGGGAGGTGTGTGATATGACATTAAGGATTAAGCTTTGAGAGGTCATGCAATAAAATAAATTGACAGGAAGATGTGGGCACCAGAAACCATTTGGGGACCTTCAGTAAGCAGGGGTTACTAGGCCACAACCTGGGACACTGCTATCCCAAGACCTGACTTACTATGACACTGAAACTAAATACCAAGTACTCCAGGCAAGCAGTCCAAGGTTTCTCAGGGAAGTAGACAAAGTTATCAGGATCAAACAATAACAGTTGTCCAATCCAGTACTGATCATTTATTTTAGAGAATTATTGTATTCTACCAATACAAAATACAACACAAAGGAAAATGATAATGGGCTCATGGATCTATAACAGTTACAACAAGTATCAGAGAAAGAATATTTTCACATATGCAGGCTCACCATGATTAGAGTAAGCAGATTTCTGTTTCGATGCCTAGTTGGCCAGTAGGCCAGTTCTTCATTTCTCCAGTCACTGGCAACCCCGCCATAACTTTTTTGCAAACTGAAGGAGTACCAATGTTTGGTAAATGATCTCAGGACAGCAGCAGTGAGGTCCCCATTGTGAGATTCTCACTCCTAAGTGCCGCTTCATGGCCCTGCTGTCCTCCATGCAGACTGTGACGGGTCAGTGGGTGTGGATCCAGGCTCAAGCAGAAGTACAGTCTCCAAACAGAAACCCCCTCCCAAACAAGTGAACGAGCCCACACTTCGGTGCTGAGGATTCTTTGGTTATCCCACACTCCCTGACCGAGTCAGCAAATATCATTTATAGGGCTGGCCATAGTGAGGAATGCTTCTTATTCAATCTAGGCAGAGTGGTATGAGGACCTTCACGTGCTTAGACAGGTGTCTGGCAAAAGTAATTGACACAACTCCCTCCCATTCATGCCAGTTCCATCCCTTCACTTTTTGATACTTCCTCTCCTTTGTTCCCTTGATCCGTATCTCCTTGGGCTTTAAAGTTTGTTTTTGCTGTTGCATCTTGTTTCCCTTCTTGCAGACTTCTTCATACCAGTGCTAAAGTATGCCTGGGGGCTAGTTACAGTCTACCGGCACTTCAAACCTGGTACACCAAATGTCTGATTTGTTTGATGTGCATGTTCACTGCATTTTCCTTGCTTACTCTGGGCCAAAACTGTGCACCCTTACCATTGTTCCTTTTTCCATCCAAGGTCTTCCAACCAACTCTCTGCTTAAATGAGTGCCTCTGACACTCTTTTCCAACTTCCTTTTTCCTTAGCACACAGATTCCTTTCACTATCCTGAAGTCACATACAGTTTCACACACAAGGTGGGTGGACACACATGGGAAGAAGGGCTGCTGTCGATATCGTGCTCTTCCTAGTACAAGGGTCCACTTCCAGGGCATGGGAAATGGGTCAAATTGGATCCCATTTTTAGCGGACACAGTCTTTGTTTGCAATGATAGTTTCACAATAGTTAGCAATGAGAGGGGCGAAAACTGGAGCATCCAAGCATTAGCACACTCATGCCTGGAGATCCTGCACCGGTCAGCCATTAGCCCTTTGGAGTAGCATCACTAGGAGAGACAATGGGACAAAATGAGACCGATGGCTCCATCTCACCACACCTTCATCAATTAAAGTTGTGGTGCTCAAGAATGGACAGCAGGCAGACATCTGGTGTGCCATACCTAAAGCAGCCCTCTCTGCATCTTCTCACATCTTTCTATATGATACTAAATCCAAAGGTCACCATTACACATTGCGAAACTGGGATATGTGTTCCACAGCCTTCATCTGGCACCATGCACCTCAGACAAAGCCCCATGCTCACCATCTTCAGGAAGAACCTCAAGATGTGGCTCTTCTGATGAGGACCCTCCGCTCCCCCCAGCGCTGTGAGGCCCTCACGGGTGAGCAGCCGTGCTTTACAAATACTGATTGATTGATTGACTGCTTAGGAAATTAAACAATATTAACAGATTAATGAAGTGTACATAAATAAAATGGCTTAAAGTACAATTGAACATTTTAATACTGTAAATGCCATGGAATTTGAAATTGGAGGCTAAAAATTAAATTAGTATCCTCAGATTGATTCGTGGGGCAGCGCAGGTGCATCAAACAGAATAAAGTATGGACGATGTGTGACTTCAGTTGAATTTAGAGAAGCTCCAACCTCCCTATTAATATATATATATTTTTTTTTAATGTTTGTTTGCAAATTAAATAAAATGTGTTATCATTTGTGTATGTGTTCGATGAATGCTTGTTTCTGTATTTTTGGGTATTGTTTTATGTTTCAAATCATCAACAACGTTTAGGCCGGGGTCCCTGGCTTCCAGTAATGGCTCAGTAGGGGTCCCCAGATTCCAATACTGATTCAGTGGGGGTCCCGGGGTTCCAGTAATAATAAAGTGGGGGTCCACAGAAGTTAAAAGGTTTGGAACCACTAGTCTAATGCATCCCCATCAAGGATCTGTGCTTGACCTCATGGTCCTAGGTTCAAATCCGGGTGTGTCCACTCAGCCTTTCACTCTTTACAGGCCAATAAAGTAACTATCATTGAGCTGAGTAATAATAAACATCTCTTATTTAATTTCCAAGATACTCTTCAGGCTGAACCTGTGCTTTGCTAATTCATATGCTATTTACTATTATATTATGTTGTGTTGTCTATGTTGTGCTATGTTGTGTTGTGTTATCCTATGTTATGTTACGTTTACCTATATTATGTTATGTTATTTTGAAAAGGAAGTGGAGTTCCTGTGTTACCAAAGAGGACTGAAGCCTCACCTATTACGTCCCACCTAAATGTCTCTCTCCAACTCAATAGCCTAGTCACAGTCCATAACTTGAATCAAGTAAGGGGCACAGGATTCAGATGTATCACAGATTCAGTTTCCCTCTATTTCTCACAATCAGTGGTCCACCATCAAAAACAGAAGAGGCATGTCAAGATTCAACCATGTACCTGACCAGTAGAACCACTGATCGCCACAGCAGAACTTGCCCACTGCCGTCCTGCATGGTGGGCCAAGCACTGAGAACCACAACAGAGCTTCACCAGTGCTGTCCTCCATGCTAGATCTAGGGTCTCTAAACAGAAGTTCCGTCGGGCAAACCGATGTCCAAAGTGACCCTGAGTGAGACGGCAAACACAACCCCTTCAGTATTTCTCCAAAGCATGCTTCAATGGATAGGGGGCGATGTAGTCCCTAGGTCAACTTTGGTGCTCCCCACTGGACATATCTCAACTTAAGAAGTTAAAGGTGACAATTTCAGGGCATAACAGAAACGTAGAACACATTTAGTCCTTCAAGAATAACAGGCAATCAAGTCTCAAGCTTAAAGGGTTTATTTTGAGAATGAATATTTAGACATACAACAGTTGATTCAATATAGTGAAAATCAATTAGTTATTAAATCAGAAGTTCCTTTAAAGCACAGAACTGATCAAGAACTCCGTAAAGTTCATCTCGTCAAATACATAAGACAAGATAAAAAGAATTCCAGCATACATTTGCCTTCAGAAGTAGAAAGAGGCTTCCTTTACATCAAAAAGTCACACCCCTTTATAGGGTTTTAAACAAAGGATTTTAAACATTCAATACAGTAGTACATGGTTTACAGGCTCTAGACCAATCTGAACAAAGCAAAAGAGAAACATTTACAACTGAATATATTCTTCAGGTTTCTCATAATTCTACCACATAGAACTTGTAATTGTCCACACGTGGAACAGTAAAGGTTACATAGTATCTGACTTTCCCTGGTACAGCTGGGCTTAAGCTTCAATTTGTATACTTTATTCAGGACAGTCCGTGAAAGTCTCCGTCCTGGTTTGTGGAACACATTTCAGGGGATATTTAAGAGCTTGTAAATCAAAAAATATACACAGTTCCATTACCAGAGTGTGTGCTACCAATTCATAGGTTCCTGAAAATTCAAATATTTGAAGCAAGAGCCCTCACTCACCATCCGGTGACATGCTTTATCATAGGGCTTTGCTCCTCGTCAGGCCGGCACTGCAATGCCTGACGGGCCCCACAAGGGGGCTCTTTGCCGGAGATCTTTAAAGGTGGTAACCAGCCGGTCAAAAATATATTAGTACAGGATTGGTATAGAAAGGAAATTCTGTTAAAAATGGCTAGAGGTAAAACACAATTTTATTATGATATCCAATCTCTGTCATGATTAAAAACAAGGGTGTGGGGAGTAAATAAAATAAGGTCTAAACTCCCCCCAAAAAATCTCAGGTTATCACTAAATCCCTGATCTTGGAATATAGTGACGGTAAGTACAGGATTCCCTACACTTATTCTTAAATCGTGGTCAACATGTTTCTCGCTAGTAGTCTAAATGATCTGCCGCGATTCGCCAGGACCAGTACACCTACCTAATAGGACAAAGTAAACACAATTTGTAATTAAGTATCACAACATTCAATTGTGTGCACGGTGCCAACACATCAATGCCACATACTAGTGAGATCTCCCTTCCGTGATGTGCAACAAAAACAGTGAAAACTATTTTTCTCATATGAAAACACAAACGCAAATATGCCATACGTGTTTACCCTCCTCATATTAGTGGATGGGCCCCATTGGGGAAAGCACGAAGCTTGCGTGGTCCAATATGGTCTAAGTATGTGAGAATGAAACAAAGTGTTATTAGATAAGGCGTAAGTATATCAATTACAGGTCGAGCTAGCAGTATCCTGTAGAAAATAAGCATACTGTTATGAGTAAATTGCACCTTCCAAGATCTGCAATAAAGTATATCAACACTAAACAATGTGATCTTTGTCAATAAACTATGGATATAACAGATGCAGCTTACCATAGGAGACTTGCAAATATGCTGAAAAGGTGTAACACAATGTGTATAGAAGTGTGTGGTAGCTATCCCTAAAGGAAAAGGCCAGGAAGAATAACTGGTAAAAATGAGAAAGTGGTGAAAAGAATCGCCCCAATTAAGACGAGAAAGCAACTAAAAAGGCAGACCGGCCTGCTAAACGGTCAAAATATCCACACTGCGTCGAACAAGCATGTGGAAATAGATATATATATATGAACCAATGAAAAAAAAGGTGAGGAAATGCTCGTGTCGCGAATTATTCTCATCATACATAATGCGTTAAGTTATATTCACAAGGCCTCGTAGGGAGGTAATGAAGTAGGGATAGTTATGTGGAAATTCCAGCAGCGCGTCATAATGCTGACAACAGGACCGCGACGCAAGCGCGTGTAATCCAGAAACCACGCCGGTTAAGAGAAACCGGCTGTCTAAAGTACTCAGAATAGTAAAAAAAGAGTGAAAAAAGTATAGTATTACTTACAGAAATCGGTCCACTGTAGATTACTACATCTACAAACAGCTCGTAGCTCCCGGTACTACGGGGCTCGATTGGTAGGCTGAGCTTAAAAGGAGGAAACCATGGACAGCGAGGAAGGACAAAAAAGTCTCAATCTACTGAAAGAGGGGTAAAAACAGAAAACTGACAATAAAAAGAAGAACAATGCAAAAAGCAGGGGCCATATTGGAAGAGGAGTAGACCCTCGTGTTCTGATAGTTACAAAAGAGGCAAGACTCCAAAATTTACGGAAAGAGGCATAGCAATCACCCTTATCCCACAAAAATATATAAAGCTATTTATAGTTGGAATAATATCACGGATACCAGGGAGAAACTCACAGGCATCTCAATGTAAGCCTCATTCCTGTGGAAATCAAAACCAAGTTCTGAGTATCAATCGTCAATGAAGACAAAAGAGGAATGGACCTATCTGTGGATGAAACTGGTCCAGGGAATATCATCATTAAGCCCCACCTGATGTGTTTTCAATCTGAAAACCCAGCGCTGTTCCTTCTCAAAAAGCCAGGTGGCACAATCTCTATAGTCGTTAATGGTTTCCAAGATGATCCATCTCGTCCTTTGGGGGTATGGTTCTTTTCAATATAGTGGTTTGTCAATTTTGTAGAGGACCTCAAGCGCCTGATGGTTACACTTTTTCTTCAAAGACCGCCCTCCACCTGACTTGAGGGGAGACACCAATCTGAGGAATCCATTTACTTTTATGCCTCCCCCCACAGCGGTACCGATAGAAGTAATCACCTTTGAGAAGGCAGTGCGTCATGAAGTCGAACTTTTGGGATCCTTTCCAGAATATATCAAGATTGGAAAGGGCAGTGATCCGTTCTTTATCGAACAATCCAGATATTACCATCAAGCCCGCAGACAAAGGTGGTGCGATTGTAGTACTCGACACCGCTTTTTATAGACAACAGTGCCTCAGATTACTCAGTGACACCAAGCACTATGAACCCATATTTACCGACCTCACCTGCCGTTTGCAACGCACGATTCGTGGGATGATCACTGAAGCGGAGTTAGCTGGTTGGATTACGCAACAAGAAGCAGAGTTCTTAGATACTAACACTCCTAGAGTACCCTACTTTTACTGTCTCCCAAAGATTCATAAAGGCACTCCTCCTCCTGGTCGTCCAATTGTATCAGGGATAGGATCCCTTTTGGAACCCCATTCCAAATTCTGTGATTTTTTTCTTTCAACCTATTGTTCAGAAGACCTCTGCTTTTTTTAAAGACACCAAGGACACCTTGATATTATTAGATGACATTAACAACATGGGCACCAGTGATATGTTGATATGCCTTGATTTTGAAGCACGGTACACTAACATACCACAGGAGGCCATACTAACTGCAGTAGAGGAGATTCTTCAGTCTGGAACCTGGACCTTTAACACACCTATCAGTTTCATTATGCAGTGTGCGAGCCTGACTCTTAAAGAGAATTTTTTCCAATTTGAAGATCAATTTTTATCACCAAATACAAGGCACTTCCATGGTAAGCACTTTTGCGCCGAGTCTAGCCTGCCTATAAATGTACACCTTTGAGCAGCGCCATATATTGATCCCTACACAACCCTTTTTTTCCAGTATCAGACTGTGGCGGCACTATATAGATGATATCCTAGTTGTATGGAAGGGTGATGCAGAACAGGCATGAGCTTTCACACAGTGGGTGAACACTTTAGACATACATCTACGTTTTAGCGCCAACTTCTCTGATACAGAGGTTTCTTTCCTTGATTTACGTATCACTCTGTCAGATGGGGCTTTACATTCATCAGTGTTCCACAAACTGACGCATAGGAATAGCCTTTTACTTTATGAGAGCCATCACCCCAAGGCCTTGAGAATGAATCTTCCTTTCGGTCAATTTCTGAGAATTAGACAAAACTGTTCGGAGCTAGCTGACCTTCATGCACAAGCAGGAGCTCTATGTTGTAAATTGATGGAACGTAACTATCCTCAACCTATCATCAGACGGGCCAGGAAACGAGCTAGTAACATTCCCAGAGAGACTTTACTAACAAATACGACGCATGATCAACAATCTAGACTGACATGTGTGACGACTTTTACTCCTTTAAGTAATCGTATCAAGAAGATCATTCAGAGACACTGGCCTATTCTGAACAGTGCTGGGGAGTCCTTAGAACGCCCCATTTTCGCTTTAAAAAGAACACAGAACATCGAGGATTTAGTGGTACACACTAGACCAGTGCCTCACGGGTAACCTATTAACATTAATACACAACAGTGGCTGGGAGTCAGGGGTCATAACCCTTGTGGTGGATGCAATGTTTGCTCTTTGACTACCAGTACTCAATAATTGGACTTAGGTGAATCAAGGATTTGGCAGTTGAGAAAACATACTAACTGCCGCAGTAAGAACTGTATATATATGATCATGTGTCCTTGCAACCTACGATACATTGACATGACGACTATAATAGTCAAAATACGAATTAATGAACACCGCAGTACCATCAGGCGCTTGAGGGCCTCTACAAAATTGACAAACCACTATATTGAAAAGAACAATACCCCCAATGACCTGAGATGGATCATCTTGGAACACATTAACGACTATAGAGATTGTGCCACCCGGCTTTTTGAGAAGGAACAGCACTGGGTTTTCAGATTGAAAACACACCAGGTGGGGCTTAATGATGATATTCCCTGGACCAATTTCATCCACAGATAGGTCCATTCCTCTTTTGTCTTCATTGACTACTGATACTCAGAACTTGGTTTTGATTTCCACAGGAATGAGGCTTACATTGAGATGCCTGTGAGTTTCTCCCTGGGATCCGTGATATTATTCCAACTATAAATAGCTTTATATATTTTTGTGGGTTAAGGGTGATTGCTATGCCTCTTTCCATAAATTTTGGAGTCTTGCCTCTTTTGTAACTATCAGAACACAAGGGTCTACTCCTCTTCCAATATGGCCCCTGCTTTTTGCATTGTTCTTCTTTTTATTGTCCGTTTTCTGTTTTTACCCCTCTTTCAGTAGATTGAGACTTTTTTGTCCTTCCTCGCTGTCCATGGTTTCCTCCTTTTAAGCTCAGCCTACCAACCGAGCCCTGTAGTACCGGGAGCTACGAGCTGTTTGTAGGTGTAGTAATCTGCCATGGACTGATTTCTGTAAGTGTTACTATACTTTTTTCACTCTTTTTTTACTATTCTGAGTACTTTAGACAGCCGGTTCCTCTTAACCGGCGTGGTTTCTGGATTACGCGCGCTTTCGTGACCCCGGGGCACAGTCCTGTTGTCAGCATTATGACGCGCTGCTGGAATTTCCACATAACTATCCCTACTTCATTACCTCCCTACGAGGCCTTGTGAATATAACTTAACGCATTATGTATGATGAGAATAATTCGCTACACGAGCATTTCCTCCCCCTTTTTTTCATCGGTTCATATATATATCTATTTCCACATGCTCGTTCAATTGTAACGCCGCGCTCTGACGCAGTGTCTCTTTCTGTCCTCGCGGGTGGAACACGCTACCGATATTCGGAGCGCCCTTCTCCGGGTTTTTTGACTATGCTTTCTGGGAAGCATATATTTCGCTCCCGGTCGCGCTACAGTTACTTGTAGCCTTTTTTCTTCTTTATTGTTGGTGGTGGGTTTTTGTTGGGCCTTTTGCCTGTCTCTATCCATGTTGTGTCCATCTTGTCTTCTTCGTGTTTTTGTCCCAGCATGCTCTGTTTTTCTTTTATACTACTTCCTTTTTCCTATACTGGTCTATGGGCCTTTCCCAATCCAAGATGGTGTTACTTCCCTTTCCTGTGATGTCACTTCCCTTTTCTCAGTATATAAGTCAGTCAGTGTTGTTCCTCCTTGCGTTGCAAACACTTCCTTCTGGTTGTGCTGTTCGCTCCTGTTCTTTGTTCCTGCTTTTTTGCCTTGGGAGATTTTTGCCTGTTCTTTGTTCCTGCTTTTGCCTTGGGAGATTTTTGCCTGTTCTTTGTTCCTGCTTTTGCCTTGGGATATTTTTGCCTGTTCCTTTTTTCCTGCCTTGTACCCTGGATATTGCCTATTTTTGTTTCCTGTTGCCAAGTCCTGTTTTTTCTTGTTTTCCTTCAGGAGTTCCTGTTAGAGGTTTTTTCCCCAGTGTTGGGTTTTTTTCCCTCTGGGACTCCTTCTGGAGGATACGGTCTGCTTTGGCGTATCCTGTCAAGCGGCACCGTGGCTACTAGAAGGGGTCGCCCTTATCTGGGAACATCCAGGACCTGTAGAAGACTTGGTGTATTCGCCAATCCGAAATCCAGAGGTGAGAAGTCCAGCGCAGTACGTGACAGATTGCAACGCCAAAAGATTCTGCGTTGCGAGAGCGCCATGGAAGATCCACAGGGAGAGGTGTCAGAAAATGCTCAAGCTATGTTACAGACTGTCCAACAACAAGCCCAAGAGTTACAACAGTTACGGGCAGAGAACACTGCGCTACGACAGGTCTTGTCTTCCCGATCAATGGACATACCACCCGTATCTGCTACTATTCCTCGATATTCCGGAGATCCTTTAAAGATGAAGGAATTTTTTGACGCCCTGACGGTTTTCTTTGCCGTTCGTCCACTCCAGTTTTCTTCGGATAAGACTAAGGTGGGCTATCTGATCAGCGCCTTGTCTGGTCCAGCGCTTGCTTGGGCGACTCCTCTGGTTTCTGCAGATGACCCAGTCCTGGCTAACTATTCCGCTTTCCTGACTGTTTTCAAACAAATGTTTGAGAGACCTGGGGTAGAAGCAGCAGCTGAAGAAGCCTTATGTGACATTCAGCAAGGTAATCAGGATGTACTGCAGTATATAACCCGCTTAAAACAGCTGGCAGCTGAAACCTCCTGGGTAGAACGCACCTTCGTAACCCTTTTCGGCCGAGGCCTGCGTGAAGAAATTAAAGATGAGCTTTTACACTCTTCCCCAGCTTGTTCTTTGAAAGAATTAATGGATCAATCTATGAACATTGAGTATAGACTTCGAGAGCGCAAGATGGAAAGACGTGGAACTAGAGCTCCATACCAGCCCGGTACCTTCCGTGCTAGCAGTCGGCGAACGGAAGATAGTCCATCTGAAGCCTCTCCACCTCCCCATGAAGAGCTCATGCAGATAGATCTGGTTCGTGGGCTATTGACGGAGTCAGAAAGGGAGGAACGACGATGAAGGGGACTTTGCCTATACTGTGGTAAGGCTGGCCACCTGATCCGTAGTTGTCCGGTACGTCCCTCAAGGCCTGCGGGAAACGCCAGCTCCCGTCCCCTGTAAGGAGGAAGGAGACGGGAGGAGCTGAAGTACCATCAATATGTTCCTCCAAAGAAAGCATGTCCACCCTGTTTATCCTCTCGGTCAAGTTACAAAGTTCACAAGATCAAGAAGAACATCTTCTGGCTCTCCTTGATTGTGGAGCCAGTGGACTGTATCTGGATGAGACCTGGGCTACTAGTAAAGGAATTCCCTGCATACCTAAAGAAACCCCTGAGCAGGTTCGCACAGTGGATGGCTCTCTGTTAACCTCAGGACCTGTGGTGGCCTCAACTCCTACTCTTTGTTTTGAAGTCGTTTCCTTCGGTAGAATGTATTCTCTGACAGACCAAGAAAAGAAGGTGTTAAGGGAATATTTAGACAACAACTTACACAACGGTTTGATTGCTCCTTCCACGTCCCCCGCTGGGGCACCTCTCTTCTTCGTCCCAAAGAAGACTAAGGATCTGCGTCCTTGTGTGGACTTTCGTGAACTCAACAGAATAACGATTAAGGATCGATATCCACTGCCTTTAATTACAGATATACTGGATGCCATTCAAGGAGCCAAGAAATTTACTAAATTAGACTTACGGGGTGCCTATCATCTCCTTCGGATCAAGGAAGGAGATGAATGGAAGACTGCTTTCCGTACCCCTTTTGGGCACTATGAGTATCGTGTTATGCCCTTTGGACTGACCAACGCCCCTTCTGTTTTTCAACGATTTATGGATTCAGTGTTCTCTGATGTACTCAATCAATATGTAGTCATTTATTTGGATGATATCTTGATATATTCCCGTGATCCTGAGCAACATGTAGATCATGTCCTGCAAGTCCTAGAAAGACTCAAGAAAAACCAATTGTTTTGTAAACCTGAGAAGTGTGAGTTCCATAAATCTGAAGTAAGGTATCTCGGGTTTTGTAATAATCAACACGGAATATCCATGGATCCTGACAAGGTCAGTGCCATATTAGATTGGCCTTCTCTAACGTCCATTAAAGAAACGCAGGCCCGTATTTATACTTTCTTTAGCGCCGCATTTGCGCCGCTTTTTGACGCAAAACGGCGCAAACCTACAAAATACAATGGTATTTTGCAAGTTTGCGCCGTTTTTGCATCAAAAAACGACGCAAATGCGGCGCTAAAAAAGTATAAATACGGCCGCAATGTTTTCTTGGGTTATCAAACTTTTATCGTCAGTTTATTCAGAACTTTGCCCACCTACAAAGTTTCATAACACAAACAATTAAAAAAGAGAACCTGAAGAAGGGTTTCATTTGGACCAAGGAGGCTAAACATGCGTTTCAAGAATTAAAGACAGCCTTTACCCAAGCACCCGTGTTGCGTCATCCTGACAATACCAAGAAATTTATCATTGTGACTGATGCCTCAGACAGAGCTATTGGAGCAGTTCTGCTGCAGAAGCAAGACAGTGATGGATTGGAACATCCTATCTTTTATCTGTCTCATATCCTATCAGAGGCTGAACGAAATTATTCTGTACTGGAACGAGAACTACTCGCTCTGAAAGTAGCTTGTAAGGAATGGAGGCATTTCCTGATGGGTTCCAGAGAGCCTTTTGAAGCTAGGACTGATCACCGTAATCTCCAGTGTCTTCGGAGCTTTCAGTGTCGCAACAGTCGTCAGGCTCGATGGGCTTTCTTCTTTAGCCAGTACGATTTTGTGATCACGTACATACCTGGTTCCCAGAATTTAGTGGCAGATGCCTTATCCCGCAGATATCCTGACATAGCCCACAACTCCTCTCAACATCTTATTGAGTCTAGCAGGATCATCGGAGCTACTCAATCTTTTCAAGAACGCGTTCAATCTGAGTACCAGTTTCTGTCTGCTTCAGAATGGGATAAAGTGACTCCTTTTTTGCAGAAGAAGGACAACTACTTCTATCATCAACATGCTCTCTTCCTACCTACCAAGAAAGTGCAGACAGAAGCCCTGCAAATGTGCCATGATTCTCCTATAGCCGGTCATCGAGGTATCAGGAAGACCCAGGAACTGCTTTAGCGATCTTTTTGGTGGCCTTCGCTAAAGACAGACACTGAAACCTATGTGTCAGCATGCCCAGTCTGTGCCCAGACTAAGACACCCCGAACTAAGGTGGCAGGTTTATTAAGACCTTTACCGGTTCCTTCCGCTCCTTGGTGTACTCTATCCACGGATTTCATATGCTCTCTACCTACTTCCTCTGGTAACCAAGTAATCATGGTAACCGTAGATTCATTCACCAAGATGGCCCATTTTTCAGCCTTGAAGAAACTACCAACGGCCCCAGAAATGAGTCGCATTTTTCTACGAGATATTTTTCGCCTCCATGGTCTTCTTCTAGAGGTCATTTCGGACAGAGGGCCTCAATATGTATCACGTTTCTGGAGAGCCTTTTGTGCCTTCTTTAACATTGAGATTTCTTTATCCTCGGGTTTCCATCCACAAACGAATGGGCAAACTGAACGAGTGAATCAAGAACTTCAGCAGTATCTGAGATGTTACTGTAATGCCACACAAAGCAATTGGTCGGAATATCTTGCTCTTGCCGAGTTCTCCTATAACAACACAATACATAGTGCGACCAAGACCACACCCTTTTATTGTACTTATGGATTTCATCCGAGGACTTTCACTACTGTTTTTCGAACATCCTCTTCTGTGCCTGCAGTCACTTCTTTTTCACGACAAATCTGTCGAATCCAGGGCCTACTTCACACTACTCTCCTAGCTTCGAAACAAGCTATGAAGCGAAAGGCGGATCGTTATCGGCAAGCCGCACCTTTGTATCAAGTGGGCCACAAGGTATGGCTTTCTTCCAGATTTCTACCATCCCGGTTTTCCACCAATAAGTTCAAACCACGTTTTTATGGACCCTTTCGAATTTCGCACATCCTGAATCCTGTAGTTGTGCGTCTCCGCTTACCTCATACCTGGAGGGTTCATCCTGTTTTCCATGTGTCCCAGTTAAAGCCCTTTGTTCCTGATCCTTACCATCGCCAGTTCCAACGTCCACCTCATCTTTCTATCAACGGACAGCCTGAGTATGAAGTCCAGGAGATCTGTGATTCCAGAATTGTTTGACGCAAACTACAGTTTTTAGTCCACTGGAAAGGATACCCCCTCAGTGACTGTTTGTGGGAAGATGCTTCCTCCGTCCATGCTCCCCGTTTGGTTCGCCTGTTTTTTGACAATCATCCTGACAAACCTGGAGCCTCGGGGAGGGGACCTACTGTAACGCCACTCTCTGACGCGGCGTCTCTTTCTGTCCTCGCGGGTGGAACACGCTACCGATATTCGGAGCGCCGTTCTCCGCGTTTTTTGACTCTGCTTTCTGGGAAGCATATATTTCGCTCCCGGTCGCGCTACAGTTACTTGTAGCCTTTTTTCTTCTTTATTGTTGGTGGTGGGTTTTTGTTGGGCCTTTTGCCTGTCTCTATCCATGTTGTGTCCATCTTGTCTTCTTCGTGTTTTTGTCTCAGCATGCTCTGTTTTTCTTTTATACTACTTCCTTTTTCCTATACTGGTCTATGGGCCTTTCCCAATCCAAGATGGTGTTACTTCCCTTTCCTGTGATGTCACTTCCCTTTTCTCAGTATATAAGTCAGTCAGTCTTGTTCCTCTTTGCGTTGCAAACACTTCCTTCTAGTTGTGCTGTTCGCTCCTGTTCTTTGTTCCTGCTTTTTTTGCCTTGGGAGATTTTTGCCTGTTCTTTGTTCCTGCTTTTGCCTTGGGATATTTTTGCCTGTTCCTTTTTTCCTGCCTTGTACCCTGGATATTGCCTATTTTTGTTTCCTGTTGCCAAGTCCTGTTTTTTCTTGTTTTCCTTCAGGAGTTCCTGTTAGAGGTTTTTTCCCCAGTGTTGGTTTTTTTTCCCTCTGGGACTCCTTCTGGAGGATACGGTCTGCTTTGGCGTAGCCTGTCAAGTGGCACCGTGGCTACTAGAAGGGGTCGCCCTTATCTGGGAACATCCAGGACCTGTAGAAGACTTGGTGTATTCGCCAATCCGAAATCCAGAGGTGAGAAGTCCAGCGCAGTACGTGACATCAATGCAGTGTGGATATTTTGACCGCATAGTGTGCCGGTCTGCCTTTTCAGTTGATTTCTCGTCTTAATTGGGGCGATTCTTTTCACCACTTTCTCATTTTTACCAGTTATTCTTCCTGGCCTTTTCCTTTAGGGATAGCTACCACACACTTATATACACATTGTGTTACACCTTTTCAGCATATTGTCAAGTCTCCTATGGTAAGCTGCATTTGTTATATCCAGAGTTTATTGACAAAGATCACATTGTTTAGTGTTGATATACTATATTGCAGATCTTGGAAGGGTCAATTTACTCATAACAGTATGCTTATTTTCTCCAGGATACTGCTAGCTCGACCTGTAACTGATATGATAGTTACGCCTTATCTAATAACACTTTGTTTCATACTTACATACTTAGACCATATTGGACCACGCAAGCTTCGTGCTTTCCCCAATGGGGCCCATCCACTAATATGAGGAGGGTAAGCACGTATGGCATATTTGCCTTTGTGTATTCATATGAAAAAAAATTTTTAACTGTTTTTGTTGCACATCACGGAAGGGAGATCTCACTAGTATGTGGCGTTGATGTGCTGGCATCGTGCACACAATTGAATGTTGTGATACTTAATTACAAATTGTGTTTACTTCGTCCTATATTCTAGGTTCCTGCTACTTATGATTTCCCCGAATATGGGTGACACTTTTTTAAGGATTAGGTAGGTGTACTGGTCCTGACGAATCGCTCCAGATCATTTAGACTACTAGCGAGAAACAGGTTGACCACAATTTAAGAATAAGTGTAGGGAATCCTGTACTTACCGTCACTATATTCCAAGATCAGGGATATAGTGGTAACCTGAGATTTTTTGGGGGGAGTTTAGACCTTATTTTATTTTCTCCCCACACCCTTGTTTTTAATCATGACAGAGGTTGGATATCATAATAAAATTGTGCTTTACCTCTAGCCATTTTTAACAGAATTTTTTCCTTTCTATACCAATGCTGTACTAATATATTTTTGACCGGCTGGTTACCACCTTTAAAGATCTCTGGCAAAGAGCCCCCTTGTGTGGTCAGTCAGGCACTGCAGTGCCGGCCTGACGAGGAGCAAAGCCCTATGATGAAGCATGTCACCGGATGGTGAGTGAGGACTCTTGCTTCAAATATTTGAATTTTCAGGAACCTATGAACTGGTAGCACACACTCTGGTAATGGAACTGTGTATATTTTTTGATTTACATGTTTGATGGGAGCACTATACACAGGACCAGGACTTTGTTTCCGAACCGCCCATAATTTTTGAGCCCCTCTTTTTGTATTGTTGGATATTTAAGAGCTCCTAGCACCATTACAACGCCACATCAGCATAATTTTTTAATTTTAAAAAAACGATGCACAATATTTACAAAGTGGCGCAAAGCATGCATTGCACCACTTTGTAACCCTTTGTGCCAGGCATAATGTACGCAAAGGGGGCATTCCCCTGTTGGGGTGGGGGTGTGTCAAAAAAATGGTGTAAAGAAATCTAAGAGATTTCCTTGCACAATTTTTTGAAGCACTTTTAATGCCTGCTCACAGCAGGCGTTAAAAGGAGGCTTCCGTTGCTTACAATGGGCCTCTGGGTGCTTCGCAGGATTAGCGTCAGAATGTTTTACGCTAATCCTGCAAAGCACAGGACTATCGTCGAAAAATACAGACGCTAGTCTCCTAACTACCGCCATGGCGCACCATAATATAAATACAGCGTACACATGGTGGCGTTAGGGGGTGCAAGAAAAGTGGAGCTGTACTGTGTGCAGCCCACTTTTCATAAATATGCCCATTCATTTTTATTCTAGTGAGACATGCAAAAACTAGTTTATTCAAGTGGTACAATGAAGCATTACAGAAAATATGACATCTAAGATCTAGTATGTCTTAAGTTAGCTCAAATACACATTTTCATCACTGAGAAGCATTCATTTCAGCAAAAAAGCTACATCAAGTGACACACAAAAACTAAAATGAACAAACAAATTCCCAGCAAGTTCTGGAACTAGGTATTGACTCTAGACATAGTAGATCAATGGCAAATATTAGGTAGTTAAGGGGATAAGAAAAGGGATAGAAATAAGCACAACTAATGCGATCAGGAAGAATTAAACAAATGATTTCCAGGCAATGAACAAAATCTGTATTATCTAAACATGGGTTGTTACTCGTATGATTAAAAAATGGATCAAAGCATAGAATTAGTGCCATGTAAAACGTGGTATCTTCCCTAGGCAACACCATGACCTGAGATCAGAACCGAAGTCACTTAAGGCTAAACACCAGTTGGCATACATTTTCAATCACAGCTTATCACATTGAACTGAAACAATACAATAATGTCACAATTAATTGGTCTGCACCCAATATGCAAACCTGCTACCAAGCCTGCATATAAGAAATATTGAAAGAAGTATCTTTTGTAGGATCTGTGAATTATTTTAGATGTTTAGATTTGCTTTTCTATTTTTGTGTCATCTAATCATTTCACAATTATACACAAAGAGTTATTTGACCCAACCTTTATAGAATACTTTACTTATACATACGGTGACAAGTCAGCACATGTGCTTCTGGTTCAGCAACCTCACCCTACATAGGTATGCTATGCCAAAACCCACCTCTGACCACCAGCACTCCTCTGCCTTTCAGCTAGGTACGCACTGCACAGTTCCCACATACTTATATACATGTCAAGACAATTGATTAAATAATTTGAAGTGAAGTTAAGACATAAATGTTGTTTGCTTATACATCTTCTTCATTAGCTAGAACCAGGAGGAGCCTGGGTGAATTTTAATCTCAAAATGGCTGCGATGGGGACTCTTGATGTCATCAAGTGAATGTAACTCAATGAAATATGTAGTAGTAATTAAAGAGGCACATATACTTCTACAGTTATACTAACAGAAACCTAGAGATCCAAACATGGAACTCACTCTCCTTTTGTTATACAAACTTGTTAACCAAATATTCACCCACACACGGCAGCAGACATTTCCCGATTTTCTACAGAGGAACAATGGCACCATAGTATACTGTTTCCATTACAATGCCAAGTGCAAGGGTTCTCGCTAGCTTGATTTTAACCACAGTACTGGGTGGTGGGTGTAGGTCTTAGTGAGTGAGTGAACCTGTGAGATGTCCCGAAGTCCAACAGGTGGTAAGAGAAGAATATAAAAATGTTTAACTCTGAAGCATTACTTGCTTCTTATGTTCTTTGTATTTCACAGTCTCCAGGCCTGATTATCAGCATCTTCTTTATGACTTTAAACTTTTTTTGGATTTTTTATTTATCTAAAGAATTAAACCAAAATTATAAGTGTTTAGCCACTATCTCAATGAGAGACAATAGCATGTGTAAACTAGAGCTTAAAGTATCATGGATGGCTTCCAGCTTAGATCCAACAATGCTTGCCATCTTGTGAAATAGTCACTCATTTTCCCAGCCCCTTTGAAAGTGAGGTAGGTATGGTTTGGCCCATTTCCTCCTTTGCACTTGTTGTATGCAAAGGGCATTGTGCTGTTTAGACAGAAGGGAGTACTCCAATACGAAAGTGAGCAAGAGGAATTGAAAGACATCTCCAGAGTTAAAGAGCTCCCAACAGGTTCACTTAAGTGTCACTGAAATTAAGAGCCAAAAACATGTAGCTATTAAAACCATACTATTCTTAGAACCTGAATAAAGGTAATGGGCTGCTAAAACAATCTGATGAACAATGATACATCTCACAAGATAAATATGGTCCTTAACATACAGGCCAAACAATTTAAATCCCAGATCACAAATGTTACCACCTACCTACACCATTCATGAGTTTTAAATAAAAAACAAAGTTGAATCAGAGTCCAGCTGAGTTTCGTGTATCATCAGTAGAATTAAATAACTTTTTTCTGAAAATCAAAGGCACTGTCATGGGTGCTACATTTGCTCCAAACTTAGAAACTCTTTTGGGATCCTCTTTTGAACCTAAATGGGTAAACTGCAAACAAAGTACCATTCCATCAGCACTATCATAATTTGGAGATGTCTTACAGATGATGTAATAATGAGTTACCATGGCGTCAAGAACTTTATTTGAGGCAGAGTGAACACCAAATTGACTTTGGTCTGATGCTCAATCTGTACATTCTGTAGATGTCACTACTAAGGCATCTACAGACTACAGAAGCCAACAGACTCTACTTTTACATATTCAGGACACAGAATGAAAAAATAATCACTTTTAAGCTATGACACTCATCATTTCCACACTTGCAGGACAATTTACCATTTGGGAAATTCCTGAATGTAGGAAGTTTGGTTACTGGTTGAAGCGAATGAAACCCTTCTAAGGAAACAACCATAATTTGTGTCTGGGTGAAACACAAGCAAACCCCAAATTAGCTTTTGCTCAACCCTCTGGTAGCTTGACACAAATTAGTCAAGTTTAATAACACAATGTGTAAAGTATTTATGCAGCACACAAATAGTTCTACAGTAAATACCCAACACAAGAAAAATCCCCACACCAATGAAATTTAATAAATTATTTGGCACCAAAATGAAAAAAATCCAACTAGTAGAACTGTATTTTTGCAATTTTAAAGGTTTAGTAAAAATTAAGCGTTAAGAAGCAAAAAGCACCAACAACGGTTATCTAATCACAATAGAGAGTGTCCAAGTTGAGGCCCACTGCGATGGTCCAGATACAAGACAGAGTTCAGCCACTGAGAATGTACCTTGTGGACCTGGGTATCGAGATGCGAAGTCCTTGCTCAAGATGCACAGGCCGCCATCAAAGAGGTACGATGTGAGGTCTGGCAACGAGATGCGTCGCATAGCGGTAGAGTCGAAGGCCATCAATGGGAAGCTGCAATGCAAAGTCCTGCGTCATTGTAAAGGAAGCCAGTGGAGTTTGCAGAGACCTGTGCTGCGATGTGTCGGCTCAGGGGACGTGACGTGTCACACTGTGCCGGTGTCTGCGTTCGACTGTGTTGTCAGCAAATCAGCTGATGATACTTGCAAGGACTTGCGATGCGATGCACCAGCATCAAATATGAGGTGCGTAATGCTGGACTGGATTCAATGGGGGTCTGCTTCATGAAACATTGAGATGCGTTGATGTCAAAGAAGCATGTTATGTTTCTGTGGCTTGGAACAGGGGGCCCACCACCTGGCCCTTAAGTTTTGAGTTTGGGGCCACACATGCAGATTGGATTCAGCAGGGTTTTGAGTTTAGGTCCCTCACAGACAGACTAGATTCAGCAGGGAAGCCCACAGCAGCAAAAGGGTTCTGGTGCAGCAACAGCAGGCCTTGGCAGCAAAACACTCCTTGGTAAGCAAGTGGGTCAGCAGGGTTGACTTAATGGCTGGGCAGTCCTTCTTCCTGGTAGAGTCTACAGGTCCAGAAATGATCTGTAGAGTTGGGTCTGAGGATCCAGTATTTATACTTGTTGCCAGCTATGAAGTAAGAGAAGCTTCAAGAGCTTTCCACCCTCGGAGGTGTTTGGAATTTCCTACTTCCATACCCTGGTCCCAGCTTGTCTAGAGCAGAAAAGACTAGTGTGAAACCCTGTATGGTAGGTGACACCTCTGCCCCCTATCAAGTCAGATACCTATGTGCCCTTTGTCTCACTGTCTGGGAGCAATACACAAACACCAACTGCCAGCTAGACCTAGTCATGTAACCCAGGATACAGGTTGCAGGCAGCAAATGGTTGGTACAAGAAAATGTAAACTTTCTGAAAATGTAATTTTCAGAATTGTGACTTAAAATTCAACTTTACCATTAAAAAGGGTTTTAACTAACAATACTTTTGCCACCAAACCTGATCTTGTTTGGTCCTATAGGAAGTTGGTTCTGTATATACTATCTCAAAGTAAGAGATAGTGTGCACAGAGTCCAAGGGTTCCCCTTAGAGGTAAGATAGTGGCAAAATTAGATAATTCTAATGCGCTATTTTGTGGTAGTGTGGTCGAGCAGTAGGCTTATCAGAGGGTAGTGTTAAGCATTTGTTGTACACACACAGGCAATAAATGAGGAACACACACTTTCTATAGAAAAATATATTTTCTTAATTTATTTTTAGAACCACAAGTTCAAGATTTGAAGTAAATATATAAAATGCAAGGTACTCCACACAGGTAAGTTAGGAACTTTGAATTAGAGCAATATCATATACAGTTTTTTGTTAAAATGGCAATAAGCTATTTGAAAAGTAGACAGTGCGAAAATCAACAGTTCCTGGGAGAGGTAAGTATTGGTTAGATTGTGAGGTAAGTAAGACACTTACAAGTCTCAGTTCCTGGGCATAGGCAGCCCACCGTTGGGGGTTCAAGGCAACCCAAAAGTTACCACACCAGCAGTTCAGGGCCGGTCAGGTGCAGAGGTCAAAGAAGTGCCCAAAACATATAGGCGCCTATGGAGAACAGGGGTGCTCAGCTTCTAGTCTGCCAGCAGGTAAGTACCCGTGTCCTCGGGGGCAGACCAGGGGGGTTTTGTAGAGCACTGGGGGGGACACAAGTAGGCACACAAAACACACCCTCAGCGGCACAGGGGTGGCCGGGTGCAGTGTGCAAACCAGGCGTCGGGTTTTGTCTTGGATTCAATGGAGGGACCCGGGGGTCACTCTGGCGGTGCAGGCAGGGCACAGGGGGGCTTCTCGGGCCAGCCACCAACTGGGCTAGGCAGAGGGTCACCTGGTGGTCACTCCTGCACTGAGGTTCGGTTCCTTCTGGTCCTGGGGGCTGTGGGTGCAGTGCTTGGTCCAGGCATCGGGTCCCTTGTTACAGGCAGTCGCAGTCAGGGGGAGCCTCTGGATTCTCTCTGCATGCATCGCTGTGAGGGTCCAGGGGGGTCGTCTCGGGCTACACACATCGCAGTCACCTAGGAGTCCTCCCTGTGGTGTTGGTACTCTGGATCTCGAGCCGGGGGCGTCGGGTGCAGAGGGTGAAGTCTCAAGCTTCCGGCTGGAAGAGTGAGGTCTTTGAAAGTTGCAATATTGTTGCTGTTTGTTGAGCAGAGCCGCTGCTCACTGGAGTTTCTTGGTCCTTAGGTTCAGGGCAGTCCTCTGAGGCTTCGCTGTTGCAGTTTTTCGAGTCAGGAGACAGGCCGGTAGTCTCTGTCGTCTCTGCAGGGCTTTCAGGCCAGCAGTCCTTCTTCTGGTTTCAGGTTGCAGGAATCAGATTTCCTGGGTTCTTGGGTGCACCTAAATACTAAATTTAGGGGTGTGTTTAGGTCTGGTGGCAGTAGCCAATGGCTACTGTCCTGGAGGGTGGGTACATCCTCTTTGTGCCTCCTCCCTAAGGGGAGGGGGGGGCACATCAATAATCCTATTGGGGAAATCCTCCAAACTTAAGATGGAGGATTTCTAAAGGCAGGGGCCACCTCAGCTCAGGACACCTTAGGGGCTGTCCTGACTGGTGGGTGACTCCTCCTTGTTTTTCTCATTATCTCCTCCAACCCTGCTGCCAAAAGTGGGGGCAGTGGCCGGAGGGGCGGGCATCTCCACTAGCTGGGATGCCCTGTGGCGCTATAACAAAAGGGTTGAGCCTTTGAGGCTCACTGCCAGGTGTTACAGTTCCTGCAGGGGGAGGTGAGAAGCACCTCCACCCAGTACAGGCTTTGTTCCTGGCCACAGAGTGAGAAATGCACTCTCTCCATGTGGCAAGCAACTCATCTGGTTGTGGCAGGCTGGCAGAAACTGGTCAGCCTAACACTAGAAGTCAGATTGGTATACAGGGGGCATCTCTAAGATGCCCTCTGGGTGCTTTTTACAATTAATTCCGCACTGGCATCAGTATGCATTTATTGTGCTGATAAGTTTGATACCAAACTTCCCAGATTTCAGTGTAGCCATTATGGAACTGTGGAGTTCGTGTGTGACAAACTTCCAGACCATATACTCTTATGGCTACCCTGCACTTACAATGTCTAAGGTTTTGTTTAGACACTGTAGGGACATATTGCTCATGCACATATGTCCTCACCTGTGGTATAGTGCACCCTGCCTTAGGGCTGTAAGGCCTGCTAGAGGGGTGACTTTACCTATGCCACAGGCAGTGTGAGGTTGGCATGGCACTCTGAGGGGAGTGCCATGTCGACTTAGTCTTTTTCTCCCCACCAGCGCACACAAGCTGTGAGGCAGTGTGCCTGTGCTGAGTGAGGGGTCCCCATAGTGGCATAAGACATAATGCAGCCCTTAGAGACCTTTCTTGGCATCAGGGCCCTTGGTACCAGGGGTACCACTTACAAGGGACTTATCTGAGTGCCAGGGCTGTGCCAATTGTGGAAGCAAAGGTACAGTTTAGGGAAAGAACACTGGTGTTGGGGCCTGATTAGCAGGGTCCCAGTACACTTTCAATCATAACTTGGCATCAGCAAAAGGCAAAAAGTCAGGGGGTAACCATGCGAAGGACGCATTTCCTTACAGGTCCCAATTGCAAGGTATCCCTTATTAAATGTAATGCGGTAAACCAATGTTATTTTATGGGAGAGGTAGGTTTCCAGGAGTGAAAAACAAAATCTGATAGAGACATCGAGCCGCAGATTCCTTAACTTAAAATCTATCCCAGGCGCCAGCCTGGATATCAAAACTTTTTTTCTCTTAGTACGGCTGGGTGTGGGCAGAGGGCATTACACGACTCCGTAATGATGCCGTCTGCCAGATGTGACATCAATGGAGTCGATATAATACCTAGCTGATGCACTGACATCATTACCTTCTTTATTGCGTTTTCAATGTGGATCTAGAGATGGCTGTTCTGACTATTTTTCCGGCCTCCTTCAATGTTTTTGTTGTATTCCGAACAGTGTGCTTCTTCTGTCTCTGGGATTTAAACCCTGTGGGTCCTGTGGGCAGCAGATGTTGGCTACAGATCCCCATTTGGTGTGCATGTGGTGCCTGGGTGAGCACCATGATGGTGAGGATTGTGGCTCCTGCCAGCGACTTCGGCCGAAGGCTCTTCGCAAGTGTAGGATAAAGCTTGTAGCGGCTCAGATGGCTGAGTCTCGTCTTCCCGTCGCATGAAGTCTCCTTCTCAGTCTGATGTTCTTTTGCGGAGTCGCGGAGTCGCTCTCATGGACGCTGATCTCTGTCAATGTCTAAAGGGAAGTCACATAGACGGTTGAGGTCGATTTACCGACCTCACCACACTCGACCTCCTCCTTGGCCGAGGAGACGAGGTCAGGGTCTGCCCCGCACCTTCCTCCCTTTCCGGGAGATGGGGTGACTCTAGACCAGACACTTGCATATTGTTCTTCCTTGCACACCATGTTTGATCAGCCACCTTCCTCTGGAGCATCGGTTAGTCCCAAGGAGGTGCACAGTGCTTAACTGTGCCCATGCCGGCAGGTTTGCCCTCCGCTTCAGTTAGGCCTACATCGTCCTTTGATGCGACTGCTGCAATGCTGTGCATAGCCCTTCTGGGTGCCCTTTTCGGCTCTGATATCCGATCAGCCGACTCTGCCGACTTTGCAGGTGGCACGATCAAAGTCGACTTGCCCTCTCCATCTGATGTTGATGTTGACATTGAGGCAATGCTTTCTCAGTGCCAGTCGGGTACGGTGCTGGTCCTTCTTCCACAAGACTCCATTCCTGTTGTTCCGGTTCAGGAGATGATGGAGAGTCAGTATTTTAGTCGGGGCCTCCTAGAGAGGACAGCTGGTTGTCTGATCTAGCTACTGCTAGTGGCTTGGATTCTTCCGGCCTCAGGCCACTTTTCCCCTCCTGGACCTGCTACGGAAGCAAATTCTCCTTTGCAGACATGCTAAATAGGATTGGAGCATTGTTAGGTCTAACCCTTCCCCTTAACAGAGTTGAGTTCAGATCCTTTAATTGATATATTCCATCAAAGCCACACTGGGGTTGAGCCGGTGCTTCCTTATAGTGAGGCACTACATGATGCCTTGTTGGGTGCTTGGGCTAAGCCTGATACAGGGGCCCCTGTTGACCAGGATTCATCCCACAGGCACTGTTCTGGCCTGGGTGCCCCACCTTGTTTGCTCAGACATCCTACACCTTGCACTTTTGTGGCACAGGCTGCTTTAAATTTTCCATATATGGAGTCCCTTCCCCATGCTCCTCCTGATAGAGTCCAGGGCTCTAGATGCCTGTGGCAGGCATATTTATTCTCTCTACAAGTCCTGTTCTACGTTCTGTGAACACAACTTGTGTTCTTGGATGTTTCTCTCATTCATTATGGGACTCTGGAGCGAACAGTTTACCCCCATTTCCAGATGAGGTCAAAAGTATTTTCACTCCTATAATTCAGGACGGGCGGAATGCAGCTAAATTAATCATTTGCTACAGCATGGATTTCACTGACTCTGTGGATCGAGCTATGGTTACCCCAGTTTCACTCCTATAATTCAGGACGAGCGGTATGCAGCTAAATTAATCATTTGCTACAGCATGGATTCCACTGACTCTGTGGATCGAGCTATGGTTACCCCAGTTGCACTCCATCGCTGTGCCTGGTTACATATCAAGGTTTTCACTACCAATCCAATCTACAATACTGGACATGCCATTTGATGGTGCCCACTTGTGCTGTGCACAGGCTGACTCAGCCTTGAGATGTGTTCTAGACAGTAGATGTGGAGCAACAAGTTGACTTAATTTCTCTCTTTCTATCCTTTAGCTCTTCATCTCTTCTGTGATGTTACTTGTTCTTCTGTTTCCTCACATCAGTCTTGTTTCTGCAGGGTCCGGAGGCTTCCAGGTATCCCATTATGCTTCATTGGAATGCCCTGTGAGTGTTCCTTCTTGCCAGGTGCTGCGTTTCCCTGGCTTGTTATAGCAATAATGTGGTGCTCTGACACACTGTGGACTTTTTCCTGCCTGATGTTTAAGGCTTCTTTCTTTATCGTTATTACTTGACGTAAAGTAATGATTTCTGCTTCAGGTTTTTTCAATGTTGCTCAATTAGAGATTGTCATTTATAGCACACCTGACATAAGGTGATAAAGTTTGCATCACTATGCATAACCACTTAGCTGCTGGGCCTTCCCCGCCATTGCTGAGCCCTTTTTTGGCTATTTGGGATAGTTCGTGCTTAGGTCCCCATAACATGTTGTTCACATAATCTATCCACACCAAAATTGCGTCCTTTTTCCAACATCCTCAGGATTCTAAAGGTACCCAGTGTTTGTGAGTTCCCCTTGAGGAGACATAGAAATTAGACAAAATACAGCTAAAAGGTTGTTTTTTGGGGGAAAAGTGCTGCAGAAGAAAGCATCTGTTTTTTATACTGCACATGGGATCAACGAAGTGTTTGCGGTGCTACAATCACCATCTTCCCAGCTTTTAGGAACAGGCAGACTTGAATCAGAAAAACACATTTTTCAACACAGTTTTGGCATTTTATTGGGATTTAACCCATTTGTACTATTTTCTTCCAGTTAGTGACAGAAATGGGTGTGAAACCAATGGTGGATCCTGGACAGCTAAACAATTCTAAAGAGTAGATAAAATTCTGAACTAAGCAAGAGCTCATTTGTGTAGATCCTTCAAGGTTTTCCTTTTGAAAGTAACAGTTGAAATTAAAAAAATATTGAAATTGAGCTGAAAAAAATAGTCATTTCTGACTACGTTTTCTTCTGTAACCTTTTCCAGCTATGGCAAATTTTATAAAGCAATATACTGTTATGTTTGCTGACCCCTCCTGGTTGCAAGGATATATATAGCTTGCAGGTTCATCAAGAACCCAAGATACATAGAGCCAAAAAATGAGCAGCACCTTGCAATTGGTTTCATTGTATACCGGGTATACAGAAATTCATTTGGTAAAATATAAAGAGTGAAAAATAGGTATCAAGGAAAACTATGTATTTCTGAAATGGGCATAAGAAATGGAGTTTAGAAACAGTGGTTATTTGCACATCTCTGAATTTAGGGGTACCCATACTAACGTGAATTACAGGGCATTTCTCAAAATGACTTCTTTCTTGCACACTGTCTTACATTTGGAAGACACAAATGTAGAGAAAGACAATTGGCAATAACACTTGTTCTTCCATTCTGTGTTCCTCCAACTCTCCTGATAAAAATGGTATCTCACTTGTGTGGGTAGGCTTTGTGCCCGCAACAGGAAACACCCTAAACTGCAATGTGGACACAGCACATTTTTATACTGAAAACAGACATGTTTTTTCCAAAGTGCCTAGCTGTGGATTTTGGCCTGTAGCTCAGCCGGCACCTAGGGAAACCTACCAAACCTGTGCATTTCTGAAAACTAGACACCTAGGGGACTCCAGAATTGGGTGACTTGTGGGGCTCTCACCAGATTCTGTCCCTCAGAATCCTGTGCAAACCTAAACATATTTGGCTAAAAACACTTTTTCCTTACATCTCAGCGATGCAAAGTTCAGGAGTCTGAGGGGAGTCACAAACTTCCTTCCACCCAGCATTGCCCCAAGTCTCCCAATAAAAGTGGTACTTACTTCACTTGTGTGTGTGTAGTCCTAGGCCTGTGACAGGAAACGCCCCAAAACACAACGTGGACACATCACATTTTTCCAATGAAACTGATTTGTTTTTTACAAAGTGCCTAGCTGTTGATTTTGGGGTCTAGCTCAGCCGGCACCCAGGGAAACCTGGCATACTTATACAACCCTAAAAAGTAGACACCTAGGGGGCTCCAGAATGGAGTGACTTGTGGGGCTCTCACCAGGTTCTGTTACCCAGAATCCTCTGCAGACCTTAAAGTTTGTCTAAAAAAACACATTTTCCTCACATTTCAAGGATGCAAAGTTCAAGAATCTGAGGGGAGCCACAAACTTCCTTCCACCCAGCATTCCTCTAAGTTTCCAGATAAAAATGGTACCTCACTTGTGTAGGTAGGCCTAGTGCCCACGACTGGAAATGCCCCAAAACACAACGTGGACACATCATTTTTTGCAAAGAAACCCGACTAGTTTTTTGCAAAGTGCCTAGCTGTGGGGTTTGGGCTGTAGCTCAGCCGGCACCTAGGGAAACCTAGCAAACCTATACGTCTTTGAAAACTAGACACCTAGGAGAATCCAGAATGGGGTGGCTTGTGGGTCTTTCACCAGATTCTGTCACCCAGAATCCTTTGCAAACCTCAAAATGTGTGTAGTAAAACATTTTCCTCACATTTCAACGATGCAAAGTTCTGGAATCTGAGGGGAGCCACAAACGTCCTTCAACCCAGCATTGCCCCACATCTCCTGAAAATGGTACCTCACTTGTGTGGGTATGCCTAGTGCCTGCAACAGGAAATGCCCCCAAAACACAATGTGGACACATCACATTTCTCCAAAGGAAATGGGCGCCTTTTTTAGAAAGAGCCTAGCAGTGGATTTTGGGCTCTAGCTCAGCCGGGACCTAGAGAAACCTAGCAAACCTCTATGTCTTTAAAAACTAGGGGGCATATTTATACTCCGTTTGCGCCGGAATTGCGTTGTTTTTTTTGACGCAATTTCGGCGCAAAACTAACTCCATATTTATACTTTGGCGTTAGACGCGTCTAGCGCCAAAGTCCATGGAGTTAGCGTCATTTTTTAGCGTGGACACCTAGTTTGCGTTAATTATATGCAAGGTAGGCGTTCCCGTCTAAAAAATCGACTCCGAGGCATGTGCGTTGGATTTATACTCCCGGGCAAAATTCACGCCCGGGAGTGAGTGGGTCAAAAAAAATGACGTACGGCCGCTTTTGCGCCGTTTTTTAGCGCCTGCAAAAGGCAGGCGTTAAGGGACCTGTGGGCTCTGAAGGAGCCCAGAGGTGCCCTCCCATGCCCCCAGGGACACCCCTTGTCACCCTTGCCCACCCCAGGAGGACACCCAAGGCTGGAGGGACCCATCCCAGGGACATTAAGGTAAGTTCAGGTAAGTATTTAAAAAAAAAAAAATTGTGGCATAGGGGGGCCTGATTTGTGCCCCCCTACATGCCACTATGCCCAATGACCATGCCCAGGGGACAGAAGTCCCCTGGGCATGGCCATTGGGCAAGGGGGCATGACTCCTGTCTTTGCTAAGACAGGAGTCATTTCTATGGGGGTTGGGAGTCGTAAAAAATAGCGCAAATCGGGTTGAGGTGAAAAAATTGCCTCAACCTGACTTGCCCCATTTCTTGACGCCCAAGCCCCATATCCCCCTACGCCGGCGCTGCCTGGTGTACGTCGTTTTTTTTAACGCACACCAGACGGCGCCGCCGGCTAACGCCGGCTAACGTCATTCAATAAATACGGCACCCTCATGGTGCTTCAGAATGGCGTTAGCCGGCGCTAATGTTTTTGACGCAAAACTGCGTTGGCGCAGTTTTGCGTCAAAAAGTATAAATATGGGCCTAGACATCTATGGGAATCCATAATGGGGTGAGTTGTGGGGCTCTCACCAGGTTCTGTCATCCGGAATCCTTTGCAAACCTCAGAATTTACCTAAAAAACACATTTTCCTCACATTTCACCAGTGCAAGGTTTGGAATCTGAGGGGAGCCACAAGCTTCCTTTCACCCAGCATTCCTCCAAGTCTCCCGATAAAAACAGTACCTCACTTGTGTGGATAGGCCAAGTGCCTGCAACAGGGAAGGGCCCAAAACGTACTGTGGTGATAATGTTAACTGATGTGAGTATACTAATTAGTCCTGGGATCAATTAGGGAAATCTATCAAACCCAGACATTTCTTTAAAAAACATACATATATATATATATATATATATATATATATATATATATATATATATATATACACCAAGGGGAGTCAACATAGGTGTAGCTTGTGTGGATTCCCCACAGTTTTATTACCCAGAATACCCTGCAAAGGTGAAACATTGAATAAAAACAGCATTTTTTCCTAGCATTTCTGTGAAATAAATTACAAGAATATGCATGGATCCACAAGCATTTTACCACCTAGCGTTCCTCAACTTGTCCCAATAAAAACGCTACCCCACTTGTGTGCCTGGGCCTAGTGCCCGTGACAGAAATGGATCACACAAGGGTCAACGGTAGTCTTTGTATGCGGGCTACCGATGACCATGGAGTGATCAATTCCTCACACAGGCACACAAGCGGGGTTGTATTTTTATCAGAGCAAGTGAGCAAACACTGGGTGGTAGGAATTATGTGGCTCCCTTCACCTTCCTGTAGTTTACGTGATGGAAAAGCAAGGGAAAATAGTGTTTTTATTCAACGTTCCACCTCTGCAGAGTTAGAAAACTAGAGACTTAGGGGAACGCTCGGTGGGAGAAAATTTGCATCTGCCTACAGATTATAGGACTCTGCCTCACAACAATGTAAGGAAAATGTGTTTTTTAAGCAAAGTTTGTGATTTCAAGGAGATTCTGGGCGAAGGAATACTGGTGAGAGCCACACATTGTTGTACTCCCCTGGTACTAGTATGTTAAAGTTAATCCACCACTCACACTGGTTGATTTTAGCACCTCCAGAAATTATGGTTTCAAAGCATGAATAGTTATTGAAGTATCTGAATATTTAAATCAAGCCTTCTGAAGGTGAGCCATAAAACCACCTCAAGGCACCAACCACTTTATGGTCCATTCACACGCCATTCACGCACAACACACATTTCTTTCATACATCCGGCCACAGGCCCATCCTACCAATCATTGCACTCACATCAACTTACCGCTGCCACACAAGGGCCCATCACATTCATACGCCACAGGATGGAATAAGTTTGACTACATTTTTATCACCTGTCAAGTTACAATCTCCTTCTTCCTGAACATTACTGAAGGCATGCGTAAGAAACCTTAACTAATGGCACCCATGACAGCCTCATTAGGCTCAGGAAGACGTCTTTCATGCAACATCAGCGCACTCACTGTGCTAAATCCAACTCCTTCCAGTTTGTGGATGCAAGTTGGGGGTGTCCAACTATGCCTTGCAAGGCCTATTCTTTGAACTGAGCGAGTATATAGACCATTGAAACTAAGGCAGACATGATGGGGAATACATCCAAATGTCTCTAAAGTAAAAAATCAAACAGACATCCTGTGGGACTCATTCACCAACACTTCTACTTTTGCTTTGAAAGTGAAGCTACAAATTGAGTTTGCACACTTTCAAACAAGTATAAATGTTTGTGAATAGGTCCCACAGGACATTTGCTTGACTTATTACACTTACTCTGGTTCTCGTTGGCAATCATGGTGGTCCTTGTGTAGCATACATAAGTTCCCTAACAAGCACTTAAAAATTCAGTCACGCCTTTAACATTTTGCCACACAGGGTACTCCGTGACAATGCAGCATATGTTATGTCCACTTGAATGTGCTGTGGACAAAAATGCACGTTAATCGAACAGAATACCTACCACGTTCTGACAGTGGATAAAGGTGTCAAGCAGGCCATAGGGAAGTCCATGATTTCTTGAATTAGATGAATTAAAATTCAGTGGCAACTTGCCTAATGAAGCAGTGGCCCGTGGACGTTCGGTATTCATGCACAGCCACTGAAAGGATTACGCAACAGCAGCTCCACCTCAGTCGATTTCCTAGAACTTTGCTTTAGTATGATACAATGTAAAGCAAGTAGGGACACAGAGGCCTGGTTGAGATGGGTACTGGGGACAGTAATACCAACTCTCCTGCTGCTTTCCATGCTTTGAGCACACAGAACATGGACGATCCTTTTTGGGTGTTTTAGGAATGCGATCAGCAAAGGATCGCTCATGTGGCCTTGCCACATCCTCAAGAACATACGAAGTGGAAGATGCTTGTCAATTACAGACAACTGGAAATCAAGGAAAGACATGAGTCTTCATGTGGATGTCTGGCAATAAACAACATACGCATTGTAAGTTGTCATCTGGATCAGGTGGGTAAACAGTTTATTATCGTACCAAGTGTGAGTTTTACAATACGCATTGTATGTTTGAAGAACCTGGTCGTTCTTGTCCACTCAGGTGGGCTTCTGGACTTGGGCCATCTGACCCCAAACTGTGATGGAGGAAGTGCTCTCATCATGAATTGTAGTGAGCACGCATACATCACGCCTATCCGATAACTTGACTGCAAGCAGTTTGTTGGAACACAATGCAGTACTCTGGGATTTCCAGAGCTTCTTGCAAACAAGCTCTTGCAGGAATCCTTCGTGGTTACAACAAACTTGTTGGACTTTTGCCCTTTTGCAGGGTCATCCCCAATCTTTTTGCCTCCTGCCTCCAATTGTTTCTGACCTGTTGCTGTTGGCTTTTGAACTCTGAGCACTTTACCACTGCTAACCAGTACTAAAGTGCATATACTCTCAGTGAAAATTGTATTGTTGATTGGTTTCTCCATGATTGGCATATTTGATTTACTAGTAAGTCCCTAGTAAGGTGCACTAGAGGTGCCAGGGCCTCTAAATCAAATGTTACTTGTGGGCCTGCAGCACTGGTTGTGCCACCCACATTAGTAGCTCTGTAATCATGTCTCAGACCTGCCACTGCAGTGTCTGTGTGTGCAGTCTTAAACTGTAAATTCGACTTGGCAGTACACCCACCTGCCAGGCCTAAACCTTCCCTTTTCTTACATGTAAGACACCTCTAAGGTAGGCCCTAGGTAGCCCCAATGGCAGGGTGCAGTGTATGGTTAAGGTAGGACATATTGTAATGTGTTTTATATGTCCTGACAGTGAAATATTGCTAAATTAGTTTTTCACTGTTGCAAGGCCTGTCCCTCTCATAGGTTACCATTTGGGCTACCTTTAAATCTGATTAAAGTGTAGATTCCCTTTGGGAGCGGATGGACATGTGGAGTTTGGGGTCTCTGAGCTCACAATTTAAAAATACATCTTTTAGTAAAGTTGATTTTAAATTGTGTGTTTGAAAATGCCACTTTTAGAAAGTGAGCATTTTCTTGCTTAAACCATTTCTGTTACTCTGCCTATTTGTGGATTCCCTGTCTGGGTCAGTTTGACAGTTGGGCTAGTTGCACCTGTCACTAGACAGTAACACAAAGGGAGCTGGGCATTTCCTGATGAGCCATTTGTGCTAGGAGGGAGGGGAGGAGTGTTCACTTACACCTGAAAGGGCTGTGCCTGCCTGCACACACTGCAGTCTCCAACCCCCTGGTGTGTGTCTGGGGTCTGGCCTGGGCAAGGCAGGATTTCACAAACAAAAGAGACTTTGCTTTGAAGTAGGCCTACTTCAAAGGGCAAAATTGGTATTAGAAGGGCACCCAAAACCACAGACTTTAGAACACTTCTGGAAACCAAGAGGAACCTTTGCCTGGAGAAGAGCTGAAGAGCTGCCCTGCCTGTGACTGTGCTTTGTGGAGCTATCCTGCAGTTGCTGCTTCTGCCAGAGGAAGAGGGCAAAGACTGGACTTTGTGTGCCTTCCATCTTGTGAAGATCTCCAAGGGCTTGATTTAGAGCTTGCCTCCTGTTGTTTGAAGTCTTACGGACAGCAAAGACTTCTCTCTGCCAGCACATGGAGTCTCTGGAGAGACTCCTACTCTGCCCTGTGGTGCCCATTCAGTTCCTGGGACCCTGTAAGGAGAAGCTGGCAGCCTAAAGAAAAGGAAATCCACACACAGAGCGCCATGTGGGGAAAAGATCGACGTGACTCTGATCTGCGGCTGAAGAAATGACTTGCCACCGGCTCAGCGGCTGAAAATCGATGCTCGCCAGAAATGTGACAGAAGAATCGACGCACGGAGCAGCATCGCTGACGTAGGCTGGGAGATTGCAACCCGCGCTGCGTGGTTTTCGGATCATCGTGCAGCTGGATTTCTGACGCAAGTACCGGTGGGTGTGTAAAAACAATGCAAGGCCTGCCCAGACCCGAGAGTGCTGACCGGTTCGACACATCGCTCTCCTGCGGAGAGAAGAAACAACGCACCCCAACCCAACGAAAGGAGAAACAACGCAAGGTCCCGCTCATGAGTGGAATCGACGCATCGCAAGCCCTTTTTGATGCACACTAGCCCGTGTATGGTTATTTTTGACGCACCCAAGGCACTTTTTCACGCTAAAGGTGTTAGTGTGTGTTTAAAACTACTTAAAGACTCTTTTTGCATTTTTATTGATAACTTGACTTGTGTATTGTGGATTTTTGTCGTTTTTGTCTTGTTTTGTCTAGATAAATATTTCCTATTTTTCTAAACTGGTATTGTGTCATTTTGTAGTGTTTTCATTAAGTTACTGTGTGTGTTGGTACAAATACTTTACACCTAGCACTCTGAAATTAAGCCTACTGCTCTGCCAAGCTACCAAGGGGGTAAGCAGGGTTAGCTGAGGGTGATTCCCTTTTACCCTGACTAGAGTGAGGGTCCTTGCTTGAACAGGGGGTAACCTGACTGTCAACCAAAGACCCCATTTCTAACAGGGTTGCATACATTCTGAAGTTAGTCTGGAACTAGGACAGGGAAGGTAGGATGCTTGGGGACATCAAAGGGAAATCTCTAGAAGCTTCTCCCACTTAAAAGGAAAGCTCAGGTATAAACATTGGACCCCAGACACCAACTCTTCAGTACATTTCTGGACCTGTGGATACTCTGCCTGGAAGAAGTACTGCTATGCTGCCAAGAGGACTGCCACTCTGCTGGACTGCTGCCTTGAAGAACTCCTGCCCGCTGTGCCGACCTGCTGCTGCTGCCCTCTTGCCTGGGTTAAAATGACTTGGCATGCAACTGTTGAACCCAGGATCCCAGAGTGACTTCAAGGGTCATTTGGCTGGCTCCCTGACTAGAACCTCAGGAACAGAAGACTCCAACAAGCTTGAACCCAGCACCTGGACTGTGCCATCTGTGGGTCCTGTCCTGCCAAGTGGTGTCACCCAGTTTGAAGTCTCAGGGATAGCAAAGACTTCTCTCTGCCAGACTCCTACTCTGCCCTGTGGTGCCCATCCAGTTCCTGGGACCTTTAAAGGAGAAGCTGGCAGCCTAAGAGGAAATAATCCACCCACAGAACGCCGTTCAGGGAAAAAAATCAATTCGGCTCCGATCTGTGGCTGGAAAATCGCCGCCGGCTTCGCAGCTGAAAATCGACGCTTGCCTGCAACGCGACCAGAAGATCGATGCACGGAGCTGGGGAAACGACACGCAGCATCGCTGACGGAGGCTGGTGAGATCGCAACCTGCGCTGCGTGGTTTTCGGATCATCATGCGGCTGGATTTCAGATGCAAGCACCGCTGGGCGTGTAAAAACAACGCAAGGCCTGCCCGGACCCAAGAGTGCTGACCGGATCGACGCATCGCTCTCCTGCAGAGAGAAGAAACGACAAGCGCCGACCCGACAAAAGGAGAAACGCAGCAAGGTCTCGCTCATGAGTGAAATCGACGCATCACAAGCCCTTTTTGACGCACCCTCGCCTGTGTGGGGTTATTTTTGACGCACCCAAGGTACATTTTCAAGTTAACAGTCTTAGGTGGTCATTACAACCCTGGCGGTCGGTGTTAAAGCGGCGGTAAAGCCGCCAACAGGCCAGTGGTAAAAAATTTGCAATTACGACCGTGGCGGAAACCGCCAACAAAGACAGCCACTTTAACACTCTGACCGCCACAACGGAAGAATGCAAAGACAAAAGGAAATGAGTGTAACCATTGTAATATATTAAAATCAAGTACGCAAAAATATATATATCCACCATAAACTAAATATACACTAAGCATAGTAGTCTAGGTAGAGCTCCAATTAAGTCCGTGGAACAGTGGGCCCACACGGTATGGGCGAAGCCCACACAAGATCCCCGACCATGACGGAGAGAACACTGCAGGGGCATCAGAGAGCAAGAAAACAGGCACCTCAGGGGGAGGGAAAGGGGGGGCACCTCAGCCGGTTGAGTGCACAATGCCAAATCCACGAGAGGGCCACATGCCCACTGTTCAATCCTGGGGAGTGCAAAGCCACAGTCTCTCAAGTCTCTACAGTGGGTGGGTTGCCCACTGTTCCTTCCTGGGGAGTGCAAAGCCACAGTCTCTCAAGTCTCTACAGTGGGTGGGTTGCCCACTGTTCCATCCTGGGGAGTGCAAAGCCACAGTCTCTCAAGTCTGTACAGTGGGTGGGTTGCCCACTGTTCCATCCTGGGGAGTGCAAAGCCACAGTCTCTCAAGTGGATAACAGTCTCCACTGGTTCTGGAGGAGGCATTGTTCCCAGAGTGCTTCATCCTGCTAAGGACAGAGGTAGTGGATGTATCTCTCCACTGGTTCTGGAGGGGGCTTTGTGCCCAGAGTGCTTCATCCTGCTAAGGACAGAGGTAGTGGATGTATCTCTCCACTGGTTCTGGAGGGGGCTTTGTGCCCAGAGTGCTTCATCCTGCCCGTGACGGACTCAGTAGCGTCAGTGCCCTTGGCGCTCATGGGCCAGCGGTGCTTGTGGCGGCGGTGCCCTGTTCAGCGGTGCTTGAGGCGGCAGTGCCCTGTCCAGCGGTGCTTGAGGCGGCGGTGCCCTGTTCAGCGGTGCTTGTGGCGGCGGTGCCCTGTTCAGCGGTGCTTGAGGCGGCGGTGCCCTGTTCAGCGGTGCTTGAGGCGGCGGTGCCCTGTTCAGCGTTGCTTGAGGCGGCGGTGCCCTGTTCAGCGGTGCTTGGAGCCGCGGGCTCCTTTGCAGTGACTCAGCTGCTGGCGGTCCTCTCTGTCCCAGCGGGGCTTGTGCTGGCGGTCCTCTCTGTCCCAGCGGGGCTTGTGCTGGCGGTCCTCTCTAGCCCAGCAGGGGATGATGGCGGTGGCCTCCTGGGCAGCGGGGATGATGGCTGTGGCCTCCTGGGCAGCGGGGATGACGGCTGTGGCCTCCTGGGCAGCGGGGATGATGGCGGTCTCCTCTGCCGTGCTGCTCTTCCCAGACTTTCCTGGTTTCTTGTGGCCCTTCCCCACCTTGGAAGTTGTTGCAGCTGACTCAACACTCCCACCGGGACCCCTGGGAGACGCTTTGGTGGCTGGAGTCTTCCCCCTCTCCCGCCGGGCACTGGCCAACTTTTGATCCTTCACAGGTGGGGGACTGTCTGTGCTGTGGCTCCGTGCCACACTGGCTGCCCTGGTGGCCGGTGCATTCCATATTCCGGTGACTACAGGCACCACTGGTCCCGGAGATGTTGTGGCTGAGGTGCTAGTTCAGGACCTAGGAGACGGACGGGGTGGGGGAGGTGTGGGAAAGAGGTCAAGGTTGGACAAACAAAGTTTTTGGGAGACACTGGGACGGGTAGCTGGAGGGGGTTTGGGAGTGGAGGAAGAGGTTGTGGTTGTAGGAGGTGTTCGTTTGCTGACTTTGGGTGAAGGTGCATGAGCTGGAGGCTGTCGTGAGGTGGATGGCTGTTGGGTGGGTGTGTGCCTGCGTTTGTGTATCTTGGGAGGTGGCGTCACAGACACACTGGGAGAGGACACAGGGGATGTGTGAATGGTAGTGGGGGTGGTGACTGCACGTGAGCGGGGTGTTGTGGTGGGTGTGCTGGTGATGGCAGTAGTGGCTGTAGATGTAGTGCATGCAGGGGTGAGTGTAGACGAGACTGGGAGGGAGGAGGGAGACGAGGAGGAGGGGGACACAGTGGAGGCAGTGGATGTTGGTGTGTCTGCATGTGTGTGATGCTTGCGTGAGTGCCTGTGGGATGTGTGGTGCTTATGTCTGCCTGAGCTTCCCTTGTGTGTTGAGGTGTGTGCATGCTGGTGTGAAGGTGTGCTTGGGATAGGCTGGGGTACAGGGGATTGGGTCTGGGTGTTGGAAGTTGGAGGGGGAGGCTAGAGACGGGGACAATGGCTGCCATCAGTGCTGAGGCCAGAGTCTGAAAAGCTCGCTGAAGGGCCGATTGACCAGAATGAATGCCCTCCAGGAATGCATTGGTTTGTTGCAACTGACTTTCTACACCCTGGTTGGCATTCAAAATGGTAGACTGCCCAACAGTGAGGGACCTGAAGAGGTCAATGGCCTCCTCACTGAGGGCAGCAGGGGTGACTGGGGCAGGGCCTGAGGTGCCTGGGGCAAGGTGATGCCCACCCTCCTGGGTGAGCAGGCACGGGGCAAAGGCTGAGGGGTTGCTGGGAGGGCGGCGCTGGTAGGGGGGGGTGGCGGCTGTACCTGTAGATGCGGGGGGCACAGATGTTGCCGCCACCACAAGGGAGCTCCCATCAGAGGACGAGTCCGTGTCGCTGGTGTCAGCTCCTGTCCCCGCCGTGGAGCTCCCCTCGCCCTCTGTCCCACTGGTGAACTCCGAGTCCGTTGTCTCGCCCTCCAGGGCCATGTGGGATGCAGCTCCCTTTTGCTCCGGTGCCACTGCTCCTCTGCCTGATGATGCTAATGCACACAAGAATAGGGAGACCACAAAAAGGGGGGGGGCGACAGAAGAAAGACATGTTGAGTGCATGCATTACCGCTACCGTTGGCGGACACGACAGACACAGAAGCCCCCTGCACTACACCGCGCTCTTGGGCTCCACTGTTCAATTCCTGGGAAATGGCCTACTAGGCTATGGACAACATCTGCACACATGGATGACACAGGGGCATGACTAGGTGTACTTGCCACTCTACAGAGGTGGGGTGGGGTGCCACATGGCCTGCCTTACGGAGGGACCTTGCCTACTAAACTCGCCCTGGCCTAGGGAAACCCACAGCCCACCTCCCCCACCCAGACACCTCCATTGCACGCAAAAACAGCAGGATGAGAGTGTACTCACCCCCTTGTGGCTGCTGTGATGCCCTCAAGCGCCCATCCAACTCCGGGTACGCCACCGCCAGGATCCTTTACATCACGGGGGGCATGGTGCGACGGGCACCCCTCCCACGTTGGGAGGCCATCCCCAACTGAGCCTCCGCCGTCTTCTTGCTCCAGCGGCGAATGTCCTCCCATCTTTTCCGGCAGTGGGTGCTCTGTCTGTGGTAGACCCCCAGGGTCCGGACGTCCTTGGCAATGGCACGCCAAATATATTTTTTCTGGTGGGCGCTGACCTACATGAATTGTACAGGGGGAAGAGAAACTTATTACCAACTGCACCATCACAGTCATTGGCCCCCATCGCTACCCTTGCCATGTGGCACATGCACTCACCGTCGTTTCAATGCACGCCGCAATCTCCCCCCCCCTTCTTACATCCACCCCACTCCACACAGGCATAGCCCATACAGCATGCTCCCAGTGTACTTACCTGTTTGTCTGGAGGACCGTAGAGTAGCGTGTACTGGGGGAGGACCCCGTCCACGAGTTTCTCCAACTCCTCCGATGTGAAGGCAGGGGCCCTTTCCCCAGACACTCGAGTCATTGTCTCTTACAGACTGAGGTCACAGCAGCACTTGCAGTGTAGGTCCTCTCCTGTCGAAGATCAGGTATCGAGTGATTGAACAGATAGAAAATGGTGGTCACGTCTGCGGCGGTGCGTACCGTCACCGCCGGCGTACATCGTCATTGGCTCCTGGGACCCATAGGGTCCAATGTTAACCAATGCAGCATTGCGCCGCGGTCTTCGATCGCATGGTGTATAACGCCAGCGCAGTTACCTCACATCCAACTGTCCCACTTTACAGGTCAGGCAGCTGCCATTTCAGGGGCCCACATGGCTTCATTTTTAACTGCGTCATACATACCTAGGCCTAGCCTCAACACACATACAGGCCACTTTTTGGATTATGATTGGTGTTCTGTGTAAGCTGTGGGTACGTACCTCTGAGTTGTTTGACTCTGTGCTCGCTGTTGTCCTTCATAGGCACCGTCCGCTGGGACATGTGAGGAGATGGCGGCATCCTCCGGTGTACCGACCATTGGTGGACCTGTCGACAATGGAGGAAAGACATGTGATCATCACCTACAGGCTTGACCGTGCCACAATCCAAGAACTGTGTACCCAGCTGGAGCCAGACCTGATGTCAGCTATCCGCCATCCCACAGGAATCCCCCCTCAAGTGCAGGTGCTGTCAGTGCTCCATTTCCTTGCAAGTGGGTCATTTCAAACAACTGTGGCCATAGCATCAGGGATGTCCCAGCCTATGTTTTCCAACGTGTTGTCCAGAGTGTTGTCTGCCCTGCTGAAACACATGCGGAGCTACATCGTTTTCCCTCAGGTGGAGGATTTGCCAACAGTGAAAGGTGATTTCTATGCCCTGGGACATATCCCCAACATCATAGGTACCATTGATGGGACCCATGTGGCTTTGGTCCCCCCCAACAGGAGTGAACAGGTGTACAGAAACCGGAAGAGTTATCATTCGATGAATGTACAGATGGTATGTTTGGCAGACTAGTACATCTCCCATGTTAATGCCAAGTTCCCTGGCTCAGTGCATGACAGCTACATCCTGCGGAATAGCAGCATCCCTTATGTGATGGGTCAACTCCAAAGGCACTGTGTGTGGCTATTAGGTGAGCACCTGGAAGCAAGACAGTGGGAATGGTTGTCTGGGTCTGGGGATATCCCTACAGTTTAGTGTGTGTCTAACAGTTGTCCCTCGCCATTTGCGGGTGACTCTGGTTACCCCAACCTGTCATGGCTACTGACCCCAGTGAGGAATCCCAGGACAAGGGCAGAGGAACGCTACAATGAGGTCCATGGGCGAACTAGGAGGGTGATCGAACGGACCTTCGGCCTCCTGAAGGCCAGGTTCAGGTGCCTCCATATGACAGGTGGATCCCTATTCTACTCACCAAAGAAGGTGTGCCAGATCATCGTGGCCTGCTGTATGCTTCACAACCTGGCTTTGCGACGACAGGTGCCTTTTCTGCAGGAGGATGGTCCAGGGGGGCGGTGTTGTTGCAGCAGTGGAGCCTGTGGACAGTGAAAACGAGGAAGCAGAAGAAGAAGACATGGACAACAGGGACTCAGTGATCCAGCAATATTTCCAGTGAAACACAGGTAAGAATACAAACCTGCCTACTACATGTACTTAACAACTACTACCTCTCTACTGTCTAGATGTAGGTTCCAATGTGTGACATCTGCTTTGATTCCTCATGGACTAGAGCTGTGTGACATAGGTATGTTGACATTACATTTGAAAGAGCTTTTTGCAACAGTAATTGCTAATACACTATTCCGAAATCACAGACTGACTCCAAATTGTTTTGTGCTTTAAGGGTGTTTATTTTAGTGCTCAATATTGGAGGAGGTAGCAAAATGGTGAGGGGTGATGGCGGAGGAATGTCCCTGGCAGAGTCCAGTCTATTAGTCTCACACTCACAGGTGCATTGACCAAATGGGCATAGGAAGTGGAGCTGGGGCAGTTTAAGGATGGACAGGGTGACACAGTGGGACAGAAGGATGACATTCAGGGTGGTCTCATTTCTTGGTGGGGGTCTTGGCATTGTTCTCTGTCTTTGTCCTGGATCTCAGGGACCGTTTGCGAGGTGGTTCTCCCTCTGCAGGGGGTGGGGTGCTGGTGTGGTGGTCCTGTGGTGGTGCCTCCTGTCCACTAGCGCTGGCGGAGTTGGTGGGCAGTTCATCGTCCTGGCTAGTGTCAGGGGCCCCTTGTAGTGCCACAGTGTCCCTCCTGGTGTTGAGTACTTCCTTCAGCACCCCTACGATGGTGCCCAGGGTGGAATTGATGGCTCTGAGTTCCTCCCTGAAGCCCAAATACTGCTCCTCCTGCAGGCGCTGGGTCTCCTGAAACTTGGCCAGTACTGTTGCCATCGTCTCCTGGGAGTGGTGGTAGGCTCCCATGATGGAGGAGAGGGCCTCATGGAGACTGGGTTCCCTTGGCCTGTCCTCTCCCTGTTGCACAGCAGCCCTCCTAGTTCCCCTGTGTTCCTGGGCCTCCGTCCCCTGGACAGTGTGCCCACTACCACTGCCCCCAGGTCCCTGTTGTTGTTGGGGTGGTGGGCTAGCCTGGGTTCCCTGTAGTGGTGGACACACTGCTGATTGACGTGTCCTGGGGACGGGGGTATGGGCCGCTGGGTGGGTGCTGTGCTGGTGTTTCCAGAGGGGGCAAGCTCTGTGGTGGCCTGTGCAAGTGTGAGGGGAACCGACTGTCCCAAGGTCCCCGATGGGCCGGGCTGGTCATCTAGATCCAGTTGGACAGAGCTGCTGTCATCAGTGTGGGCCCCTTCTGTTGGTGGTGTCGACATGTGTGGACCCTCCTGTCCAGTGACGTTGGGTAGGGGTCCTGCAGGGGTATAAAAGGATGTTTCTTACATCTGTGTGTGCGATGGTGTGCAATGGGTGGGTGACCGTGTACCCCAGTGCTTGTATTCCTTTGTGGGACCTTGTGTGATGATGGTTTAGGGGGGTGTATGGTTATGTGCTGTGGCCATGCTTTAGTGATGGGTGTCCATGCTTTGTTGTTGCATGCAGTGCGTGGTGCTAGGATGTGTGCTTTGTGATGTTGGGTCATTTGTGAGGAGTTAGTGTGATGGGGGTGAGGGTGGGGGTATGTGATGGCATGCAGGTAGGGTGGGGTCCTACAGGGGTATAAAAGGATGTTTCTTACATCTGTGTGTGGCCATGCTTTAGTGATGGGTGTCCATGCTTTGTTGTTGCATGCAGTGCGTGGTGCTAGGATGTGTGCTTTGTGATGTTGGGTCATTTGTGAGGAGTTAGAGTGATGGGGGTGAGGGTGGGGGTATGTGATGGCATGCAGGTAGGGTGGGGGATGTAATAGTTAAGATTTAACTTACCAGAGTCCATTCCTCCAGCTACTCCTGCAAGGCCCTCAGGATGCAGAATCACCAAGACCTGCTCCTCCCATGTTGTTAGTTGTGGGGGAGGAGGTGGGGGTCCGCCGCCAGTCCGCTGAACCGCAAGGTGGTGTCTTGAGACAACAAAACGTACCTTCCCCGTAGGTCGTCCCACCTCTTCCTGATGTCCTCCCGATTTCTTGGGTGCTGTCCCTCTGCGTTGACCCTGTCCACTATTCTTCGCCATAGCTCCATCTTCCTTGCAATGGAGGTGTGCTGCACCTGTGATCCAAATAGCTGTGGCTCTACCCGGACGATTTCCTCCACCATGACCCTGAGCTCCTCCTCCGAGAACCTGGGGTGTCTTTGCCATGCCATGGGGTGGTGTAGGTGATGTGTGGGGTGGTGTGTGGGGTGATAAGTGTGCTGATATGTAGTGGTGTGTAGTGTGAGGTGCGTAGAAGTTATGTGTGTGATGGTGTTGTGTGCCTGTGGATGCTAGTATTGTTGATGGTGGTGTCTCTCTCTGGTCTTCTCTCAGTAATTGTTGACGTAAGGGTTTGTGGGTGATGTGGGTGTGTGTTTTATATTGTATTGGGTTTGTGGGAGTGGTGTGTGTATGTGTATCAGGTGCGTGTATTTTGAATTGTCCACTGTGGCAGTCTTTTGTATGTGTGTGTGTATTTTGAGCGCACCGGTGTGTACCGCCAATGGTTTACCGCGGTTGAAAGACCGCTGCGTGGATTCGTGGGTCGTGATAGTGTGTGCGTATTTCTGTTGGCCTGACGGTGGAGGTTTTGTTATCGCCAGTTTATCACTGACCTTTGGTGTGGCGGACTTGTGTGGGTGTCTGAATATTGGCGGATTCCCTGCTGTGGGTCATAATAGCTGTGGTGGATTTCCGCGGCCGCAGCGGTGTGTTGGCGGTCTTCCACATGGCGGTAAGCGTCTTTTACCGCCAATGTTGTAATGACCGCCTTAGTGTGTGTTTAAAACTAAATGAAGACTCTTTTTGCTTTTTAATTGATAACTTGACTTGTGTATTGTGGATTTTTGTCGTTTTGGTCTTGTTTTGTTTAGATAAATAATCTCTATTTTTCTAAACCTGTGTTGTCATTTTGTAGTGTTTTCATTAAGTTACTGTGTGTGTTGGTACAAATACTTTTCACCTAGCACTCTGAAGTTAAGCCTACTGCTTGTGCCAAGCTACCAAGGGGGTAAGCAGGGGTTAGCTGAGGGTGATTCTCTTTTACCCGGACTAGAGTGTGGGTCCTTGCTTGGACAGGGGGTAACCTGACTGCCAATCAAAGGCTCCCATTTCTAACAGAACTGTACCGCAGGCCACAGTGCCAGCTTTGTAGAGCTCACTGAACAGCTCTACTCCTTTATTGCAATTGTCCACTTAAAGGTTATAACCTTTGTGAAAGAGTGGCTGGAGAAGCTCCCATACAATCTACCCTGTGACCCCTACTGTGGGATGGCAACCTACAGGAGTCCTTCCCTGTATACACTCTGAAGCTGTACACATAGCAGGAATAGCTCTCACACAGCATGTACAGCTTCATGCCATAGCTAGCTCATTTGCTCACAATGTACTGTCTGAACAGCATCCACCCTTTGTACAGGATCAAGGACTCATCTACTGCGATATTCTTTCCAGGAATATAGATCTCTGGAAACCTGGCAGACAAATGTTCTATGACAGGCCAAATTTTGAACAACCTGTCATGGTCTGGATGGTCCTGGGCATTGTAGCAGAATTGTCATTGAAATGCAGCATCCGTTGCAATAGCAAAAGATGATCTCTGCTCGTGTACAGTGCGAAGATGGGGGTTACCGAAACCGTGCAAATCGTCCAGTAGGACTGCAAGGTGGGCTTCTGCACTAACTCTGTTTTAAGCATAAGGCCCAAAAAAATCTTCAACCCCCGCCAGTGAAGGGGCGTCCACTGGCATGCCCAAGAACAAGGCTCTAGAGTGCCTCCATGCTCCCTCAGAAATTGTTCTGCACGCAAATTTGTTTGCTGCACAATTTGCTGAAGGAAGCCAACATCCAAAAAGAGATGAACGTAGTCAACTGGCAAAAAGTTGGCCGTATCAACTTTACATCCAGCGTCACCAGTAAAAGGTGGAATTTGGGGCTGAATTAAATTGGAGGGATGCTGAGAGAGCACTCTGTGCTTGCTGCTCCACGCACCTGTTCTCTGTGTTGGACTAACCCACTGTTTTCCCGCTGCACAAACTGCGCTTGTGAAGGGACAGCATGACTGTCCTCATCGTCTCCCTCAGAATCACAGGAAGAGGTGTTATTGGATAGGACTTCGCTGACTGAAAATAACTCCCAGATTCTGCTCCTTTGTCCTCTCCCTCAGATGCTGTCTGAGTATCTGCTGTCCCAGTCTCTGATCCTGCCTCAGAGGTGTCTACCATAACCCGAGTTACAGCTTCAGCAGCAGTCATCCAACAAGATGACATCTCCCTCTAAAACAGTAGCCTACATAGGAGGCAGATATCTTGTCAGCAAAATTGCTAGTGGGTGTGTGTGTGTGTGTGTGATGTGTCCAACAATAAATGTCACCTTACCTTTGCTTCTGCCTTCAAGTCAGCAGGTTCTCTAAAGACACATTATTACTTTTCCTTGCCAAATACTCATCATCACAACCTTTAGTGCTAGTGGCGCCTGTTCTGACATTCATTTTTGGCGCTCCTGTCCCATGACCTCCTCCTTGTATTCTCTCACTAACACACAGCAAAAGTGCCCTTCATCTTTCCATAGCCCCCCTTGCACATACATTTCATTTGCTTTAATGCGCAAGTAATGGCTGGCTTTACTAATGCACTCAACTACTGACATAAAATACAGATTTGTTCTTTGCAGCAGGCATTGAAACCTTCTGCGCTACTTTATGATGTCAAAACAGCCACTAGACAAAAGTCTGATTTCTTTCTCTAGAAGTAGCTTGATCACAAGAGTCATTGTGACATTTTTATTGCTGCCTGACAGCTGTCTATGCCTGAAAGATATCTCTCTGTCTCTCTCTCTCTCTCTCTCTCTCTATTTATATATATATATATTTTTTTTTTTTTAAATAAAAACTACTCCTCTATATATATAAACATAAATATATATATATATATATATATATATATATATATATATATATATATATATATAGAGAGAGAGAGAGAGAGAAAGAGCTGCCCCCAGGAAAGTCAGATTTATAAAGTAAACTGATATCTTGATATATATATATATATACATATATATATATATATATAGAGAGAGAGAGAGAGAGAGAGTCAATCAATCTCTCTTTCATTTTTTTTATACATTTGGTTTCCCTGGGGGCCAATCGCGAACCCAAGTAAAACCACATGTTTAAAAATAATTAGGGGGTCGGCCCATGCCAGGAGGGCGACCTGCCATTTTTTATTATTTACAATTTTTTAAACCTTTTTTTTATTCCCCTGGGGGGTGCAATCACCCCCAGGGGTGAAACCCTTTGTTTTTGTTTTTTTAAATATTGCCCCCACTTACATGGGGGCCAACCCCCCCAACCAAGATCCCTGGTGCCTAGGGCCGTTTCCTCACCATGGATTGCAGCTATTTGGCTTTTGTGCTTCACTTTTTGACGGATACATTTATCTTTTTCCTCTGATATCACTCTTTTCTTCAGGATTTTCAGACATTCCTTGTTTTGGTCTTATAGGTTTCTATTTTGTATTCCTTGCAGTTTACTTATTCTCTACACACTTTACACACCTTTATATAATGTTTCCACTTTCGTATTTTTTTTCCTGACTTCAGTCAGTCCTTAATACGTCTTAATAGAGATGTACCTCTTTGTCCATTTTGCTTAGTCTATAGAGTAGACTTCTTGTTATTGAACTCTTTAGAGTGCTTTTACAGTTGTTGCTCTTACGTGCAAAACTTCCTTCCTTTGGAAGGATTTTGACCCTTTTCAGGGTTACTTCTTCTTCTGTATGAGGATATTATATCTGTCATATATGATAAGCTTTATCACTGACACCTCATAAAGATACAATTGCTTTCTTTTTACATCAATCACAGTAAATGTGGCCCCATATTTTCCCAGACTCTTTACCATGTTGTCCCCAAAAGAGTAAGCCTTTAGGGTTTTCAAAGGTCTCCTTCTCTATCAAATCTCCAAATTTAGGGATTATCCTGAGGAGTACAGCTTTGCGTCTCTTAGCATTAAGCCCAGCATTTGCCTTGCCCAAAATAACCATGGCCCTTTGCCTCCAACCTCGAAGCAGATCCAAATCAATAGGAAGGCCTTTAATGTAGCCTCCTTGGACATGTCTGTTATCTTTCCCAGAGTACCAACTACGTCCAGCAGACGGTCCTCGCAAAGTTTCAGGGATCTCTCCAGGTCTCTTTGTGGGCTCGTCCCATCTTGAATAAGAGGGTGATAAGTTCAGGGTCTTGGTTGGGAGTTAGACACCTTATCATGGATTACTGGCCTTGGACACTCAGGGCCAGATGTATCAAGAAGGCCTTTTGCGAGTCGGAAATAGCGATTTTTAAGAAATCGCTATTTCTGATTTGCAAAATGCAATGTATCACATTTGTGATTCGGTAATAACGATTTCTTAAAAATCGCAAATGCTATTACCGAATCGAAAATTGCAATACCGGCCCCATTCGTGCATATGGGCCTGTGGGCCCATATCTGTGAATTGTTTGCATTTCCAAAATTGCGATTTCTTAACTGGCCTCCTCTGCTGCACCCCAAAATATTTTTTTACAACATGTAAGGTGCACACATGCCAAAAGGGCATGTGTGCTTTACATGTAAATTTTAAAAAAGCATTTTAAATGCATTTTTAAAATTTGCACATGGTTACCACCATGTTCAACCTGGCGGTAAATAGCGATTCCTAAATGCCAAATTCGCATTTAGGAATTGCTTCTTACATGTGCTTTAGAAATCGCAAATAAGGAATCCTTATTTGCGATTTCTTATTTAGAGAGTCGCAGTTTGCGACTCTCTAAACAGGGTCGCAATTTTAAGGAATCACTATTTTAGCGCTTCCTTAAAATTGCTTTCAGAATGCCTTTAATACATTCTGAATTTTTTTTTTGCATTCGCAAACCGGCATTCGCACCATTTGCGAATGCAAAAAGCTTTCATACATCTGGCCCATAGTCCCATATTTATTATCCTTGTGGTAAAAGACCCAAAATCTATAATATTTTAGGAGTTAATGAAGAAAGGCAGAATTAATTCCAGCTGAGATGAAAGAAAGGCATAGCGGAACAGCTGGGTGAAGGCAAACTACAACTGTCAAGCATGACAGAAGCAGTCTAAGGCAATGCGCCAGCATAAACACATAGAAATTTAGGGGCATATTTATACTCCGTTTGCGCCGAAATTGCGTCGTTTTTTTTTACGCAATTTCGCCGCAAAACTAACTCCATATTTATACTTTGGCGTTAGACGCGTCTAACGCCAAAGTCCATGGAGTTAGCGTCATTTTTTTGCGTGAACACCTTCCTTGCGTTAATGAGATGCAAGGTAGGCGTTCCCGTCTAAAAAAATGACTCCCAGGCATGTGCGTGGTATTTATACTCCCGGGCAAAAAACCCCACATTTGCGCCGGATTTTAACGCCTGGGTCAGGGCAGGCGTTAAGGGACCTGTGGGCTCAGAATGAGCCCAGAGGTGCCCTCCCCTGCCCCCAGGGACACCCCCTGCCACCCTTGCCCACCCCAGGAGGACACCCAAGGATGGAGGGACCCACCCCAGGGACATTAAGGTAAGTTCAGGTAAGTATTTTTTTTATTTTTTTTTGTGGCATAGGGGGGCCTGATTTGTGCCCCCCTACATTCCACTATGCCCAATGACCATGCCCAGGGGACAGAAGTCCCCTGGGCATGGCCATTGGGCAAGGGTGCATGACTCCTGTCTTTGCTAAGACAGGAGTCATGTTAATGGGGGATGGGCGTCGTAAAAAAATGGCGCAAATCAGGTTAAGGCGATTTTTTGGACTCAACCTGACTTGCCCCATTTTGAGACGCCCATATGCCATTTTCCCCTACGCCGGCGCTGCCTGGTGTACGTGGTTTTTTTCCACGCACACCTGGCAGCGCCGGTCGGCTAACGCCGGCTAACGCCATTCTATAAATACGGCGCCCGCATGGCGCTTCAGAATGGCGTTAGACGGCGCTAATTTTTTTTACGCTAAACTGCGTTAGCGCAGTTTAGCGTCAAAAAGTATAAATATGGCCCTAAGGGCTTCAAGCCCAAAACAAGATTGCGGCCAGTCTTGCGAAAGTGCGCAAGTGCTTTTTGGGGATCGACTGAACACAGAGGCAAGGTAAACACCGACGACGCCACAGGCTGCAAGGGGCAGCCAACGTGGAAGGTGGAACAGGCTGCAAACAGCTTGTGGTGAGTGAGGGGGGCGTAGCAGGTCTCCAGTCAGCTCAAGGCGGGAATCTGCAGTACAGCGGGATGCGGTAGGTGTTCTCGGCCCCAGGCTGTCTGGAGCGCCTACTGTCCATAAAGAATTATTTAACGCATATTCGTTATAAAACTATGCCGTGCAGGCAAGGCAGCACAATGCAGTTAAACTTTGTGAAAAGACAACATTCATGATTAGATTTCCATAAGGCATACATAGGCAACATAATAAGGTTAAAGTTTTCATAAATTGAAAATGAGGGAATAATAAGAATAATGATGAAGAAAAGCAAGGGATCATAAAGGAATAAAATTAAAATTCAGAGAACAATAACATGAGAAGGTATATAAAGTGCTACTGTGTGGTAGTCTCCAGTCTTGTAATGAAATTTTAAATTAAAAACAATTCACATCAAACTTTTTAAATACAATGCAGCCTGCCTTATAGGCTGTTTAGGACCTAGCCTAGGGGGTGATTTATCTGTGTTAAAAAGGGAGGTTTAGGTCTGGCAAAAAGTGTGTCTTGCCAGGTTAAAATGGCAGTTTAATCTGTACACACAGGCTGCAAAGGCAGGCCTGAGATATGTTTAAAGGGCTACTTAAGTTTATAGGCCCTGGGTACATGTAAAACCACTTTGCTCCGCGGACTGACAAGTAAATTAAGGCCCATATTTATACTTTTTTAGTGCCGCATTTGCGCCGCTTTTTGACGCAAAAAAAACAGCGCAAACTTACAAAATACAGTTGTATTATGCAAGATTGTGCTGTTTTTGCGTCAAAAAATGACGCAAATGCGGCGCTAAAAAAGGATAAATATGGGCCTAAGTGTGCCAAATGGGCGTAAGTAAAATTCACGGATTTTAAAAGGCAAGCACTAGTTAGCAGTGATGAAGTGTGCAGGGTCCTACAGCCAACAAAAACGAATCCAGCAAAAACCTAAGGGGTAAGGCAAAACGATCACCCTAAGGCTGAGAAGTCTAACATTGAGCATTCTCTATAATCGCAGTAACAAAAAAGATGAGTTTTCAAAATTTGAACAAGCATCTCAACAATTAGTAGCCAGGGCCTATCTACGCACCATCATGAAACAATTGGTTTAAGGGATTTGGGACCATATATATACTTTTTTAGTGCTGCAAAAGCGGCGCAAACTGTCAAAATATAATTGTATTTTGTAACTTTGCACCGCTTTTGCGTAAAAAAACGAGGCAAATGCGGCGCTAAAAAACTATAAATATGGGCCTTGGTTTTTATAAGAGTAAGGCCCTGATTTATACTTTTTTTGCATCACATTTGTGTTGTTTCTTTTACGCGAAAGCGGCACAATCTTACAAAATATAATTGTATTTTGTGAGTTTGCGCCACTTTTGCTGCAAAAAACGACACAAATGCGGCGCAAAAAAAGTATAAATCAGAGCCTGAGTTTTTACTCAAACCAGGAATTGAGCAAAAGGAGCATCACCTCTTTTGCAGGCAGGTTTATCAGTACTTTGTGCTGGTGCGAAGTCACAAAAAGTTAAACAAATTGGTACAAATTGTTGATAAATGATATACTGTACAGGAAAGTAGCCTGTAGAGTAATGAAAATAGCAGCTTGCATTACTTTACACTACTTTGCTTTGATGGGGCTTTCAATGGGTGGCATATGGGCTTTCCAATGCTACCACCAGTGTTTTAAACACAAAGCCCAATCTACTATCAATGGTAAGCAGGGCTTTGCATCAAAAAGTAACGCCTCCTCGATGCAGGGGAAATGGTTTTATTTCTCCTACGTTTTCAAACATTGCATGTGTGCCACACTGTACTGTACAAATCCACTATATGAAGATAACCTCCCAATACAGAATATATGCTAGACATCACAAACACCTGATCACTCCCATACAAAAGTGTGTGCATTGCACTAGGGGCCAGAAGTATACTTTTTCACGCAAAACTGCATTAGCGCAGTTTTACGTGAAAAAGTATAGCTCCGGCTAGCACTATTCCAAGACCCCGGGCGCCATATTTATGGAATGGCACTAGCTGGCGCTAATGCCCTGTTAGCGTCCTTGTAAAGGATGCTAACTGGGTGGGGGAGGCATAGGGGAAACCGGGGCCTGTGCACCGAATTATGTCGCCACACTGTTTAGAGGCAGAAAAATTGCCTCTAAGCAGTGTAGCACCATTTTCTGGCACACAACCCCCATGGACATGGCTCCTGACTTAGTAAGGACAGGAGCCATGCGCACCACCCCAATGGCCATTCCCAGGGGACGAATGTCGCCTGGTCATGGCCATCGGGGCCAGTGCAGTGCAGGGGGCCCCAAGTCAGGTCCCCCGAGTGGGGTAAAATAAAAAATAAAAATACTTACCGGGACTTACCTGGGATGGGTCCCCCATCCTGTGGTGTCCCTCTGGTATTGGTGGGGGTGTCCCTGGGGCCATGGAAGGGGAAATATGCCTACACGTCCCCTTACGCCTGCCGATACCAATGCGTTAAATAATGGCGCTAAGCAAGCTTGGCGCCATTGATTATATCAAGTGGTCAATTTGTAAGTAAATCTTTTCTTTTTTTTCATCTTCAAAGCACACAACACCTCGCTTATTGCTCTTCAAACACCTAAGGTCAATTTAAGCCTACCCTTTCCATTGGCACAGCGTTCCACAACCTAAGAGGAAATCCATTTGGATGATTTAATTGATTTAAAAATATTTGCTTACTGTAATTATTTGATTAATTTTCCTTCATCCCGCAATAGGAAGCGTATGGTTCTCACTTTATAATGTTTAGGGTGTGCATCCATTTTAGCACAATCCTATGTATAAAGCATTTTAATTTTCCAGTCTTTCCTTTAAACACTTTGAATCATTCCTCTAAAACCCACTTCTATGTGTCTTCACTATCACAGGCAACCATTGCTCTTCCATGTTAGAAATGAGTATGACATGCAAAGTACTCTAGTCTTTCCATTAAAGAATTGATGGATCGTCCTTCGCAACATACAACGTCCGTACAGCTATTTGATTTTTACATTTGAATATAAGCAATCTATATCCTAACACTTCTATGCTGTCACCACTGTAGCTTTCAGGACATACATCAGATGGCTCCAAGTCACTTCCATATTTGTGTAAAAAAACGTATTCTCCTCTTGTGTTTTTTAAATGATAGTATATCGTGAACCTGAATCCACCGCAACCTATAAAGGTACACCACAAAGTCATCCAGCACAGTGAATTATTACACTCATTCCCTTTTACATTTAAGACAATTTCCCAATTCGAAACAGCTGACTTGCTCTTGAAGTTATTGTCACTTGCAGATGAACTGTCACCATATTCAGACACATACAAAACTTCATGGAGCAGATTTAAGAAAAGTGGTGCTGCACCCTGTGCCGAACCACTTTTGTTGCTCCTCTTAGCGCCCCCTAACGCCACCATGTGTGCGCCATACTTAAAATATGGTGCACCATGTCGCAGGTTAGGGGGCAATAGTGTCAACATTTTTGACACTATTGATGTACTGTTCAGGATTAGCGCCAAAATTTTGACGCTAACCCTGAACAGTACCTAGAGGCCCATTGTAAGCAGCATTAAAATTAGCCGCAAAAAATGACGTAGTGGAAACTCTTCGATTACACTATGCCATTTTTGCAATCCCGCTAATGGGGGAATGCCCCCTTTGCATAAATTATGTATGGTGCATGCATAATGTGGTGCAAAGGGTTACAAAGTGCTCTTTGTAAATATGGCGCAGCGATTTTTGAAGCCTAACGCCACATTAGCATTAAAAAAATGCTGCTAATATCACGCTAGAGCTTCTTAAATCTGGGCCTATATTTCTTGTTCTTTTACTTGTATTCCTATGTATAATTACCAGTGACTTAACACATCGAACATTTTGCACTGTGAGTCGCACACCTGAAAACGTTTGCTGAGTTTTGTGTGCTACCACAACGACAGCAAGCTCGAACAGGATTCTTTGTTTGCTATTTTTGTTTTTTTTCCGCTCCATGCCTCTTTTTCTATTGGATTTCATATTTAGATTATCATCAGCATTCTTAATACTTTGGTGCAAAGTAGTCCTTCCACATCTTTCTGATAGCTCAGCTCTTTAGTTATGGCAATAATGTCTCTTAGAGGTGTGTCGCCACTTACCCGTAACATTTCCTGTATACTTTTTTGTATGCATGACCACTTGATCACTTATTAGTTCATAGTTTAATAAACAAAATTTGCAGGTAATCACTAGTATTTTAAAAGATGACATGTAATGTTCAGTTCTTTCATCTCTACCTTGTTTGCATTGAAAACAATGATAGCAATTGTAATTTAGAAAATCATCTTTCCATTTAACCCAATTCATACTGGGCTCACCGGGCAGTGATATTAATTCTCTTGGGGCCAAATGTAGGTATCATTTTGCATGGCGCAAACTGCGAAAATCGCAGTTTGCGCCATGCAAAATGCGCATCGCGATGCTCATTCAAATTTTGCGAGTCGGTAGCGACTCGCAAAATAGGAATGTGACTCGCAAATAGGAAGGGGGGGTCCCCTTCCTATTTGTGACTCGCACCACAATGCTAAATTGCTTTGTGACCGCGAACGCAGTCACAAAGCAATTCGCAGTTACCACCAGTGTCACACTGGTGGAAACCCATTCGCAAAAAGGAAGGGGTCCCCCTGGGACCCCTTCCCCTTTGTGAATATTGCCAGAAATGTTTTTTCAGAGCAGGCAGAAGTCCAATGGACCACTGCCTACTCTGAAAAAACGAAACCAAATGGTTTCGTTATTTTTTTTGGATTGCAACTCGTTTTCCTTTGATGTCCCCAGGCATCCTACCTTCCCTGTCCTAGTTCCAGACTAACTTCAGAATGTATGCATACTTGTTAGAAATGGGGTCTTTGGTTGACTGTCAGGTTACCCCCTGTTCAAGCAAAGACCCTCACTCTAGTCAGGGTACAAGGGAATCACCCTCAGCTAACCCCTGCTTACCCCCCTTGGTAGCTTGGCAGAGCAGTAGGCTTAACTTCAGAGTGCTAGGTGTAAAGTATTTGTACCAACACACACAGTAACTTAATGAAAACACTACAAAATGACACAACACCAGTTTAGAAAAATAGGAAATATTTATTTAGACAAAACAAGACCAAAATGACAAAAATCCACAATACACAAGTCAAGTTATCAATAAAAATGCAAAAACAGTCTTTAAGCAGTTTTAAACACACACTAACACTGTTAGCGTGAAAAAGTACCTTGAGTGTGTCAAAAATAAGCCCGCACGGGCGAGTGTGCGTCAAAAGGGCTTGCGATGCGTCGATTCCACTCACAAGCGGGACCTTGCATTGTTTCTCCTTTTGTCGTTTCTTCTCTCCACAGGAGAGCGATGCGTCGATCCGGTCAACACTCTCGGGTCCGGGCAGGCCTTGCGTTGTTTTTACACACCCAGCGGTACTTGCGTCGGAAATCCAGCTGCACGAGGATCCGAAAACCACACAGCGCAGGTTGTGATCTCCCAGCCTCCGTCAGCGATGCTGCTCTGTGCGTCGATTCTTCTGTCGCGATTCTGGCGAGCATCGATTTTCAGCCGCTGTGCCGGCGGCGTACCAGGAACTGGATGGGCGCCAAAGGGCAGAGTAGGAGTCTCTCCAGAGACTCCATGTGCTGGCAGAGAGAAGTCTTTGCTGTCCCTAGGACTTTAAACAACAGGAGGCAAGCTCTAAATCAAGCCCTTGGAGATTTCTTCTTAAGATGGAAGGCACACAAAGTCCAATTTTGCCCTCTTACTCTGGCAGAAGCAGCAACTGCAGGATAGCTCCATAAAGCACAGTCACAGGCAAGGTAGCTCTTCTTCCTCAGCTCTTCAGCTCTTCTCCAGGCAGAGGTTCCTCTTGTTTCCAGAAGAGTTTCTCAAGTCTGTAGTTTTGGGTGCCCTTCTTATACCCAATTTCTCCTTTGAAGTAGGCATACTTCAAAGTAAAGTCTCTATTGAATGTTAAATCCTGCCTTGCCCAGGCCAGGCCCCAGACACTCACCAGGGGGTTGGTGAGTGCAGGCACAGCCCTTTCAGGTGTGAGTGACCACTCCTCCCCTCCCTCCTAGCACAGATGGCTCATCGGGATATGCAGGCTACACCCCAGCTCCCTTTGTGTCTCTGTCTAGTGTGAGGTGCAACTGTCAAACTAACCCAGACAGGGAATCCACAAACAGGCAGAGTCACAGAAATGGTATAAGCAAGAAAATGCCCACTTTCTAAAAGTGGCATTTTCAAACATGCAATCTTAAAATCAACTTTACTAAAAGATGTATTTTTAAATTGTGAGCTCAGAGGCCCCAAACTCCACATGTCCATCCGCTCCCAAAGGAAATCTACACTTTAATCCGATTTAAAGGTAGCCCCCATGTCAACCTATGAGAGGGACAGGCCTTGCAACAGTGAAAAACGAATTTAGCAATATTTCACTGTCAGGATATATAAAACACAGTACTATATGTCCTACCTTAACCATACACTGCACCCTGCCCTTGGGGGCTACCTAGGGGGGCCCACCTTAGGGGTGTCTGACATGTACTAAAAGGGAAGGTTTAGGCCTGGTAAGTAGGTACACTTGCCAAGTCGAATTTACAGTTAAAACTGCACACACAGACACTGCAATGGCAGGTCTGAGACATGATTACAGAGCTACTTATGTGGGTGGCACAACCATTGCTGCAGGCCCACTAGTAGCATTTGATTTATACGCCCTGGGCACCTCTAGTGCACTGTACTAGGGACTTACTAGTAAATCAAATATGCCAATCATGGATAAGCCAATTATATACACATTTTGTAAACAAGCACTTGCACTTTTGCACTGGTTAGCAGTGGTAAAGTGCCCAGAGTAACAAAAACAGCAAAATCAGAGTCCAGCACACATCAGCAACCTGGGGAACAGAGGCAAAAAGTTAAGGGAGACAGCGCCAAGGATGAAAAGTCTAACAAACCCTTTGTTTGGAATCAGGACACAGCCTATTCAAGTGTAATTAGGGCTGTGCCCAGCTCCGTCCTCCCATGCTGCCAATGCCAGTAATCGCCTATTCAGGCACACCTAAGCTCTTTATAATGTGTGGATGTCTAAAAGGAATAAACAAAGCCCACCTGTCAGCTACATCCAGTAATGTGACAGGCTGCAGGCACTAATGGCTCAGGCAGGAAAATGCCAAGGTTCTAAAAGTGGCATTTTCAAAACTGTAATTTAAACTCCGACTTTGCCATGAGAGAGGGTTTATTGTCATCACAATTCCAAAGATACCAAACATGAGTTAGTTACCTACTCTCATTTAGAAATTATCACTTATTAGATATAATAAGGTAACTCTAATGTTAGCCTATGGAACAGGTAGGCCTTGTTATAGTGAAAAACTAATTTAAGAGTTTTTCACTACCAGGACATGTAAAACGTAAAACTACATGTCCCACTTTTAAATACACTGCATCCTGTCCTATGGGCTGTCTAGGGCCTACCCTAGGGGTGATTTACATGTACTAAAAATGAAGGTTAGGGCCTGCACAGACTGCAATGGCAGACTTGAAACATGTTTGAAGTGTGTGGCACAATCAGTGCTGCATGCCCACTTGTAGCATTTAATTTTCAGGCCCTGGGCACATGTAGTACCACTTTATTAGGGACTTACAGGTAACATAAATGTGCCAATTGGGTATAAGACAATCTAACATGTTTAAAGGAGAGAGCACTAGCACATTAACACTGGATAGGAGTGGTAAAGTGCGCAGAGTACTAAAAACCAACAGAAACGGGTTAAAACAAAACGTTTGGGGATAACCTGTAGAGCGGGCCAAGTCCAAATGTCTTTATTCTTCTGAACAACCGCCGGTCCACCACTGAAATTCTATCTCTGCCCCAACTGTCCTTTCAAATATAGAAATTCCAGATAGAACCCACCTCATTCTAAGGAACATACCAAAGCTAGCACATTCTATACAATGAACAATGCAGAGATGCAGATGCTAAATAAGACTGACATAAGTAAACCATGTGCATAATAATCATGAAATAAACTACAACCCACTAAACAGGCATTCTAGCATCTTCCAGTGAAGCTGTGATTCCATACGCATCATGGCTGGGACAGCACACGATCTGAAGCCTTAAATGGACTGTACAGATACTGCAGCTCTGACTTTTAGGCCCACTTCATTTTTGGAAAGTCACTGGGTCTATGGCATCCACTACAGTCTCAGTGAAGGAGACCATTTTCTCAATAGTGGCTTTTGTCTGTTGCAGCTCTTGAAAGGCAAATCTAATCAGGGTTTCTTCCTTGAATGGCTCTTCATTTGCCTCCCCATCATGGTCGCCTGTCAGGGCTAGTTTGTCTAAATTTTTGGTAATGGTACTGAGGCAAAAAAAGCCTTTCTAGTCTCTCTTACTCATTCCCCTTTTCTCCCTGGGGGCAACTTGCAGGAGACTTCTGATCACAGTTCTCTTTACACTCCAAGGCATCTCAGGTGTGGTGAGGTCATTTTTGCTAAACTGCTCAGGGATGATGCAGGGCACATGGAAGTTCATTGATGCAGAGTTCTGGATTTAGTCTAGTCTTGACGGTTGGATGGAATGGTTCATAGGCTTGAGGACTAGGTGGAGGAGTTAATTGGTTTTCAAAATAAACTGCACATTCCCTCTTTCAGCCAGAGCAAGTCACCTGCTAGTCTTATCTGGAAATCATGAGGCAGATTTATCAAGACTCTGCACTGGTTTAAAGTTACACAAAGTAGCATAAAGGTTTGGAAGTGTATACACTTTCCATCACAAACACTATTTTGCACTGGAGAGATGCCCTTTTTCTCAGCACCAATAGCACTTTACACCACTTTGGGTCAAGGAGGCATTACACAGGTTTAACTTGAATAGATCAGTAGAAGCACCTATAGTTTTTGATGCAAAGCCCAATCCATTAAGGTTGGCAGACCAGGTTTTGTGTCAAAACAATGTTTTCTTGATGCAGTTGCTAACTTGGCGAAATGTTTTAGGGCCATATTTATACTTTTTGACGCACAACTGCGCCAACGCAGTTGTGCGTCAAAACTTTTACCGCCGGCTAACGCCATTCCAACGCACCATGCGGGTGCCTTATTTATGGAATGACGTTAGCCGGCACTGCGGACTGGTCTGAGTAAAAAAAAATGACTCACACCAGGCAGCGCCGTCGTATGGGAAAATGGGGGTTGTGCGTCAAAAAATGGTGCAAGTCAGGTCTGAGGCAAAAATCAGGCCTCAAACCGGACTTGCCCCATTTTTTTTTACGCACAACCCCCATTGACATGACTCCTATCTTAGCAAGGACAGGAGTCATGCCCCCTTGCCCAATGGCCATGCCCAGGGAACTTCTGTCCCCTGGGCATGGTCATTGGGCATAGTGGCATGTAGGGGGCCCAAATCAGGCCCCCCTATGCCACTGAAAAAAACCGGAAAAAAATACTTACCACAACTTACCTCAACTTCCCTGGGATGGGTCCCTCCATCCTTGGGTGTCCTCCTGGGGTGGGCGAGGGTGGCAGGGGGTGTCTCTGGGGGCAGGGGAGGGCACCTCTGGACTCCTTCCGAGCCCACAGGTCCTTAACGCCTGCCCTGACACAGGCGTTAAAAAACGGTGCACAACAGGCTGTGCGCCGTTTTTTAAGGCCCACCTCCTCCTGTGCGTCAAAATGACGCCGGAGTATAAATAAGGCGCACAGGCCTTAAAGTCATTTTTTGGAAGGGAACGCCTACCTTGCATATCATTAACACAAGGCAGGTTTCCACTTCCAAAAAATGACGCTCATGGTGGAATTTTGACGTCTGCGGGGTCGAGCGTCAAAGTTTAAATGTGGGGCAAGGTTTGCGCCGGATGTGCGTTAAATTTTTTGACGCACATTCAGAGCAAACAGAGTATAAATATGCCCCTTAGTTTCTCCAAACATTCCAAATATTTCATGTGTGCTACACTGTACAGCACACATCCAATGTATGGAATTTATCAGACATTGTCTAGGCATAGGAGTTTCTCCTGGAAGTGGGTGCTTCCAGTTTAAATCCAATACTACACATCATGCACACACTTCTGGATTGCCTAGCATCAGGCAGCCTATTTGTGCATCCGCACAGAGGATGAGAGCAACAGCAGGTAATTTTTTGATAACTCTTTTATTTTATTGAAGTTCTCAGGTATTTAGGAAAACAAAAACTACACCAGCACAGCAACCATGAATATAATACATAATATTCCATATTGCTTGTTTTAAAAACCAACATCCAAGGAGTCTCTACTCCCTCCTTTGGGTCAACACTCATTAACAACAAAGATCTCACCATACATCCCATGTCATATGAGATTTGTGTGTGCAAATCCATACCCTGTAGCCTGCTTGTTCTTTTGCAGCACAAACGCCCATCCCCCGCTCTCACTCCACTACCGGTTGGGAATTTGGTGCAATCTAATTTGGGAAACATCCTGTTTTGCCAACAGCAGGCTTATAGTAACAAGACAGCGAGCACCCTCCTTCGATTCCCAGGATGGCATATTTATAATTAGAGGAGATGGGGAAGACCAAGATCTCACTCAAGGTGGTGTAGATTGTGGCGCAAAAACGGGCAGTCCAAGGACAGGTCCATATCATTTAAATTAAGTTAGCACATTTTCCTGACATCACGGTCATGAGGAGTCTTTTTTCCTGCCCATGAGCCAAAGTTGTTAAAAGTCCTGTGAAAATATCTGCATTATATCATCCTCACTGGGATCAAAATGATGAAACACCTGCCTGCCATCTTGGCCTCAACCCTTCCTCATCCTCTTTGGGATCAGCAACCTTCTACTACCTAACCCAAAGCTTACAAGGGGATCCAGGGAGTTAATAGCAAGGGATCAAGATATGAGGGATCTGCTTTTTGTGGCAAGCAGTTCCCTCACAACCTTGGGCTCAAGTAAACTGTGCCGCCTGCATAAGGTGCTGAAATTAATGGAGTGCATGCCTAAACTGGAAGTAGCAAAGAAACTGGGAGTCACCAGTATGCACTCCTCAGGCAACTAGGAGAACAATGTAATGTTCTGGTAGGTTCAGGGATGATTGCTTCTCGATTCCAGATCTGCAAGAGATCCCATTCTAGTCAGAATGTTGGATCATGAATATCCCCAAATATCCAGTCATTATTAATGACTATTTGTGTGGCCCAACAGTATAAGCAAAGATTGGGTCCTTCCAGCACACTGAAGTATGTATAAGAACCCAAGTTTTGTTGCCATTTTAAAGAAGGCCCTTTGAGAGCGGTGCAATTCATCCCACACCAACACCTCACACCTACTATACACCAGGAGAGGAGGAATGCTGAAGTTCCAACAGCTGTGGATGTTTGCTCATGTGGACACCTAGGCGTGCAAAATGGTTTCCAGGATCTCTCAGACTTGTCAATGTTGCCTAATAAGCGGACTATGTTGTGACTTGTAGTGAATCATACAGAAGCTAGACGTGTCTCCATATATTTGGAGCATTTCTAGAAGCCCAGTAGTAGAAAATTCTGTTTTTGCAAGTATACTAAGAGATCATAGGCATACAGAAAAACATGATCTAGATGTCCTGAGCTCAATCTAATTCTCCCACAAACCTATGTCTCGCCAGATCCACTCAACTAATGGCTCCACTACTAGGGAAAAGAAAAGGGGTGAAAGGAGGTACCCCTGTTGTGTAACTTTTGCTATGTGGAATGATCAGGACAGTGTTCGGTTCACCCACACTTGCACCCAAGAAGCCCGTTATCATGTGTGTACATGGCACAGGAACCTGGGACCAAAGTTCATACTTTGTAAGATTGGGAACCTAAAGGGCAGATGAACAGAATCAAAGACCTTCTCAAAGTCCATTAGTCTCAGGACAGCAGCCCCAGTCAGCCCAACTGCCCCAACCATGACGCTCTGGAGTCACCCTATGCAATGTCTCGTCCCTATATTTGGCATTTGCCATTTTGATCATATTGAATCTAGGCTTTATTATCCATGTCTGTTGAGTGGCCAGTACTTAGGCTAGAATCTTGGCCTGTAAGAGGAGCATTCATTGGTCCTTTCCATTGTTTAGGGCTGACCACAAAAGTGACACTCCCCTTAAGTCATTTGGTAGCTGTACCACCTTCACTGCGTCTACATACAGGGCTAGAGGGTGGGAAGCCAATATAGAAGAATATTTTATAAAAACAACTACCGGGAACTCGTTGGGACCGGGGCTTCCCACCATTCAAATCTGGTGCAATTTGTTTGGAACGCTATTGGACCTGACATCCTTGGGGTGGTTTTCTCCCCAGCGTTTTGCCTTCCAGCCTGATGTTTTTGCTGACAATGCTTGTGCTGGCTCTAAGATTCTGAGCACCTTACTACTGCAAATCAGTGCTAAAGTGCTAACATTGGCTTATACCCAATTGGCATATTTAATTTACTTGTATGACCCTAGTACAGTGGTACTAATGTACCAGGGGCTCTAAATTAAAAGCACTAGTGGACCTGCAGCACTCTTTGTATCACATACTTATGTTGCCCTTTAAACATGTCTGAAGTCTGACACATTTCGTCCTGGTAAGGTAAACCTCTTGTCAGGCCCAAACCTCCCTTTTTAGGTTGAGCCTAGGCAGCACGCAAGTGCTGTCTCTTGACATGTTGTAATCTACATCTGTGGGCTGTAAGCTAGCCCATCTCACTCCCATCACTTTAATTCGTTCCTTGGTGCATCTTTACAAATTCCCTTGATTTCATAGGTGAATGCTTCATGTTTGTCCTGCCTTGAGGCTGCTTTGTTACCACCTTGCAGACTGACTCTGTTTCATGGATTATTGCACAATCTGCCATTTTGCTTAGGGTGGCGCACTACTTCTTTTGTTTGCCTTGCTGCCTCACGCTGCCTGGCCGTATGTTATTTCTTCCTCTTCCTTGTTTTGGACATGCCACTGTTTCTTTGTGGCGTCTGAGAGCTTTACATGAGGACATGAAGGCCCATATTTATACTTTTTTAGCGCAGCACTTGCGTCATTTTTTGACGCAAAAGCGGCGCAAACTTGCAAAATACAATTGTATTTTGAATGTTTGCGCCATTTTTGCGTCAAAAAGTGGCGCAAATGCGGCGCTAAAAAAGTATAAATATGGGCCGAAGTTTCATATAGCGCGATCTCGATCAGAAGAGCACTTTACATGACTACGCGAAGTTTCTCATAGCGCAACCTCATACTTATTTTTTTTTAAAACAGCATATTACTTTTGCTTTCCCTTCCTCATAACTTGAATGCAGACCCTAAAACTTTTCTCAAAACAGGCGCCACACTTAGGCCCGTATTTATACTCCGTTTGCGCCGAATTAGCGTCGTTTTTTTAGACGCAAATTCGGCGCAAAACTAACGCCATATTTATACTTTGGCGTTAGACGCGTCTAGCGCCAAAGTATGGGCAAATAGCGTCATTTTTTTGCATGAACGCCTTCCTTGCGTTAATGAGATGCAAGGAAGGCGTTCCCGTCTAAAAAAATGTCGGCGACGCAAATGCGTCGTATTTATACTCCCGGGCAAAAATCACGCCCGGGAGTTGGCGGGTCAAAAAACCCCGCATTTGCGCCACTTTTTAACGCCTGGGTCAGGGTAGGCGTTAAGGGGCCTGTGGGCTCAAAATGAGCCCACAGGTGCCCTCCCCTGCCCCCAGGGACCCCCCCTGCCACCCCTGCCCACCCCAGGAGGACACCCAAGGATGGAGGGACCCACCCCAGGGACATTCAGGTAAGTTCAGGTAAGTATAATTTTTTATATTTTTTAATTTTTTTTGGTGGCATAGGGGGGCCTTATTTGTGCCCCCCTACATGCCACTATGCCCAATGGCCATGCCCAGGGGACATAAGTCCCCTGGGCATGGCCATTGGGCAAGGGGGCATGACTCCTGTCTTTACTAAGACAGGAGTCATTTAAATGGCGTCTGGGCATCGAAAACAATGGCGCAAATCGGGTTGAGGCGATTTTTTTGCCTCAACCTGACTTGCCCCATTTTAAGACGCCCTAACGCCATTTTCCCCCTACGCCGGCGCTGCCTGGTCTACGTGTTTTTTTTCCACGCACACCAGGCAGCGCCGGTCTGCTAGCGCCGGCTAACGCCATTCCATAAATACGGCGCCCGCATGGCGCTAAATTTTTTTGACGCAAAACTGCGTCAGCGCAGTTTAGCGTCAAAAAGTATAAATATGGGCCTTAATTTTTCAGCACGACTCCCAAAACTCATTGGGGATATGTTGAATTCAACATTGCAGAGTGCAGTACCTTATGTGGCCAAAAGAGGGCCCAAGGGGCACCTAGTGATAGCCTGTGGTACTGCATCCTTTCCCTGCTTCGTGCACATTAGAACAGAAAATGTTGTAGGTGTTTTAATAGCCAGCATATTAGAAGTGTAAAAGTGATGATGTAATCATATCGTTCCTGCTTACATTCCACATGCTTTACTTAATCTTGCATTCACTATGAGTGTTTGCTTTTTCCAGGATGTTGTGACTTTTTTTTCACAGTCAGCATATTACTCTTGTCTCTTCACCCTCATATCCTATTTCCCATTTTCTGGTTCTCCAGCGCCACAAGGTCATAGGAATGGCAATAGCACCCTGCAAATATCATCCACTCCACTGCATACACAAAAACGTTTTTAAAATGCTATTTTTAACACCAGGAGCTCTAACTTTCCCAAATGCGATACCAAATGCTTGTTATTACATATAAGTTGTTAGATCTGACAGCCTTAGGGTGGTCTTCCCCCAACATTTTTGCCTACCTCCCTCCATTTTTCTGATATTTTTGTTGCGGGTTTTAGGGCTCTGCGCACTTTACCACTGCTGACTGGTGCTAAAGTGCTTGTGCTCTCACCCCTAAACATGGTAACATTGACCCATACCCATTTGGCATATTTAAGTCCCTCATAAAGTACACTAGGGGTGCCAAGGGCTTGTAAATTAAAGGCTACTAGTGGGCGTGCAGCACTGATTGTGCCACCCACATAAGTAGCCACCATGTCCCAGGCCTGCCATTGCTAGGTCTGTGTGTACAGTTACACTGTTACTTCGACTTGGCATTTAAAAGTACTTGCCAAGCTTTAAATTCCCTTTTCTTACACATAAGTCACTCCTAAGGTAGGCCCTAGGTAACCCATTGGGCAGGGTGATATGTAAGTAAAAAGCAGGAAATGTACTTATACATTTTACATGTCCTAGTAGGGAAAAGCTCCAAAAGTCCTTTTTAACTTATATGAAGCCTGCTCCTCTCATTGGCCACCATTACAGATTCCCTTCTATGCTTTAAGTAGTAATTTCTGATCTAAGAGGAATAGACTTGTCATATTTGGTATGGTTGTAATGGTAGTAAGAAATCCTACTTACGGGTGAAGTTGGATTTTACATTACTAGCTCAGAAATGCCACTTTTAGAAAGTAGGCATTTCTCTGCCCTTACTGCCACCTGTGCCTTACAGCCTGTTTTCAATCCATGTCTGTGCAGGTTGACAGCTCTCTTCTCCCATAGGATAATATTGGGTTAACTTATTATACTTAATAAGTGATAATGTTCAGTTGGGAGCAGATAAGAATGTCATGTTTCGTGTCTGATAAATTGTAATTAAAAATCCTCTTTAATGGTTTTTAATTTACATTTTTGAAAATACCACTTTTAGAAAGATGTCATTTTCCTGACCTATTTGGTGCCTGCAGCCTGTCCTGGGTCACATGATTGGGTGTAGTTGTCAGTTGGACTTTGTTTATTCCTCCCAGACAGGCACAATATAGGGGAATTAGGTGTACCTGGATGGGCCATCCACCTGGCAGATGGAGGGCGTAGCAGGGCAAAGCCCCACCTGTAATTGAATAACCACTAATCACCACAAAGGACTTGTCACAACTGCATTGTTTACGCAGCCAGCTTGCAGCCCTGACAGGGGAGACAGGACATTTCTAGGACTTCAAAGGGAAACCTCCAGAACCTTCTCCTACTTTAAAGTGGGCACCAGATATAAACATTAGACCATCAGACCCAGCTCTTCAGTACACTTCTGGACCCATGGATGGTACGGAAGAAAGGCTGCTGTGCTGCTTTGCTGCCAGGACTGCCTCTCTGTTGTCCTGTTACTCTGCTAATCTGTAGCCTGCTGCTTGTCTTGCTGAGTAGGAAAACTGGACCTGCACCCTTCATCCCAGGCTGAAGCTGACCCCCTGTTTTGTGCTACAGGAACATAACAAGCTACAGTGGCTCCCTGCAACTGCCCAGCTGACCTGCTGCCTATATCTGTAACTGAACCTACAAGTGGACCTGAGGGAGCCCTGTCTGCCTCTGCCATACTGAGTTCCTCACCCCCAAGAGGTGCCCCTCAGGTCCTGGGCCCTTGGTGTGGTCTCATTTGAGCTCTCCTGAAGTTTTGGGCTCTTTGCGAATGCAAACAAGCCCATTCACACCAAGATCTTACTGCCCGCGTCACTTGACAATGAAAAGTTACAGCAAACCCGACTCTTCATGCTACAGAGACAGCCAATGACGCTCGGCAGAGCGAGATCTGTACTACACGCTACAGCATGGACAGCTCACAGTGACCTCAAGTTCAAAGCTCCAGCATAACCATCCACAATGCCTGACAGGATCTTCACGCTACAACAATGACAATCTGCAATGCCAGGCCTCCTCTTTGCCGTACATCGACAGGCATTTGCAACTATCTCCCTGCTCCTCGCGGTCCCTGCTTCGCAAATGTAACTCTTCACGCTAAACTTTGAAGGTAACTCTTTCAGCTGGACTAACCTGGTCTCTTTGTCTGGCCCACCTTCCATTGCAGTTGGCCTCAACTTATGACTTTCACCCGGTCTCTTATTGCAAGCTAACCTCAAGTGGGACTTTGTGCTTTTAGGTGCTTTACTTACATGAAATCTTTAAAATTGCATATCTCTGATTTTACAGATGGATTTTGTTGTTTTTGGTGTCAAATTAGTAATTCATTTTTATGCTATTTTTCTGAACTGGTGTGGGATATTTCTTCTGTTGTATTTTCACTTTATTCCTGTTTGATGTGCTGCATAAATAGTTTACACATTGCCTTTAAGTTAAGCCTGATGGCTTTTGTGCCACGCTATCGGGGTTAAGCACTGGTTAATTTGGGGTTTGTTTGTGTTTCGCTCTAACAGAAATTGTGTTTCCTGCTCGAGTAGAGTTTCACCCCCCTCAACCAGCAACCCATTTTCCAAAAGGCTCTCCGCAGGAGGAGGACTGCATGTGGCATAGACAGTGGCATACTATTCAGCAAAGGATTCAACTATTTGAGCAGTGTCCATCACAACCACACCATAGCCCTGGTATATCTTCTGTACTATACAGGACTCACGATCATACATAGCCAGCCAATACAGTTATTTAGCCAATTTATACCCCAGTCATAAATCTGATGTCAAGTGACCAGCGAAGAAAGCTTGTCCACCCCCTACCTAAGATGTCAAAGCCCCAAATGACATCTAAGGACATGTTCATTTCATGAGCAAATACTCCTGCTCTCAAGTTCCTGGATTTATTCTTCAAAATGGTCAGCCATCCTACTCTCACCTCTTCTGGGCCTGTTAATCAGTGCCTTAATGAGACCCCCAGTAATTAACGTAAAGGCCTTCCTGATAGTGGCATGAAATGTACCATCCCTGCATTATTGTCATAATTAGTTGTTATGCCCTCTCGGGCCGGATCTGCAAATTTCTCATCATTGAGCTACCACATGTTTAGGAGCCCTCTGTCATTGGGCCTACTATGTAGATTAATTCCAGGGATTTTCTTGTGTTGTGTTTTCGCTTTATTACTGTATAAAGTGCTGCATAAATAGTTTACACATTGCCTTCAAGTTAAGCCTGCTTGCTTTTGTGGCAAGCTATCTGGGGATTAAGCACATTTAATTTGGGGTTTGTTTGTGTTTCACCCTAACAGAGATTGTGGTCCCTGCTTGAGTAGGGTGTCACCCCCCTCAACCAGCAACCCATTTTCCAACCAGTGCTCAGCAGGAGGCATGGAGAGTGGCATAATATTCAGCAAAGGATTCAGCTTTTTGAGCAGCCTCCGTCACAACCACACAATTGCCCTGGTATATCTTCTGTAGTATAAAGCACTCACAAGCTTGCACAACCAGCCAATAAAGTAATTTAGCCAATGTATCCCCAAGTCATAAATTTGATGTTTAGTGACCAGTCATGAACACTTGTCCACCCCCTACCTAAGATGTCAGAGCACCATCAGGCATCTAAGGATGTGTTCATTCCTGTTCTCAAGATCCTGGATTTATTCTTCCAGATGGTCATTCATCCTATTCACACCTCTTCTGGGCCCGGGTTACCAACTTTACGTCCTCCCAGATAGTGACACGGAATTTACCAACCCTACGTTATTATCAAAATATGTGGTTATCCCCTCTCGGAGCGCATCTGCAAACTTCTCATCATTAAGCTACCACATGTTAAGACGCCGCTAGTCACTGGGCCTACTGTGTAGAACAATTCCAGCAGAGAGTAATCCGACAACATGTGCTGGAGGATACATACCCCCTCTCACACCTTTCATCTGTTCAGCAGGCATAAAAATAATAATAATCCAGTCGTAAGAATGAAGAGTATGAATGGGAAAAGAAAGTATATTGTCTTTCAGTCGGATGCCACTTCCCACAGATGTCACTCATGCCCAAAGATTGGGCCCACGAAGCCAGAGAGGCCAACTTGGTTATCTATATACACCACTAAAGGTGTCATGGTTCCAGACCATGACTGCATTAAAGTCTCAAGCTTGCACCAGACTGGTAATTGGTAATAGTGTCAGTTCATGGGATAAATCTATCATGGAGGAATTGGCCAGGCTCGTGAGTATGTATACAAAGACAGTCGACCAGGTGTGACCCTCAGTTGTCCCTGTGAACATCACAGAATGCCTCAATTGATTAATGTGTCGTCAAAGGGATCAGAGGGAAAGGTCACCAAAGAAGGACAGCAATACCCCCATGGATCACTCCAGTACCCAACATGATGGATATGAGTGTAGGCGTTTTGGTGTAAAATTACAATTGTTACCCATCAAATGAGTTTCCTGTAAGAGGAGAGTGTTTGGTGCTAATTTATTGACATATGTGAGAATAGCCACCCTTTTAAACTTAACATTCAGGCCATTAATGTTCCAGGGTATGAACTGGTACTGTTTCTCTATATTATGATATGCCATCATTCAGCTAGTGTCTTAGCACAAGGAAAGGATGTGTGCTGGTGTGCAGCGTAGGTATAACCACAATACCAAACTCCCCACTTCCCCAAACAGAATTGCAACCATCAAATCCTTCCCAACCAGCCCACCCTACACTTTGAGAACTGAAGTATCTGTCGCCCAATAACAAGGCAGCTTTATCTAAAAAGCTGCAATACCAACCCAATAAAGTAAAACAATAACAATGTTAACCCGGGGGAAGCCAGGTGTGAAAGATGAGGAGTCAGCCCAGTTTGGGCCCTAATAGTGCTATATGCACAAAGCCTAACAACCCCCACCCTCCTTCCACACCCATAGAGCAAAGCTTACATCAAGACCTTCTATTCTGTACAGGTCATTGCCATCAACCCTGCAAAGTGAGGGAGACTCCCTCTACCTCCAATATCAGCAGGGGAGTGTAGCCAGACCAGCACCAAGTCAGCCTTTGCCCTGGGTGGATGACTGAAATGTTGGAGCCAGGGCCCTTCCTGTCAGATCCAGAAGTGCCCTGATGCCCCTTATCACCACCCTCGAAGGCCATCATGTCTCCTTCTTTTTTGGTCTGCATTTTCTTCATGGCAGCAACTTAGCACAGCACCGACTTAGCCCTGCATGGTTTAGGCTTGATGGGGCAAAAAGGTCACCAGGTATCTGGTTCAGGGGCCAAGCGTAAGCTTTGTGGCTTTGACAAAGGAGAAAGCTGCTACATCCACACCCAGGCCTCCTCCATGATATCAAAGAAAAATGTATTTCTTTGATACATGGCCTTTAGCCGAGCCAGATTAAGGAGCATATATGAGAATCACATGGCTCATAATTCTAACTGCCTGGGGATGCACATTCTGTTATACGCAATCCACCCTCAGGATAGCATTACTATATAAATAATTTAAAAGCCTTAGGATAACAGGGTGGAATGTGGCACCTGGTAGTGATTTGTTGGTCAGGACCTTGTGTGCCCCCCTCAATCACAAACCAAGATGAAAAGTCCTGTGCTGGGACACAGGATTTGAACCAGTCAATAAAAGTTCAGGTTGTGGTCCTTCCACTTCCTCAGGGACTCCCACAAGATGCACATTTTTGCATCTGTAGCTCCCCTCCACATCTTCTGCTCGTCGTTTTAGCTGTAAAGTCACCTCTCAATATTTTGAGAAATGCTGCCTTAGAGAATGCAAATCATCCTGTGCAGAGGACATTTGGGTTCCCACTGCTGTTGTTCAGTCATCCAATTTACGTACGCCTTGCCAGAGGGGGGGCGCCCCTGTCATGCACTTTGTCATCATCAATTATGTAATTTCAGACGTCATAAGCGATATTATCAGTGATGTCATAGTCCATGTCATGGGTGATGTTGGACTTTTTTGCTTATGCAGGGTCACCCTCAATCTTTTTGCCTCCTGCCTCCTATTTTTTCTGACCTGTTGCTGTTGGCTTTTGAACTCTGAGCACTTTACCACTGCTAACCAGTGCTAAAGTGCATATGCTCCGTCTGTAAATTGTATTGTTGATTGGTTTATCCATGATTGGCATATTTGGTTTACTAGTAAGTCCCTAGTAAAGTGCACTAGAGGTGCCAGGGCCTGTAAATCAAATGCTACTAGTGGGCCTGCAGCACTGGTTGTGCCGCCCACATAAGTAGCTCTGTAATCATGTCTCAGACCTGCCACTGCAGTGTCTGTGTGTGCAGTTTTAACAGTAAATTCGACTTGGCAAGTGTACTCACTTGCCAGGCCTAAACATTCCCTTTTCTTACATGTCTGACACCCCTAAGGTAGGCCCTAGGTAGCCCCAAGGGCAGGGTGCGGTGTATGGTTAAGGTAGGACATATAGTAATGTGGTTCATATGTCCTGACAGTGAAATATTGCTAAATTTGTTTTTCACTGTTCCAAGGCCTGTCCCTCTCATAGGTTAAGATGGGGGCTACCTTTAAATCTGATTAAAATGTAGATTCCCTTTGGGAGCGGATGGACATGTGGAGTTTGGGGTCTCTGAGCTCACAATTTAAAAATACATCTTTTAGTAAAGTTGATTTTAAGATTGTGTGTTTGAAAATGCCACTTTTAGAAAGTGGGCATTTTCTTGCGTATACCATTTCTGTGACTCTGCCTGTTTGTGGATTCCCTGTCTGGGTCAGTTTGACAGTTGGGCTGGTTGCACCTCACACTAGACAGTGACACAAAGGGAGCTGGGGTGTAGCCTGCATATCTTGATGAGCCATCTGTGCTAGGAGGGAGGGGAGGAGTGGTCACTCACAACTGAAAGGGCTGTGCCCGCCCTCACACAATGCAATCTTCAACCCTCTAGTGAGTGTCTGGGGCCTGGCCTGGGCCAGGCAGGATTTCACATTCAAAAGAGACTTTACTTTAAAGTAGGCCTACTTCAAAGGAGAAATTCAGTATAAGAAGGGCACCCAAAACCACAGACTTTAGATCACTTCTGGACATCAAGAGGAACCTCTGCCTGGCGAAGAGCTGAAGAGCTGAGGAGAAGTGTGCCCTGCCTGTGACTGTGCTTTGTAGAGCTATCCTGCAGTTGCTGCTTCTGCCAGAGTAAGAGGGCAAAGACTGGACTTTGTGTGCCTTCCATCTTGTGAAGAAATCTCCAAGGGCTTGATTTAGAGCTTACCTCCTGTTGTTTGAAGTCTCAGGGACAGCAAAGACTTCTCTCTACCAGCACCTGGAGTCTCTGGAGAGACTCCTACTATGCCCTGTGGTGCCCATCCAGTTCCTGGGACCCTGAAAGGAGAAGCTGGCGGCATAATGACAAGGAAATCCACGCACAGAGCGCCCTGCGGGGAAAAGATTGACGCAACTCTGATCTGCGGCTGAAGAAAAGATGCGCCACCGGCTCCGCAGCTGAGAAACGACGCTCGCAGGAAACATGACTGAAGAATCGACACACGGAGCAGGAGAAACGATGTGCAGAATCGCTGACGGAGGCTGGGAGATCACAACCCGCGCTGTGGGGTTTTCAGATCATCGTGCGGCTGGATTTCCCACTCAAGTACCGCTGTGCGTGGAAAAAGAACGCAAGGCCTGCCCGGGCCCGAAAGTGCTGACCTGATCGACACATCGCTCTCCTGCGGAGAGAAGAAATGACGTACCCCAACCTGGCAAAAGGAGAAACGATGCACGGTCCCGCTCGTGAGTGTAAGCAACGCCTCGCAAGCCCTTTTTGACGCACACTTGCCCGTGCTGGGTTATTTTTGATGCGCACCAGGTACATTTTCACGCTAGCAGCGCTAGTTTGTGTTTAAAACTACTTAAAGACTCTTTTTGAATTTTTATTGGTAACTTGACTTGTGTATTGTGGACTTTTGTCGTTTTGGTCTTGTTTTGTTTAGATAAATATTTCCTATTTGTCTAAACTGGTGTTGTGTCATTTTGTAGTGTTTTCATTAAGTTACTGTGTGTGTTGGTACAAATACTTTACACCTAGCACTCTGAAGTTAAGCCTACTGCTCTGCCAAGCTGTCAAAGGGGTAAGCAGGGGTTAGCTGAGGGTGATTCTCTTTTACCCTGACTAGAGTGAGGGTCCTTGCTTGAACAGGGGGTAACCCGACTGTCAACCAAAGACCCCATTTCTAACATTGGTGTCAGCGGTTGGGATTTGGACTTGTATTTGTACTTGACATACAGTGATTAAGTGTACACTACTGTTTGATTTCAGACCACTATGTGACCACATACTACTTGTTTGGTGATCTTTCATTTTTCTCTTTAGGACTCCTTTTTGTTCTGCTTCCATGATTTTGCTGGTCCCTTGACTGATTCTTTTTACTTCATTGGGAACTTGTTTTCTGCTGTTGGAACTTTGCACTTGTTGCCATCATGTCTCAATCTGGAGATGCAACAGCTGGAGCTGTGTTGGAATTAGGGAAACTGAAGAGGTACTCAGTTGCTCAATTGAAGCAGTTCTGTGAAGATCTTGCCTGTCCCGTTAAGAGCTCTGCCAGGAAGGGGGAGCTGCAAAAGGGACTGAGGGCCTTGGTGACAGTCAAGGAGGCTGGGGGCACCCAGAAGATGAGGATGTGGAAGTGCAGAGTCTACACAGTGGTGTAGGGGAAGTACCTATTACACCTGGGGGGAGTGTCTCCAGGAGAGGTAGCAGTAGGTCCTCTAAGGGTCTGACCCCTGCAAAGTTGCAGGACAGACAAGCAGGGAGGGCTCACCAGTTGGAGTTAGAGAGGATGAGGAAGGGATTGGAAGAGAGGAGGAGGGACTTAGAGATAAAAAGGATGATTTATGCTTACAAGCTTAAATTGAAAGAGCTGGAAGTCATAAGGGCTGAGTCCAGCTGGAATGGTGGCAGCAACAATTTTATATCTAGTGCTGCTGAAGAAGTGCACATGCCCAGAGGTGTGGTGCCCTACTTGAAGGAGAGAGTTGACACACATCAGGAGGTTCAGGGGTATGAGGTAGCTCCAGCGATGCGCAGGGTCCCTGAGGTGGATTGGGGAACTGGCATGGGGAGTCATATTCCTACTGGTGGGAGGGACACTCTACTGGCTCTAGGTGAGAGTGACAGGGAGAGGGGTTCTCCCCATGTAGAAGTCCTGGTTATCGAGTGTGAAGACATCCCAGAAGAGTGTGGGTTGAGTGTCAGGGACAGTCAGGTACTGTCTCACCAGTCTCAGGAGGGTGATGTGGGGTGTTTTTTCAAGGCTGAGTCACTGGATGGTGGGGGTGAAGGGTACTTTGGTTAATTCATGTGAGGGGATGAGTGATGTAATTGCTGGAGAGCATATGTCTAGTCCTTTTTTTCCAGAGCTACGCCAACACCAGGTGGAGTGTGAGTTCTCTGACCCCAGGGAACTTACACTGGAGGCAGACCTCTGGGTGAGTATCAGAGAGTCTGAAGAGGCATTTGGGGGTGCTCCTGAGAGGAGTGGTCTAGGTATTTCCCAACCAGGTTATGTAGGGAAGGATTGTAGTGTCCCAGGTAGGTCCCAGTGTAGTGGGATGGGTGAGGGACCCCATGTCCCGTGTCTGAGGAGAGGGAATGGGGATGGGCTGAGGCCCAAGGTGCCCGACATCCAGTCCCAGGTCCTGGAGGGTTCCATGAGGGAACACCAGGAGGGGAGCCTAGCCTGTACCGTAGGGCCCTCTGTTGAGGGAGACCCCACAGTGTCAGGAGAACTTAGGGGGGGCGGCTGTAGCTAACGTCCCACCAGTTATGCTGTCTGGCAGTACAACTCCTAGTGAGGGGGTGCAGAATTCAAGACAGAGGGTTGAAGGGGGATGCGGACCCCAGTGGAGAACCTGGAGGGTCAGGGGTCAGCTCTGAGAGCAGAGCCCCCCAGGAATGACCTTGGTGAGACCATTTCTGGGTTTGGGGGAATCCAGACTCTGCCAGATGGGCAGGGGTCAGGAGACCTGCACCAGCCAGACTCTTGTGTGGCCCTTGGTGACGGTGTGTCTCTTGAGGGGGATAAGTGTGCCACCCCTGGAAGTCCTGGCGTGCCAGGCAATGGTTCAACCGCAGGGCGGTGACTCTGGGTTGAATGATCAGGTTCAGGGGGTAAACTCTGACCTGATGGGGGGTAAGTGTGCTCCCAAGGAAGTTCTGGTGCACCAGGCAGTGTTTCAACCGCAGGGTGGTGACTCTGGGTTGGATGACCAGGTTCAGAGGGTAAACTCTTACGTGGTGGGGGGTAGGTATGCCCCCAGGAAGTCCTGGGTTGCCAGGCAGTGGTCCAGTCTGTGGGTACAGACCCTGGACTGGAGGATTAGGTGCAAGGGGTAAACCCTGACCTGAAGGGGTAGGCGGTTTGCCCTATCACCCCCCCTGGTGTGATTTCAAGGGGTACTCTCCCTGAGGGGGGGTGCAGAACCCTGTGAGTAGGGACAGGGGAGAAAGAGCCTCTCCCCTGGACCCAGTGCAATCTAAGGATACAGACCCTGGATTGGAAGCCCAAGTTCAGGGTGTCCCCCCTGACCTAGAGGAAGCAGCTACTGCTAACAGTGTCCCTATCATGTTGTCTTTTGGGGGGGGCACTCCTTGTTGGGGGGGGTGCAGGACCCCAGAAGGGAGGGCAGGTGGAGGGAAGCCTCACCCCTGGCCCTGGTCCAACCTGAAGGTACAGACCCCAGGTTGGAGGACCAGTTGCAGGTTTACATCCCTGTCCTGGTGGGAGAATTGTGCAGGACTGCTTCTACAAGCACCCTGGCAATTTTGGACTCTGGGGGTGCCGCTCCTGCGGGGAGGGTACAGAGCCCCAGAGGGGAGGATCAGGGTCAGGTTGTCATCCCTGACCTGGTGGAAGGGAGAGTGGTCAAAGGGTGTCGGGCACCTGGGGCTACCGCCCCCCCACTCTCCACAGTCACAGTGGTTGGAGAGGCCTGAGGTCAGGCTCTCATCCCTGACAGTTGTCAGGGGTCACTGTGGCTTGCTGTCCTGGTGGACAGAGTTGCCCCGGGGGGGGAACGAGAGTCACACCCCAGGGGTGGAGTGGGCAACACCACTGTGTTGGCCCTGGTGGTGCTATCTGCCCATTGGGATACATCTGTGAGCAAAGTAAAGTTAGGTGCTGCACAGATGATATCTGCAGATGTGGAGAAGGGTTCCCCATGGGTTAGCTTAGTGAACCCTGAGAGTCTGGACAGAGGGATCCAACTGGAGTCAGGAAGACGTAGACCTGGAAACTGCCCCTGCTGTTGTGGGCCAGGGTCCTTGTTCTATCGCCCCGATCAGGGAAGTACATCAAGGTATTGATTGTTCTCCCCTGGCTTTAGGCTGGTAGGGGGTCTTGTTGGACTTTTTTGCTTATGCAGGGTCATCCTCAATCTTTTTGCCTCCTGACTCCTATTTCTTCTGACCTGTTGTTGTTGGCTTTTGAACTCTGAGCACTTTACCACTGCTAACCAGTGCTAAAGTGCACATGCTCTATCTGTAAATTGTATTGTTGATTGGTTTATCCATGATTGGCATATTTGGTTTACTAGTAAGTCCCTAGTAAAGTGCACTAGAGGTACCAGGGCCTGTAAATCAAATGCTACTAGTAGGCCTGCAGCACGGGTTGTGCCACCCACATAAGTAGCTCTGAAATCGTTGTCTCAAACCTGCCACTGCAGTGTCTGTGTGTGCAGTTTTAACTGTAAATGCGACTTGGCAAGTGTACCCACTTGCTAGGCCTAAACCTTCCCTTTTCTTACATGTCAGACACCCCTAAGGTAGGCCCTAGGTAGCCCCAAGGGCAGGGTGCAGTGTATGGTTAAGGTAGGACATATAGTAATGTGTTTTATATGTCCTGACAGTGAAATATTGCTAAATTCGTTTTTCACTGTTCCAAGGCCTGTACCTTTCATAGGTTAACATGGGGGCTACCTTTAAATCTGATTAAAGTGTAGATTCCCTTTGGGAGAGGATGGACATGTGGAGTTTGGGGTCTCTGAGCTCACAATTGAAAAATACATCTTTTAGTAAAGTTGATTTTAAGATTGTGTGTTTGAAAATGCCACTTTTAGAAAGTGGGCATTTTCTTGCTTATACCATTTCTGTGACTCTGCCTGTTTGTGGATTCCCTGTCTGTGTCAGTTTGACAGTTGGGCTGGTTGCACCTCACACTAGACAGTGACACAAAGGGAGCTGGGGTGTAGCCTGCATATCCTGATGAGCCATCTGTGCTAGGAGGGGGGGAGGAGTGGTCACTCACACCTGAAAGGGCTGTGCCTGCCCTCACACAATGCAGTCTCCAACCCCCTGGTGAGTGTCTGGGGCCTGGCCTGGGCCAGGCAGGATTTCACATTCAAAAGAGACTTTACTTTGAAGTAGGCCTACTTCAAAGGAGAAATTGGGTATAAGAAGGGCTACCAAAACCACAGACTTTAGATCACTTCTGGACATCAAGAGGAACCTCTGCCTGGCGAAGAGCTGAAGAGCTAAGGAGAAGTGCTGCCCTGCCTGTGACTGTGCTTTGTGGAGCTATCCTGCAGTTGCTGCTTCTGCCAGAGTAAGAGGGCAAAGACTGGACTTTGTGTGCCTTCCATCTTGTGAAGAAATCTCCAAGGGCTTGATTTAGAGCTTGCATCCTGTTGTTTGAAGTCTCAGGGACAGCAAAGACTTCTCTCTGCCAGCACCTGGAGTCTCTGGAGAGACTCCTACTATGCCCTGTGGTGCCCATCCAGTTCCTGGGACCCTGAAAGGAGAAGCTGGCAGCATAAAGACAAGGAAATCCACTCACAGATCGCCGTGCGGGGAAAAGCTTGCCACAACTCTGATCTGCGGATGAGGAAATGATGCACCGCCAGTTCTGCAGCTGAGAAACGACACTCGCAGGAAACGCGACCGAAGAATCGACGCACAGAGCAGGAGACACTACGCACAGCATCGCTGACGGAGGCTGGGAGATCACAACCCACGCTGCGGGGTTTTCGGATCATCGCACGGCTGGTTTTCCGACTCAAATACCGCTGTGCGTGGAAAAACAACGCAAGGCCTGCCCGGACCCGAGAGTGGATCGACGCATCGCTCTCCTGCGGAGAGAAGAAACAACACGCCCTGACCCGGCGAAAAGAGAAACGATGCACGGTCCCGCTCGTGAGTGGAACCAACGCCTCGCAAGCCCTTTTTGACGCACACTCACCCGTGCGGGGTTATTTTTGACACGTACCAGGTAAATTTTCACGCTAGCAGTGCTAGTGCGTGTTTAAAACTACTTAAAGACTCTTTTTGCATTTTTATTGATAACTTGACTTGTGTATTGTGGATTTTTGTTGTTTTGGTCTTGTTTTGTTTAGATAAATATTTCCTATTTGTCTAAACTGGTGTTGTGTCATTTTGTAGTATTTTCATTATGTTACTGTGTGTGTTGGTACAAATATTTTACACCTAGCACTCTGAAGTTAACCCTACTGCTCTGCCAAGCTACCAAGGGGGTAAGCAGGGGTTAGCTGAGGGTGATTCTCTTTTACCCTGACTATAGTGAGGGTCCTTGCTTGAACAGGGGGTAACCTGACTTTCAACCAAAGACCCCATTTCTAACAAGTGATGTAAAATATGAGGTCCAAAGCAGGGTTTGAGTGAAAATTACTTCACATATTTGTAACTGGTGAATTTCAGTGGGTTTTTTTAGTTGCAAAATTAAAATTTTAACTAATACTTTCCCTAACAATGAAAGTTTAAGCTTATAATTACCATGCCTAATTGTAACGTCACTGTAACCTTTTATTTTTTCAGTGAATTTCCCATGTCATCATGTCTTGTAATGCCAGCCACAACGTTCCTCTTCATGTTGAGGCCGGCCAATCAGAGCACAACTTCCCATGGGACTTGCAAGAGCTTCTCACTCCTGTGAGAACGGGGCAGCTAGTGTGGAAAAAAGTCTCCTCAACCAATCAGATCCTTCTATTTTTTGAGGTTGCATGCCCACAGCACTCCTGTGAGAGTCCAGTGAACTCATCCATCCAGATATCTATAAATTTTCAACCCTAATTTCTCAAAAACTACTAAACAGATGTACACCAAACCACTAAACTCACACTTTCTGCTAAATTTGGTGTAATTCCGTTTAGCTGTTTTGGTTGTAGTGCTGTTCAAAAATTCCTATAGAAAAAACATGTGCAAATTACGTTTTGGTATCCCCACTTTTTTGTGGCCCCACTTAACGGATCACCATGGGAACTTTACAGGAAGGAACTGAGGTGGATGAACATGATCTGTCAAACAGAGCTAAAGTTATTAGCAAACTAAAAAGCAATTGGTCAATAGAAACCAGACCTAGCTATCTATGACTACCCAGTAGCGACCACTGGATAATTTATATACAATTAGTATATAACAAATATTTATACTGCATTTTAAATCAGTTAGAAAATGCTATGTTTTTTCAGTGAAAGTTAACAAATTTTACTTTTTGAAGATGTTGCCAACTTTCAAATGCTTATTCTTAAGCTAAATGTTGTTCTTGTTCCAGATAATACAATGGCTGATTTTGTCTAAGATGTTATGGGCAAACTACGTCATTGTAAAAGATGCTTTTGAAAACGAATTTCTGTAAAAGTTGTTTTGGAAAGTTGGAAAGTTGTTTTGGTTATCACATGCTACCACACATGACGGCTCTAGAAGTTTGGACAGCTCAACAACTGTTTCTTGACAAACTCACTGCTTATTCATGGAAGAAAGATATGAATCTGAGCTACAGTGATGCTAATGCCTTTATTGTATCATTATGAGCCATGATCACCAATGGCACCTAAGACATCTCTTAGCAACAGGGGGAGAAGAGTCGCCGGGCCTGTTTTACATGGCCCACTGACTCCAAACAGGAAGGGCCTACTTACACGCGGCTTTGCAACCGCAGGCATCACATATCAGGAACTATCAACTGCTTAATTACCTTCTTGCTGTTTGAACATGGAATGGATACAGCTATCGTCTCATGTGGTAATGTTTTGTCTGAGTTGGAATGACTATTGATTCCGTCACTCCCTGATGTGGCAGTAGGTAAAGCAGGCCTTAATTTGTAAAACAATAAGGGCTCTCGTCAGGAGGCCGCTGCAGCTTGCACAGCAAATTGCCCTGGCCATGCTGCCAATGAAGGTAAGAACGCAACTACTAACCATCACCTTCCTACAAGTGCGACAATTGAGACTATTCCAGGCCCCCAAAGCTATAATAATGGCTTGGGCAGCGTGTAATAGTCAAATTGAATGATTAATTTAAAATAATGTGTGACTTAATAATTAACCATTGTTGTGGTCATCTCTAAAATAGCCAGACAGCACCACCTTGTGGCAGACTGTTACAAGCCCTGGTGTTGACGATTAAGTGGCGGTGCTGAGCACCGGAAACCATCAGCTTAAATTAAGCACCGAGGTAAAGACTGCCATAAAGTGATAGTAAAGATCACATTATATCGTATGAGTAAAAGTATAGCAGGGTACTCACGATGGTGTTTGTTACCTAAAATAGTTGTTTAAATGTTTATAAAAACCCACCTGGCAATAAAGTTCTTGCGCTCAGCTGAGTTGTTTACAGATTCTGACTTACTCTCCATTCTTCACTTACAGCTCAGTCCTCCTGGTTATGTCAGAGTGGGAAGGGACATCATCCCAGCCGATATCAGGCCTCATGTGCAAAACAGGGCCGTAGCTTCCATCAGTGCAGCAGGTGAAGTGGCATCGGGGCACAGAGGCATGAGGGGTCCAACAAATAGGGTGACCAGACGTCCTGGATTTCCCCGGACAGTCCCAGTTTTTAGAGGACACTTCTCTTAATTTTAAATAAATGTCCAGTTTTTTGGGACAAAGGTCAGATTATTAAATAAATGTCCCGGTTTTTAGGACAAAGGTCAGATCATCTAGGGAAGCATAAGTTAAAGAGGCCTACAAAGTAAGAAATAATTAAAGTATTTTATCTGTTACTGTCAGGCAACACAGTCCCCTGTCTGCTCCCAGCAGAGAGACGGAGTGGGGAGCAGAGAGAGGTGGTTGGGGGTGCAGGGTGGGATGTGAAGACATAGCTAATTTTATACATGTAGTCTTGTAAATATGTGTGTGTCTGTGTGTGTTTGTGTGTGTGTGTGAACAGCTTTCAGATACTTCTCCCCAACCAGTACTTCTCTCTCTAGACGGCTATTGTCTCTACTTCCCAAGCTAGTACTTGCGTCCCTTCAGGCTGCTGCCTCGTCTGCGCCCCTAAAGCCACCCTCTCTCGCTCTCTGGGTTGCTCATGGAATTCAATTCACCAAAGTGCCAGGGGTAGCGGAAGTGACGTCACATACCCTGAGATATTTGTTGGCATCACCGGCTTAACCCTTTACACTGTTAGTCCCTCAACAACCTCTTACTTGCCACTGAGGTGAGAGCGAACAGCCAGGGAGCGTAAACTACTGAAAGTTATAGTAGGTTCTGAGAGTTTTGTTTACTCCCTGTCACTGCCAGGGCCATTTTGAGAAAGTTTTGGCACCTTGCCAAAAGGCATATTGTAAATCCTCCAGTTTGCAAAATATTAAATTTATTACCGATGTTTCAACTAATTCAAGCCTTCATGTTGCCATACATTACTAAGTTAAAATTTAAGACTGTTGTTGTGGTCGTCTCTAAAATAGCCAAACAGCACCACCTTGTGGCAGACTGTCACAAGCGCTGGTGTTGATGACTAAGTGCTGGGTCTGAGCACCGGAAACCATCATCTTAAATTAAGCACCGAGGTAAAGACTTCCATAATCTGATAGTGAAAAACACATCACGCTGTATGATTAGAAGTATAGCAAAGCACCAACAACAGTGTTTGTTACCAAGAATAGTTGTTCAAATGTTTATAATTTAACATTTCAGATATGGGGACACCCAAAAACATCTGAAAGATCACATTTCATAGAGTACCCCATCCAAACAGTATGTAAAGAAAGCTTTAACAAGCATTGCCCAGGGCCCTGCTTTTTCTGCTCGTCTTTGGATGTTTTGTCTTGGAACACCATTTACATAGAATCCAATATATAACCAACCTAGTCCTCCTATTGCAGGAAAGACTCTATAAGGATGAAGTGATGGATGTTTTATGGACTAATGCATGTTATTAAAATACGACATATGTACATAGCACTTGAGATTGTAACTTTACTTAATATATTCCCAATCACAAATAAATACCCCTTCATAACTGGCGTGGTCGCTGCAGCAGAGAAAATCAATGCACTTCTCTGTGGATTTTCACAATTTCCTCAGGTGAAATCTGATTTCTTCCTTAATTCTCTTCTCATGCTTTGTCCCTCCTTTCTTTCTATGAGACATGCAGCTCTTCATAGGAGAAGTGCGAGAGGAAGGACAAGGTTAGAGAGAGATGAGTTAGAAAGTTGTTGTGAGAGAACAGGGCTGATTGCAGAGGCCCCCTAACTTTTTGCCCCCATTTTCCACTTTTTGCTGGTGTTTTCCTGACTCTGATGGTGCCCTGGGTACTGCTAACCAGTCCCAGGGCCTGTGCTCTGTGTAAAATCAGTATGCAAATTAGACTAATTATAATTGGCTAAGTCAACCTACCTATAAGTCCCTAGTATATGGTAGGGAATGTAGGTTTAGGGAGCCCAGCATAGGTAGTGCACCCATAGGTGCACTGCTGATGTGCCCAGTGTCATTTTAAAGGCAGGCCTGCCTTGCTGGCTGCTTTTAAATTAAAGTTCTATGCAAATTCGACTTTACAATTAAAAGTAGTTCCAAAGTATTAAACTACCTTATTTTTACATATAAGTCACCTCTAAGGTCTGCCCTATGTGCCCCTAGGGCTGGGTGCCATGTAACTATAAGCAGGGACATTATCAAAATAATTTTATAAGCCCTGGTGAGGTAAAAACAGCCAAATTCGTTTTTCCCTCATTGTAGTGAATGGCCTCCATAGGCTAGAAAGGGGAGACTTTATTTTTATTTTAAAAGTCCCCTTAAGTAAGAGATACCAGAAGTTTGGTATCAAATTAATTGTTATAATAAATCCCACAAATTCCAGTTGTTGGATTTAATATAACTTGTTCAGGTAAAGAGTTTTAAACTTTACCTGAAAAGTTGCCAACTTCAGCCCTGCAGTGTTTTTGCTGCTGTGCTCTGATTGGTCAGCCTCTGCCATCCTGGCCAGGCTGCCTTGATGAGGTGTGAAGTGGCCTGGCTCCACACAAAGAGATGAGCCTGTGGGAGGAGATCTCCCCTCAGCAAATGGTGAGGCAGGAAGGGGGAGGGCTGCCAAACTGGTCTTCAAAGGCAGAAAAGGACATTTGGAGCAACCCAGCAACACCCTCACATCCTGCAAACCCAGACAATTAGGTGCCCCCTTGATTAGATTAGGAGAGGGCAGGAGAGGGGTGTGTTTAGGATTTTTAGCCACACCAGTGGGTGGGCTCAGCCAGATGTAACCTCCAAAAATCACTTTCAGCCATGATGGATTTTTGAGGAATGTTGCTCCCAGAGACGAGGGAGACAAGGATAAAACTGGTAGACCTGCACCCACACCTCAGTTCCCTACCAGATCCCTACCGGGAAGAACTACAGAAGAAGAAGGACTGCCCTGTTGGACCCCTGGCCTGCACCTGGACCCTGCATTCTGAAGGACTGCACCAGCTGCACACTTGGGCTTCACCACAACACGACTTTGCCTGGCTTCAACTGGTTCAAGGAGGGACTCCCTGTTTGCTACAGATGAAAAATTGCTAACCAGAGTCCCCTGCACCAACTCCTGAAGAAACCAACCAGCTGACCACTGCCCAGTGGCCAAAAAGGAGTTTGCGCCAGGTGCATTCTGGGAGTTGTAGTCCACACCCCCAAGGAGCATCTCAGAGCTTCTGGAACCTTGGGGTGAGATGTGGACCCCAAAAAGAACCTTAAAGGAACATCTAGAAGAATATCCAGAAGTTTGGTGAACTTTGGAGAACTTTTGGAAAAAAGCTCCAGAGAGGGACCGAACCGCCACAGGCAACTCTAGCCGGCTTGCCCCAACCACGACCCGGCCTGACTTGCAGGTTCGTCCCGGTGAAGAAAATCTCCAAAAAAGAGACTACGTCCGAACGTAGGAAGTTGACCGGGACCTCCCAGCCAGCGTATCCGAGGAGGGCTCCAAGGACGTCGGATCAAGATCCAGGTTTGCCCCGGTCGAAGGATTTTCACCTCGAAAAAACGACTAAGTCCAAAGGTAAAAATCTCCACCAAGGGCTCCCGCGACGTGTATCCGAGGAAGAGTTCCAGGAGGTCGGATTGGACTGGCAGGTTCATCGGACTGAAGAAAATCTTCAGAAAAACAACTAAGTCCTAAGGTAAACTTTTGACCAAGGCCTCCCGCGGGCTGTAGCCGAGCCGGGCTCCATCGCGGTTGGCCTTAAACTTTGACTTTGCCCCGGTTGAGGTGCAACCAGATGACCAGATTGGCGCTTTTTGTTTCAAAGCGCTAGAAAACAATAATTCTTTAAAAATTCATATCTCCGGTTCCCCTTATCCGATTTTATTAGTTTTTGTGTCATTGTAAAGATAAAAATATAATCTATTTTCATAAATTGATTTTGGATTTTTAAACAGTTTCCTGTGTTTTATTTAATTACTGTTTTGTGATATTTGAATGCTTTACACTCTGTCTCCTAAGTTAAGCCTTGTCGCTTGTTGCCAAGCTACCAAGGGTTGAGCTGGGTTTAATTTACTGAGACCTAACTGGACGTAAGGGGAGGTCAGTGGCCTATTGCTAAGTGTAGGTACTTACCTGCCCTTACTAATAACCCTTTTTCCAACAGTTGTGATTTAGAGAGAGGCAGTGAGTAATGAGGTATGGAGAGATGAAGATAGAGGCAAGAGATAAAAAGAGCTGAGGTTGAAGCAGAGGTGAGGTAGATGGACAGAGGTTGAAGGGAGGTGAAATGGAAACATCACTGAGAGGCAGAGAACGCTGCCAGATGGAGAAAGATAAGGTAGAGAGGTAGCGGTAGGCACAGTGTGCGACAGAGGTGAGCCGGTCTGGTGGCTTAGTGGACTAATGCATCCACTGTAGGGGCCTGTGTTTGACCTAATGGTCACAGGTTCAAATCCCGGCTGGTCCACTCTGCCTTTCATCCAAGTTCTGAGGTCGATAAAATGAGTACCATTGAGTTGGGTAACAATAAACATCTGTTATTCAGCGGCAAGAGGCCTACGGGTGAACGTGTGCTCTACAAATACACATGTAAGAGGGACAGACAGACAGCGATGTATTGAAAGCGGTGAGGTTCACAAAGTCGAAGTAGAGGCACTAGAGTTAGGATAATGAAGAGTAGGTGCACAGGACTGTAGAAAGAGGTGAATGGAGAGGTAAACCGAGAAAGATGAGATAGAATATGAAGGAGAACGAAATGGCAAAGAAAGATATGTGAGGTTGAGAGAAAAGTAGAGGGTACAAAAGAGAGAGGTGACCTAAAGGTTAGGTAGTCAGAGACAAGAGGAGATAGAGAAGGGCAGCAATTTATTGATTGGAGAGGTACAGGGAAATGAGGTACAACAAGCTAGAAAGGGAGAGGTGAGGAACTACAAGCTAGAAAGGTAGACAGAGGGAGGTAAAGTGCAGAAATGAGAGTTAGGGAGGGGAGAGGTGAGAAAGGCAAGGTATAAGGGAGGTAGGAATAAGTTAAACAAGTTAGAGGATGTTAGGCAGAACTAGAGAGAGAGGTAAAGAGGGGTCAACAAGATAGTCTGCAAGTGATGATAAAGTGAGAGGCAGGTGATGTAGAGAAAGGGACGAAGTTAGAAAAGTAGATTGTGGTGAGGTTGGGATATGTAGAGAGTCAGACATAGGGGTAGCCAGAGAGAGGAAGTGAGGTTCAGCCAAAGAAAAAGGAGAGAGCCTTCTTACTGTCACTGTTACTTTATCATGTGCACTCTTTAAGGGAGGGGGTCCTGGGCAGTTGCCCACTTTGTCTGTGCATTTAAACATCTCTGCTCATTTCTTACAATGTCCTGATTCAAAAAGGCCCAGGGTTAGTCAATAGATCACCCATGTCCTTTCTGATCAGTTCTGATCAGTTCATACTCAAAAGTGGCGCAAACTTACAAAATACAATTAGATTTTGTAAATATGCGCCACTTTTGTGTCTAAAAATGACCCAAATGCAGCGCTAAAAAAGTATAAATATGGGCATATATTATGTAAAATAACCAACAATTGTGAAGACTTTCAAAACAAAACAAAGAGAGGGAGTGTGTGTGTGCATTTTTGTCTGTATATATGTGCATGTCCCTGGTGAAATCCAACAGACCCCTCACAATACCCGACTTAAAGCACTTGTATCCAACTGTTTATCAGAAAAAACATTTATTGGGGGGTGTAATACCCCAAACCACCCCGCGAAGCTACGCACCTGCTTGTTTGTGAAGTAAGCCAGAAACTTGTTGGCAGTTTCATTGGGGCTGCATGTTTAAGTTACCAAAAATGAATGTGTCCTTGTGTAACGTAACTGGTGCTCATGTAAAGCGCTCCAATGCCTTTGAGTCGAGTTCAAGCAAAAAATCTGTCATGTGCTGCTCCCCTTTACTCTGCCACCTGTGACTCCTTCCCTTAGCTTGTCAACTTAACAACGCTTATTGTAGAAAATAAGCTAGTAAAAATACCCACATTTTATAAGAACTCATGAAATATAGAAAAGATTTTATAGTTTCCTATGGAGATATGCCTTTCATCGTGATAATGAGAGCCTCCAAAACGTGGCAGAGATTTAGCATTGTGGGAGCCACTGGGTGTATGCAGCCATGGAAGACCCTGTTTGTGAGGGTGGGGAATCTGAGGCACTAAGAAAAAGCTAATTATGCAACACATTTTCTGGCAACATTATTTTGATCTATTTGTGCTACAAACAACATTTTTGATGTAATCTGCAAATTATGCTGTAAAGTATGTGGCAGAGGCAGTAAATCCATAATTAAGGGGCAAAAGAAACAGCCACTATATCACATAATTCTAGTTGCCCCACTAAAGTCTATTGATTTATCAAGAATTTATTTATGAAATTCTAGTTTCACTCATTGCCCATTGTTAGTTGCACATTAAAGAGAACAGCTTCAACAGTCTCTGGCTTCTGTAGCCAGAATGTTTTTAACAACGCAAACGGTGTTTTTCAAAACGTTTTCATTCTTCCTTACATAAATAGGTATTTTCTTCTTGTTTTACTGCAAATAACCACACAGGATAGTCTTGTATTTGAATTACCATTTTCTTTTTTCAACAGCTTAATTCAAAGTTTAGAAGCAAAAATTTACTCTTTTGTAAGCTTTACTCTGTCTCCCCATCACCCTTTGTCTCTATCAAGCTGTCCTCCATCACCACTCTGTCATGCTAAACCCATTCTACTACTTTCATCTCGAAAATAACCCTGCCTAAGCTTGTCCCTCCTCTACCGCATCCAGCTTACCCCACACCTCAGTTTACTACTATGATCTCCCAAACAATCCTACTAAATTCCCCCTCATTTATCTCACCTTTGACTCATCCAAAACCCCTCCTGCTACTATGATTTCCACAGACTCTTCCCTCCTCCATCTCTCCTTTACTCATCCCAAGCCTCATCCTATTACTGTAAACTCCCAATTAACACGTCTGGATTCTTTCCTTTTCTATCCCTCAATTACTCTAGTCAATCAAACTAATAAACTCACTTATCCTCTGCTCAAATTAACTCATAATAATACTAATACTGTACTCATATTTCCCTATACTAATCCACCTCTAATTCCTCTTGGATTCCGGAGTAGCGTGTTAATCGCCGAAAAGCGTTTCAACGCCTTGTCAGAGGTAGTAAGCGTTATATAAATACTATTACAATTACAATTGTTGCTTTACATACAAAGTTTGTAATTGTTATACAAAAGGCAGCAATAGTTGTTTTTCATAACTAGAGTACATTCGGTTTAGAGAAATAATATTTGATTTTCCCCTCCTTTAAGTTTTCAGCAAAAGCTACGTGTCATGGGCTCATGCTTCTCCCCCTGCGGAAAAACTGCAAATTTGAGAACGGTGCAATGAGTCTGACATCATAGTTGGGTCTATATCCCTCCACCCCCTCACCCTGAGTACTTTGGATCTTTTCATGCAGGCAACAAACGGATGCCACATCCTCTCAAACTTATCTTCACAATCAAGAAAGGGGACTGATAACTTTCCATCACAGAAAGAGACCGCACCCAACCCCACCAATGGCCAATCAGAGGTGCTGTTGGTTCTTTCCGCACTTGAGATATGGTTAACCTGCACCCCAGTAAGAAATTCGAAATCCGTTTTCCGGGAGGAATAGTGAGGGGGTATGTGCTATTTTCATCTGGTCCCACAAAAGTAGTATTAAAGGTTGGCGTGGTAATGTGATTCCTGTTATGGCTCTAAGGCGGTATAAAATTTTAGACCAATAAGTTTGAATATGAACACAGGACAACCACATATGCATCAGTCTGTTTCCTCACATCCCTTTCAACATAGATCAGAACCTCCAAACATTGCTTTGAGCCTTGGATGGGAATGGTGTTTAAGAGTTTAGAGGCATTTTCTTTGTGCTGCAAGTATTTAGATGATTTAGATGCTTTGTTCCAGCTTGCTACCTAGGTACCTTCTTGTAACTTGTCCCCCAAGTCTAGTTCCCAGTTTAGAGTGTATTTATGTTTTTCGCTTGTAATGTAATGTAAGGTGGATTTATAGGGCCCTCCATGTCGCCCGTGAGGGTGTCCAGGTGCTGAGTAGATGACTGTAAGCGTGTGGTGAGGATGGGCCTGAATACAGGCAGTCTTGATGGTCCTGCAACTTGGTTTCTAAGCCTAATTTATTTCTATTTACCTTATCCTTTACATCACAGTTGTGGACCCAATGCATTTGCTTGAGGCAGCTGGTTGTTGTCTCTCTGATAAAAGCCTAATTTTTCTGTTCCTCTGGATAGAAGGGCTCCATCCTCATTATGGTTCCATCTATGAAACCCTGGGTCGGTCGGCACCTAAGGAAAACAAGGGTTATGAACTAATGGAGTTAGTGGCGATTGATAGGTGGTTGAGGATTTTCTCTACCTATTTGTTGCTGAGAGGTTAGGTGTTGTGTGGACCATTGTATGCACTTTGGGGCAGGATTTAGATGGGTTCCAAAGTAAACACTGAAGTGGACCCTAAGGATGCACTTGTTATACCTGGATCCACAGGGGCTTACTTATAAAGAGCTTGCACCACCGTTGCATTCTTTTTTATGGACGCAGCAGCAGCACTCTGTTAGCTCCATATTTACAACATAACACATTTCGCTAAATGTGTCACCTTTTCGGGGCTTGTGTAAAAAAAATCTGCGCGGGATCCAGCTGCATCACAGAGATTCTAATGTATGCAGAGCGAGTGTTCCGTCGGAAATAAGTCACTTACACTGACTCAGTAATACTCACAAGATTTTCATCATTTGATGCTTCTGTCAGATGTGTCATGCAAAGGCTGCAATGCGTCAGAATTCCTTCTCCTCTGAAACTCAGGCATAGGGACTGACACAGTGGCTTTAAAACAGGAATATGACCATTTGAAGTCACTTCACACCCTGAAAAATGTCTGATTTTTACATTCCACTGGTTGTAGTAGTCTACACATGCTTCAGTCATGTTGTAGGACCTTTTGCCTAACCTGGGACCATGGCACCTCTGATTCCATCATCCACTGCAGCAAGGCTATGTGATGTTGTGTACTTTCTGTAATGGATAGGCCAGGATTGTCACTTTTCCATGGAGGAAGGGGTTCCCAAGTCCGGGCCGGCATACTCCAAAAGATAACAGGTAGGTGCACACATATGGTAGATGAAACATGCATTGTCAATTCACATTCCAACATACAGTTGTTTTCACTTACATTTCACTGTCACTCATCATGTCACACATACTCAGGTTGCTACATACACATAAATAGACGTAATGTGAAACATAGCCATACTGCATACATTACCTCTTATATCCAGGGCTACCGTAAAAGTGTAGAAGGTGACATTCTACCATTTTACAGTCTTTTCCATAGGTCCTCACACATTAGGCTCCTTGCATCAATCTGTACTGATGCTTCGCCTCAGATTTTGATGCATTGCCAAAGTTACACCACTTGCGACATCAACTTCAGCAATGCGTCACATTTTGAGTGGATGCGTTACGCCATTCTTCCCTCTGATGTGTCAATTTTTCTGATGCATCCTGGGACCCTATGCCATGGTGTGCCGTATTGTAAATATGATGCATCCAGGGAGTCGTAAGCTTTCTTGCTACGGCAGAAATATTTTAGACGCATCGCTGGCGCAACGCAGCAATGCATCAGTTTTTGTAAATAAGGCCCAAGATTTCTTGTCAGGGTTATTGCTCCAATCGAGGGCCAACCAAATTTTGAATATAGGTAAGGATACCCTGAAATCCAAACCCTCCTTCCGCCAGAGGCCGTAATAAAATGTACTTTGAGACTCCTGGAGATCTGTATCTTCAAACAAATGTGAGCACTTTTTTGCTTTAATCACTATTTTCAATGAAAATGTATCTGTTTCAAAGGAAACATTTTTCAAGTTACTGATCCACAAAACATGTTACATAAAAGTATACAACGAGCAACATGTATGGTTCTATCCTGCCATCTTGGGATTCAGCTGGCATTTACAAACCGGTCAGTCTTTGGCATTTTGGCTTATGCTGCCACCAGAAATATTGGACCATATTACACAATAACCACTTATGTATCCCCTATGTCTCTCTCTCTCTCCCTCTCATTTTTATTTAACAATTGTGACAAGCTTCATGCAGATCAATTGTTAGGGGTGGATGAGCCCACAAAATGACTTTCCCACTTGAACTTTTATAGGATTATTTGCTCTCACCTACAGAAAAAATGACTGAAAAATGGAACCCTACTTGGCATACCTTTGCTTTATTTGGTGTAAATCTAATCAAGAAATGAGCATTACAAAAATGTGTCAGGTGAGCTTGAAAGGGTTAAAAAGTTTGAGATATCTGGAATGTCAATCGGCGTATGGTGTGCAAACCTAGGTTCGCTGACCATTCATGGATTCATATTCTAAAAATACTTCAATTTAACTACTTACTAGTATCGTTATGTTCTTACCAGATTCAGGCTAGATACGTTTCATCGCCTAGTTTCATTCCCGACCATGAACGATTGGTCGACCACACTAAAGGCATGCCCCTGTGATGCAAAAGCACCCCAATCCACAATTCATGTGGTTTTATTCTGTAAATTTTATGCCTACCAGAGGAAGCGCCTAGTAGTCCCACTTTTAAGGTCAATCAACCTCCCCCAGTGTCGTACAGCTTACGTCTGCCTTCAGTCACTATCCTCTTTAGAGACGTGTGGAACTCTGGCTAACTTTTTATGCTCTGTACTAAAGATAAGGAAATCTATGGGGGTGGTGATGTAATTGTAATTTATTGTGATAGGGATTTTATCGATACACTAGATAGTTTGTCGTTGTGTGTTCTCATTTTTTACTATTTTACTTATTTAATTTTATATATTGAAATGTGACTTTTATGACTTGTTGTAAGTCGAATAAAGTTTGTGTATATATATATATATATATATATATATATATATATATATATATATATACTTATGGAAGGCCTTTTATCTTGTCACCTTTTTAGGTCAGTGGACTCAAAGCTGGGTCTATAGATCCAAAGGCTGTGATTATTATTGGCTGCAACAGAGATAATATTTTCTGTTGCCACTACTATAGGGTGCATGGCTCAGTCCCTGTATCAACAAAAAAAAAGGGTTGGACCATCATGGCATAGGAAGCATCCCTCATACCCTAGGTCAGGTGGGTGGCCACGAAGGGGCCCCCTGAAGTTAAGATAAAAAAAGATTACATTTTGTAGCAGAGTTTGTGTACCCCGTAATTCCTGACTTGGAGCTTGCATACTACACTGTATGGGCTCTTGGGCCTTTGATAGGCCACCTTTTGAGATGATGGACCTGAAATCAGTCCTGTGAATCCAAAATGGGGGCCAACAAAGGTCCACTAGACTAGAAATCCTCAAACACTCATTGGAATCTGCAATACCACTAAAAGAAATATTAAAAAACCCCAACAATTTAAAAGAACCAAAAATCTAAAAACGGGCCAGCTCCCATTCGAAGGCTGTGCACAGCGGGGTTGGGTGCATGGCATGACTGTATGATGGGCCTGCAATCACCCTCACTGCAAGCAGTCAAAAGGAATACTTATGATCACGCAATCTTTATACCAGTAAATAACAACACCATGAAATAACAACACATGTTAAAACCAATAAATATTACTATATTCATATGAGTCACATTAATAATTTTAGTGGTGATGTGATATGTGAGTTGACCTGTACGATCATTTAGGACTTTCATACTTGCATCTGTTATATCAATGGTGAGATCATGAGCATTGCATTTGGTGAGTGAGATATGGTTTGCATAGCTGTTGTGTGAGTTATGGATTGCGAACCTAACCATCAGTTGTTTTTTTAGGTTTCATTTTGTAACCATAACTTCACTTTAACTGTGGGTTCGGAGAATTTCAGAGTTTTTTTTTTTTTTTTTTTTTTAAATATACATTAAGGTGTCCTTGATCAATCCTAACCATAACATTTAACAGCATGTTAGACTTGCCATCATTGGCATGGCCTCCCCTAACCTTTTGCCTCTACTTCCCAGGTTGTTCCTGTTTGCTGTTTTGTTTGCTCTGGACACTTTTACCACTGCTGACCAGTGCTAACATGTAAGTGTTCCCTGTATAAATTGTATGTGTACCTTGTCTATCCATGATTGGCATATTTGATTTACCAGTAAGTCCTTAGTAAAGTGCACTAGAGGTGCCCAGGGCTTGTAACTCAAATGCTACTAGTGGGCCTGCAGCACTGGTTGTGCCACCCACGAGTAGCCCTGTACACATGGCTCAGACCTGCCACTACAGTGTCTGAGAGTGCAGTTTTAAACTGCCAATTCGATTTGGCAAGTGTACCCACTTGTCAGGCCTAAACCTTCCCTTTTTAAACATGTAAGGCACCCCTAAGGTAGGCCCTAGGTAGCCCCATGGGCAGGGTCAATCAATCAATAAATGCATTTATAGAGCGCGCTACTCACCCGAGAGGGTCTCAAGGCGCTGAGGGGGGGGGGGGGGGGGGGAGTTACTGCTGCTCGAAAAGCCATATCTTGAGGAGTTTCCTGAAGGTGAGATGGTCCTGGGTAGTTTGTGGTGTGCGGTGAGGGAGTTCCATGCTTTGGCTGCCAGGTAGGAGAATGATCTTCCTCCGGCGGTGGTTCTGCGGATCTGTGGGACGGTGGCGAGTGCGAGGCTGACTTAGCGGAGCTGACGGGTGGGCGTGTATAACGAGAGGCAGCTGTTGAGGTATTCGGGGCCCATGTTGTGGAGTGCCTTGTGTGCGTAGGTGAGGAGCCTGAAGGTGATCCTCTTGTTGACGGGGAGCCAGTGCAGGTGTTTCAGGTGGGCAGATATGTGGCTGTGGCGAGGAATGTCGCGGATGAGGCGTGCGGAGGCGTTCTGTATGCATTGTAGACGTTTCTGAAGCTTTGCAGTGGTGCCTGCGTATAGGGTGTTTCCGTAGTCTAGTCAGCTTGTGACGAGGGCATGGGTAACTGTCTTTCTGGTTTTGGTGGGGATCCATCAGAAGATTTTTCGGAGCATGCGTAGGATGTTGAAGCATGATGACGAGAAGACGTTGACTTGCTTGGTCATTGTGAGGAGGGGGTCCAGGATGAATCCGAGGTTGCGTGCGTGATCCGAGGGGGTTGGTGCTGTGCCCAGCACCGTGGGCCACCAGGAGTCGTCCCAGGCGGATGGCGATTGTCCGAGGATGAGGATCTCCGTCTTGTGTGAGTTCAGTTTTAGGCGGCTGAGCTTCATCCATTCCGCGACGTCTTTCATTCCTTCCTGTAGGTTGGTTTTGGCGGTGGCAGGGTCTTTGGTGAGGGAGAGTATCAGCTGGGTGTCGTCAGCATAGGAGATGATGTTGTGTTTGCGTGCGATGGCGGCGAGGGGGCTCATGTAGATATTGAAGAGGGTTGGGCTGAGCGAGGATCCTTGGGGTACGCTGCAGATGAACTCGGTGGGTTCTGAGCAGAAGAGAGGGAGGTGGACTCTCTGGGTTCTGTTGGAGAGGAACAAGATGATCCAGTCTATGGCCTGTCCTAGGATTCCAGTGGTGCGGAGGCAGGTTATTAGGGAGCGATGGCACATGGTGTCGAAGCCAGCCGAGAGGTCCAGGAGGGTGAGGACGGTTGTTTCTCCGTTGTCCATCAGAGTCCTGATGTCGTTGGTGACTGCGATGAGGGCGGTTTCTCTGCTGTGGTTGGCTTGAAATCCAGATTGGGATGGGTCGAGCGAGTTGTTAGCCTCGAGAAAAGCGGTCAGCTGCTTATTGACGGTCTTCTCGATGACCTTGGCCGGGAAGGGGAGAAGAGAGATGGGGCGGAAGTTCTTCAGGTCATTGGGGTCAGCCGTGGGTTTTTTCAGGAGGGCGTTGATTTCTGCGTGTTTCCAGCTCTCGGGGAAGATGGCTGATGCGAACGAGCTGTTGATGATGTTCCGGAGATGGGGGGCGATTTGAAGATGTGGTGGGGACAAGGGTCCGAGGGGGAGCCGGAGTGGATGGTGTTCATGATGCTTCTGGTCTCTTCTGAGCTGATAGGGGTCCAGGAGCTGAGTGTGGTGGTGGGGGCTGCTGGTTCGGTGGTAGGGGGCGGGGTCTGGGGTCCGAAGCTGTCGTGTAGATCTGCGATCTTTCGGTGGAAGAACGTAGCGAGGGAGTTGCAGAGTTCTTCTGAGGGTGTGATGTAGTTGGAGCTGGGGTTGGAGAGCTTGTTGACGATGTTGAAGAGTTCCTTGCTGTTGTGGGTGTTGTTGTCTAGTCGCTCTTTGAGTAATGTCCTTTTGGTGGAGCGGATCAGCTGGTGGTGTTCACGGGTGGCGATCTTGAGGGCTGTCATGTTTTCTGTGGTTCGTTCCCTGCGCCAGGTTTTTTCGAGGGTTCGGCAGGATTTTTTAGATTCTTTGAGGGCGTCCGTGAACCATGGGGGTTTCCTGATGCTGGTCCCGTCTGGTTTTTTTTTAAGTGGAGCGAGGTTGTCGGCACAGTTGGTGATCCGATCCACTATGTGAGGCTGTGGGCTGCGTTGTTGGCGTTAGTGATGTTGGCTGGAGGGTTTTGGTTCAGTGATGAGAGGAGCTGCTCTGTGGAGATTTTGCTCCAGTGTCTGCGGGGGATTTGTTGTGTGCGATGGTGGTGAGTATCCCGTTTAAAGGTGAAGTGGATGCATTTGTGGTCAGTCCAGTGTAGTCCGGAGGAGTGGCTGAAGGAGACGTGGTTGCTGGCGGAGAAGATGGGGTCGAGTGTGTGGCCAGCGATGTGGGTGGGGGTGCTCACCAGTTGCTTGAGTCCGAGGTTGGCGAGGTTGGCGAGCAGGGTGGTGGTGTTGTCGTTGTTTTTCTCCAGGTGGAAGTTCAGGTCCCCGAGGAGGATGTATTCTGGTGAGGCTAGGGCGTGCAGGCTGATGAAGTCTGTGATGGTTTCGCTGAACTGGGCGCGTGGGCCCGGGGGTCTGTAGACAAGAGTTCCTCTGAGGGTGGTTTTGGGGTCGGTGTGGATCTGGAAGTGTATGTGTTTGGCGGCAAGGGGTGTGTCTTCGGTGGTGGTCGTGACGTTGAGGGTACTCCTGTAGATGATGGCGATTCCTCCTCCGGTTTGGTTGATGCGGTCCTTTCGGGCGATCTTGTAGCCGTCGGGAATGGCTATGGCGATGTCTGGGGCCGAGGAGGCGTTCATCCAGGTTTCTGTGATGAAGGCGACGTATGGTGCTGTTGTGTCCAGGAGGTCCCATAGTTCGATGGCGTGCTTCTGGACGGAGCGTGTGTTGAGGAGGATGCACTTGAGATGGTTGTTGTTGCGAGGGCCGGTGGGTGGTCTACAGGATCGAAGGAATGTGTATTTGCAGGCTTGGCAGGTGAAGGGTCCATGGGTTCGTTTAGGGCTGGCTTGGTAGCAGGTGGCTGTTCGTCCGGGGTTGAGGGTGTTGAGGGAGGCGGCGTCATATCTTAGTCGGGTGTTTTGAGTGCGGTGGGGGCCAGGGGTTCTGGCGCTGGGCGCGGTCCAGGCGCAGACGGGCTTGCCTTTGGCGTGCCTTTGGCGCGCCAGCGGCCGCCATAAAAGGGAAGGGGGGGAGGGGTCAGCTGGGAGGCGGGAGGGGGGACAGCGAATGGGAGCGGGGGGGCGGGGCCGCACTGGAGGCAGCGGTGGGAAAGCACAAAAGGAAAAAGTAAATTCAAGAGGCAAAAGTAAATTCAAGAGGAAAAAGTCAATTCAAGACGCCAAAAAATGAAGAAAACCTTAAAGAGACATGGCAGGGGCCTGGGCAGGCGGAGCTGCAGCGGCGGGGAAGCGACCTACCCGATGGTCAAGGGTCGCTGTCTCTGCCGCGCAGCGGCCGCCATAAGAGGGAAGGGGGGGAGGAGGGGTCAGCTGGGAGGGGGGACAGCGAATGGGAGCAGGGGGGGCGGGGCCGCACAGGAGGCAGCGGCGGGAAAGCGCAAAAGGAAAAAGTAAATTCAAGAGGAAAAAGTAAATTCAAGAGGAAAAAGTAAATTCAAGACGCCAAAAAATGAAGAAAACCTTAAAGAGACATGGCAGGGGCCTGGGCAGGCGGAGCTGCAGCGGCGGGGAAGCGACCTACCCGAGGGTCAAGGGTCGCAGTGTATGTTAAAGGTGAGACATGTACTTATGTGTTTTACATGCCCTGACAGTGAAATGCTGCCAAATTCGTTTTTCACTATTGCAAGGCCTATCCCTCTCATAGGTTAACATGGGGGCTGCCTTTAAATATGATTAAAGCGTAGATTCCCTTTGGGAGCAGATAGACATTTGGAGTTTGGGGTCTCTGAACCCACAATTTAAAAATACATCTTTTAGTGAAGTTGGTTTTTAGATTTTGTGCTTGAAAATGCCACTGTTAGAAAGTAGATATTTTTTTGCTGAAACCATTCTGTGGCTCTGCTTGTTTGTGGATTCTCTGTCTGGGTCAGTTTGACAGTAGGGCTGTTTGCTCCTCTCCTCTAGACAGTGACACAAAGGGACCTGGTTATGTAGATGCATATCCTGATGTGCCATCTGGGCTGAAGGGAGGGGAGGAGAGAATTGGTCACTTACACCTGAAAGGGCTGTGCCTGCCCTCACACAATGAAGTCTCCAACCCCCTGGTGTGTGTCTGGGGTCTGGCCTGGGCAAGGCAGGATCTTAAAAACAACAGAGACTTTCCTTTGAAGTAGGCCTACTTCAAAGGCAGAAAGGGGAAAGAGAAGAGCACCCAAAACCCCTGAAGATCAGATTACTTATGGAACCAAGAGGAACCTCTGCCAAGGAGAAGAGCTGGAGAAGCTGGAGGAAGAGTATTGCACCTTTGCCCGTGATTCTACTTTGCTGGGTTGGCCTGCAGTAGCTGGTTCTATCTGAGAGAGGACAAAGACTGACTTTTGTGTGACTTCCCACTAGTGAAGAATCTCCAAGAGCTTGAAACTGAGCTTGCCTCCTATTGTTGAAGTCTGAAGGACAGCAAAGACAGCTGCCAGCACTTGTGCTTTCTGCTGAAAGTCCTTCCTGCCAAGTGGTGCTCTAACCTGTCTCTGGGCCCTTGAAAGGTGCAGCTGGTGGAAAACGACAGAAATCCACACAAAGAGCGCCCTGCGGGGAAACATTTGACGCACCACCCGCTTTGCGGCTGAAAAACGACACGCCGCTGGCCTTTACAATACGAGCCACCATGGTGCAAGAACCCAAAGTGTGCCAGAAATTCTGACGCATCTGTGGGAACTTTGCCATAAGGAATCAGCCCCAAAAGTGGTGCATCGCTGAAGTTGCCTCACAACTGATTAAACTTCAGCAATGTGTCAAAATTTAGAGGTACTGCATAAGGTTTAATTAACGCAAGTAGTATCATGTTTTAGGACCGATGTAAAAAACTGTAAAATGTACACTTTTACATTGGTCCTGGATGTAAGATGTTATATATGCAGAATATCTATGTGTGACATTACAGTGGGCATCGTCTACTTATGCGTACAGACCTGAGTGTGTGTGACATAGTGAGTAACAGTGTTAAGTAAGTGAATACAATTATATGCTGGAATGTGAAGTGGCAATGCAAGTTTTACCTATCTTATGTGTGCAGTTACCTGCTGTCCTTTGCAGTACGCAAGCCTGGACTTGGGGACCCCTTCCGCCATGGAGAAGTGACAATCCCGGCCTAGCCCTTACAAAAAGTACACAAAGTCATGTTGCCTGCTGCAGAGGTTGATGAAATCATAGGTGCCTTGTCCCAGCTTGGTCAAGGGGTCCTACAACATGATTGTCACATGTGTAGACCCACTATTAGTAGAGTGGAAGTAAAATACAGACATATTCCGGTGTGTAAAGTGACTTCAGCTCGTCAGTTTCTTATTGAAAAGCCACTGTGTAATTTTTTTGCCTGGGTTAAGGAAGCGTAGGAATTTTGACACATTTTGGACTCTGCACATCTTTTGCCAACGATGCGTCACTTTCCTGAAAACTTGTAAATATGGATGCATCAGGTCTGCATGGGATTTTAAAAGGGAACACCTACCTTGCATATGATTAATCTTACCTGATGCAGCCGGTTGTAGCGCAGGTGAAAAATGACAGTGGGCAGGGAAAAGTGTCTCTTTATGCTTGACGCGTCACTTTGTAAATATGGAGCACTGAATGCACAGCAGCTGCATCAAAAAAATGACTCAGCAGCAGCGCAAGCTCCTTGTAAATATGCCCCATAGTTTTCATTTTCCTTCTCTTCGGTTTTTACACAGTCACAATAGAAAATGATCAATTTGCCACTCAGCCAGTCTGGTGACCACCCCTTTCATTATCCACTAACTTCTTTCCAGGATATGTCAATTAAGGGGCATGTATAAACCAAAATTGAGGGGAATGGAGAGGAGATATTTAATGCGGTCCCGCACACAACCTTCCCAGACTGATGAATTGCACAGCAAATCAGTTTGTCATTCCCTGTTTGATAAGATGAGTAACTTATTGTTCAGTTTAAACTGCAGATCCAGAACACAGCACTTTTTACATGAAATGCGCTGCCATGAAAACAAATGACACATTCGAGTAACGCTCGACACAGCACGCGCAAGTAACGCTTCACACAGCACACGTTGCCAAAAAAGTCTTGCGCTGAACACAATGTTGAGTATAAACAATGTGTCAGCTTTCCAACTCTGTGCCCCCAAATACCTTTACGATGTACGCAGTCAAAATAGGAAATGTGAGGCTGGCAGGAACTTTACCAAAAACGAGATGCGTCCAGACAGGACAGCCTTCGAAAACGAAGTGTGGCAGGGCAGCTTACTTCATCCTTGTCGCCACTTTTGTTAAGAAGCGCAGTCAATCGTAGTTCTTTCTCAATAAAAGAAGGTTTATTGAATTGCCAAAGTATTGTGGCAAAATAGATACAATCAGAGAAAAGGGGCACAGAGTCCTGGCGTGAGCAGCCGTCCATTAGCCTCACATGGAATCCAAAGACTTCACCTTACTATGTCAAAGGATTCCACATGACACACAGGAGTTCTAGACCACGTCATTACACTTATTCCCTGGTAGATTATTATCTAGGGGATCAATATTTTAAGGATGCAAAAGCCCTTACTCGACTATATGGCATGCTTCATCATCAGGCTAGCTCCTCACTGGTTGGGTAAGTCCCAGCAAGCTCCAAGAAACTAGGACTCGGAGATCTTTTTTCTCTCCCGCGGCTCATTATTTGACCAGAGCTGAGGTTGCTTCCCTAATTGGGTGTTTGTGAGAGTAGGAGGTAGACTGAGTAGCACAGTGGTTAAAATTGACTATGGGCAATCCTTTGGTACTTTTTCTTCCTGGGGAGTGACTGTATCAAGATTAAAAACAATACTGAACCAAAGGAACATAAATATGAGCTCTTAGTTATATTAGCGCGTCTGACCTTATTTGGTTTCTTATCTTTATAAGGGGACGAGTTAGAGGTTTGATGGACCTTTTGACTGCGCTTAGAGAAGTTCCCACCATGAACCCCAAATTTAACAAAGATTCATCAATAACATCACTAAACAACATCAAATCAATTGGAGTCAGTAATTTTTACACACCATGACCCAACTGACCATGAATAACCACACCTAGTGTAAAAGTTAGAATGGTTATTTCCATATATTAACAATGCTAATGTCACGTAAATCAACCTCAAAACCAACTAAAAAACATATAAGAACAAAACTGGCTGACCAAACCTAAAGAATCTCAGTTCAGCAAGAGCATTAATTACTAAACACTCATCAGTCACAGTACATTTTAAGAGAAAGAATAACTGCGTAACAGAGATTTCGTACATTTAGATTCAGCAAAGAAACTACATCAGTTGTTACTGATTAATTAGCAAACATTCTCTGGGGGTCTCCCTAGCTAACCTTCTGACCTTCTGACCTTCTAACCTTTAGAATAGCATCCTTGGGCTTCATGCAAAAATAGTTTTAGCCAAAGTAATTTGAAAAACAGTAGTTGTCTCTAGAGCTAGGGTATGGTTGGCCTCACTCTTGTCAAAAACAGCGATACTCATAATCAACACCAAACACAATATCATATATACAATCACCAAACCAATACCCATGTATGTACAGCACCTACTCTTCCTACTCTGCGCGCTAAGGTTGCTCATGATCTGTAAAGAATCAGAAAGTAGAAAGAAATGTATAGCTATGCAGCAAAAATCAAAAACAAAGGCGGTCATTCTGACCCTGGCGGTCAAAGACCGCCAGGGCGGAGGACCGCGGGAGCACCGCCGACAGGCCGGCGGTGCTCCAATGGGGATTCCGACCGCGGCGGTAAAGCCGCGGTCGGACCGGCAACACTGGCGGTCTCCCGCCAGTGTACCGCCGCCCCATTGAATCCTCCAAGGCGGCGCAGCTTGCTGCGCCGCCGAGGGGATTCCGACCCCCCCTACCGCCATCCAGATCCCGGCGGTCCGACCGCCGGGAACCGGATGGCGGTAGGGGGGGTCGCGGGGCCCCTGGGGGCCCCTGCAGTGCCCATGCCACTGGCATGGGCATTGCAGGGGCCCCCGTAAGAGGGCCCCTAAATGTATTTCACTGTCTGCTGCGCAGACAGTGAAATACGCGACGGGTGCAACTGCACCCGTCGCACAGCTTCCACTCCGCCGGCTCGATTCCGAGCCGGCTTCATCGTGGAAGCCTCTTTCCCGCTGGGCTGGCGGGCGGCCTGAAGGCGACCGCCCGCCAGCCCAGCGGGAAAGTCAGAATTGTCAAGTAGCCTTGTCAAAAACGGTTTTGCAGCTTGTCAAATCCAGTGATTTCAAAAGTCTATTCTCGGTTATTTTTAATTGTCTCTCTTTTGGCACCTTTCTCAGTTTACATCTTTTCAGTCTCAGTTTATAGACCTTCTTCATGTGCCAAAATATTGACCTGGAATATCTTGATCAAAACAAAAAGACATAAATTCTCTCTGCCATTCACTTGCCATTGCATATACCCATTCAGGACCTGCTTACCTTCAATGTGCAATTCACTTACTTTTCAACTTTCGATCTCCACTTAACTCTCCATCACTGAAATCTTCCTTTCTTGTATTGTCAATTTCCTCCTCAATTGTTGTCATTGTAATTGCTTCTTTCCTCTTTGCTTGTGATTTCGTCCACTTATCTCCTTTCAGTGGACCTTTTGCCACAGTTCCCTTCAGGGGTGGACTTGTAGCTTCTCCTTATCTGCAGGGTTTTCTCTTGACGTACCTGCAACTGGTTCAGGAGGAGTCAGATCGTTTTGACTTTGATCCTCCTCAACTCCTTCCCCCTCGGTCTGTTGTTTTATCAGTTTGTCTTTGAAGACCGTCTGCTTCTGGGAGAGCCCTCCTCTGACTAGACTCTCCTGTTACCTCAGTTGAGGTTTGTTCATTGTCACTTTCCTGCATTTCCTCCACTTCGTCTCTCGTAGGAGTGTTTGCACTGGATGCTGTCTGCTCAGATTCAGCCTCGGATTCGCTTCCCGCTCCGGCTCTGGAGGTGGTCTGGAAATTGTTGGTTCTCTCAACAACCCTTCTTCCTCATCCAAAGGATTCAGTAATTTCCGAGTGTGGCTGGCATGGATCCAGTTCGGAACTCCAGCGCACTTCACAGCGGTAGTAGTAATCAGTACTACATGGTAAGGGCCTTTCCACCGAGGCTCCAACCACAACATGTTTTCTGATCACAACCCAATCTTGTGCTCTCAGCTTGTGGCCTTGATCTTGAGATGGTTTCAGTGTGGTGGCTTCCACCTGATGAGAAAAAGAGTGAACCACACCAGCCAGACCTTTGCAGTAGTCTAACACCATATCATCTGTCATGTTCACAAGAGCATTGGCATGGACCGCTGGCAACCTCATTGTTCTGCCCATGAGGATTTCATGCAGCGACAGTCCTGTTTTCCTATCAGGTGTGGTTCTCATAATCATCAGAACTAACGGTAGTGCATCAGGCAATTTCAGATTTGTGGACGCACACATTTTAGCCATTCTTGATTTCAAGGTACCACTCATCTGCTCCACAAATCCTCAGGCTTCAGGGCGGTAACTACAATGCAACTTCCGCTCAATGTTTAAAGCTAAACAGAGCAATTTAATTATTTCATTGGTGAAGTGACTTCCTCTATCTGATTCTAAAGAGACCGGAAACCAAAAACGAGGTATCAGTTCCCTAAGCAGTAAGGCTGTAATTTCTCCATGTAGGGTAAGGTTCAGTCCAGTGGCTAAAGATATAGACAATCACCAGCCCATAGTTCAGTCCTCCACACACCGGCATTTCAATGAAATCCATCTGCATTCTGCTGAATGGATCTCACGCTCTTCCTATGTGGCTCATGTTTACTACAGTCCCTTTAACCACATTCATTTGCTGACAGATAAAACATCTATGGAAAACTGCTTCAGCAACCTGTCTAAACTTTGGATTGAACCAATATTGCTTAAAGGTATGAACATAGCATCCCCCCTAACATGTGCTTGACCATGATAATATCTAACCATTTGAGTCAACAGACTATTCGGCAGGACCACTTGTCCCTCTTCTGAAACCCATACACTGTCTTCAAGCTGAACACATTTTAACTTTACCCAATCCTTTTTCTCATCTTTGGTAACATTTTTCTGTAATACTTTTAATTCTTCCATGGTATCTACAACATGCAATGCATAATTAGGGCACATTTCATCTTCATCAGGTAACAATTCCCATTTATCTTTGAACGATACACAGTTCAATGCGCAAAACCTTGCAACTTGATCCGCATATCCATTTCCCATTGACACAAAATCTTTCAATTTTAGGTGTGCACTGCATTTCACCACAGCAATCTTTTTAGGCAATTGAATAGCTTGTAACAACTCATGAATCCTCTCCTCATTCCTAACTGGTGAACCAGAAGAGGTCAGGAAACCTCTCTGTGACCATAGTTGGCCAAAGTCGTGGAAAATCCAAATCCATACTGGCTATCTGTACAGATGGTAACTTTAAGCTCTGCGGAAACATGGCATGCTCTAGGAAGGACTACCAACTCTGCTACTTGTACGGAATACACTCCTCAGAGCCAGGATGCTTCAAGTATACCGGAAATTGTGCACACAGCATATCCTGGTCTCAATACTCCCGTGTTATCTCTTAAGCAGCAACCATCAACAAAAACAATCTGGTAATTTTCTTCCAATCGAGTATCTCTAATATGAGGTCTCGGTTTTGTTCACAAATCAGTTACTTCCAGACAGTCATGTTCAAACTCATTACATTTGTCAATTTCAATACATTCCTTCGGTAACAAAGTTGTTGGGTTAATCACTGTACACATTTTCAAAATTACATGTGAGGAACCCAGGATGACACTCTCATGAGTCAATCTGGCATTAGTCAAGTACTACGTCTTGGATCTGGTGAGTAAAATTTCAATGGAGTGAGGGACCATAACAGTTAAAGGGTGTCCCATCACAATGCTCTCACTCTGAGTGAGGCTCAGTCCAACCGCCGCAACTGTGCGCAAACAGCCTGGTAAAGCTGCTGCGATTGGGTCCAAAGTAGCTGAAAAATATGCTACTGGGTGGTTTATACCACCATGGACGTGCGTCAGAACAGACAAGGAACATGCATCACGCTCATGACAAAACAACATGAAGGGTTTTGTGTAGTCAGGCATTCCTAAAGCTGGGGCTTTGTACAAAGTCTCTCTCAGCTCTGTAAAAGCTTTCATACAGGCCTGATCTAGCACTAGGGGATCAGTAACTTCTTTATGGGTCAGCTTCTGCAGTGGCTTTGAAATGAATCAAAAATTGGGAATCCATTGACGACAATAGCTCACCATTCCCAGAAACATCCTGACATCTCTGTGTAGCTGGGGGATTCATCTGCAATATGGCTGTGACCCTCTCTCTGGAAATCTTCATAGTTCCCTTCTCAATGAGGTGAACTCAAATATTTCACTTTTTTCTGACAGTACTGTAATTTCACTGGGGACAGCTTATGCCCATTTTCCCCTAAATGATTCAGCAAGGCAATAGTGTCATGCTTGCATTCTTCTCTCATCTTTGATGCTATTAACAAATCATCAATGTATTGTACCAATGTCCACTGGAAAGGCATTTTCAGTGATTCCAGATTCTTGTTCAAGATGTGATTGAAAATGGAGAGTGCTGTGAAAACCCTTAAGGAGTTCTACACCAACACTAGACTCTATCCAAAAATTTGAAACAGAAAAGAATTTGACTATCCTCATGAAGAGGTACAGAACAGAATGCCTGTGACAGGTCTACTAGTGTGAACAATTCAGCATCGTATGGAATCTGAAACAAAGTCACTGCTGGATTGGGCACTACGGGACAACATTTAATTACAATGTCATTTACTTTTCTCAGATCCTGAACAATTCAAAATTTCCCACAGGGCTGCGCAATCCCATTGTCGGTAAATTACATGGACTGCTCAGCACCTCCTACAGAACACCTTAGTTTACAAATCCCGCAATTATGGGTGCAATCCCTTCAATGATTTCTTGCGACATCTGATACTGGGTAATTGGGCGAAGAATTACATTTGGCTTGACCGCAACCTATACTGGCTCAACTCCCTTTATCAGACCAATGTCCTTTCCTGTAAAACCCCACACCTTCATTGTAACCGTTCCCTGTAAATCAGGAGGAAGATCTCTCACTGTGAAAACTTGAAAGAAACTGATCAAAGGGTACTCCTCATTCACTGTATCACTGTCTTTCTCTGCGGGCAAATCATCTTCATCATCACTGGTTGTCTGAATGGCAATTCCATAATTCGAGCATGTAATTGAACTTCTCGCCTTGCACAACAAGTCCCTTCCCAGTAACGATACTGGACTCGAGTCACATACCATGAATTTGTGTAATCCTTTAAAATTGCCAATTTTAACCTGAACTGGTTCTGTGATCAGGTTTGTCAAGTACTGATTTGCGTCTCGTACAATCTGGACTGTTTTCCATGAAAGGGGCAGGTTTGGGACTTCTTTAGTTCTTACTGTAGAGCAGGTAGCTTATGTGTCAACCAAAAATGAGACTTTGTGACCCATTATTTTTCCCTGAAGACATGGGCCTTTCTGATCTACCTCTAGGGAAGCTGCTAACACACATTCCTCTTCATCCGAACTCTCGCTCACCCAGTCCTCATTAGTTTCATCCTCACTGTGTAATGGGAATTGGTGTACTGTGTTATTACTCTGATTAAACCTTTGACCTGTGACCTGCTAAGGAAGCATCACCTGCTGCTGCTCCACTGGGGCTTGAGGTATTTGAATTTGCTGTCTAGGTACCATGTGAGCCTGCTGTGGCATTGGCTGTTACTGGGGCATTTGCAAAAGTTGCATTTGCATTTGTTGCACATTCCCCATTCCTTGCACATCATTCTAAACAACCACAGTATTCAGATCTGGACTACAGTTTCCGTTTCCCATTCCTCCACGACCTCTACCTCTTGCTTGATTCTGAAACATCACATTTCCCTGCTGCTGCTGTGGAAAATGTCCCTGCATTCCTGTTTGTGCCACCTTAATCTGTATCACCATTGCCTTCTCCTCGGCTTCACTTGCCAACAAATCAAATGACTCTTAATCATCTGGCTAATTTCAGGTCTCAATCCTTCAACAAATCTGAACACAAAATGAATCATGTCTTTTGGCTCAATTGTTTCTGTACCTCTGTAATGTTTGAACGCCTGCAACAATCTCTCATAGTATGCATGTATTGACTCCTTTGCTTCCTGAGCTGTCCTGTCTATTCTCTGCCAGTCAATATTCTTGGGCAAAAATTTTATTTTCAAAAATTCATTCACCTTATAGTAATATTTCAGTACATATGGAGACAGTGCACCTGTTACTGGGTCTCTCTGAGGTTCTTTTGTTGGCCAATCTACACTCCTCGTGCACTCAGTCCATAAGCCTGCTGGAACCACTATCTCCAGCAGGGTGTTCAAGTCCTCCCACAGGCATTTTGCAAGTTTTACAAACCTATCTGTTTGTTGTTATCACTCTACTGGCTTCTCTCTCAACCTGGGATAATCATTTGTAAATGACAGAATGACACTTCTGCTCCAAGGGCCATGCACAAAATTTCCTCTGGGAATCTCTCTCATCTGTAAAACTTTCACTGGATCCTCAACCTGCTGCACATTTGCAGTAAGAATCACAGAATCCCATTTCTTCTTGTCTCTTTTCTTTACCCATCTGCCTTCCCATTTGTCCAATGCTCCCCATGTCTGAATGCTCTGAATTAACTCTTTAATGTGAATTTTCATTCCCGGGACTCTCATGTTTTCAAAATCCTTTGTGTCAAATTCTAACCTGTAACTCCTCTTTAAGTGCTTCGTCTTCTCAATCTCTACGTCATATTTCTCTGCTAAGTCTGCTAATTCTTGATGTACTATTCCTGCTTTGTTAGTAATCATTTTGCACAAATACTTCAACTCATCCTCTCTGTATGTGTCAATCTTGTTCAATCCCATTGTTCCATCAATCAGGTCTTCTGCCTCTAGTCTAAATCTGGTCAGATTCAGGGTGCTTCCCCCGCTGGAATCTCCTTGGGTGCTACTCAATTTTTCTAACCATTCAGTTAACTGCTGAGCTGTCAAACCCTGCGATAAAAGATTGTTGTTGCTCACAGCTGGTACTTGTTCCAACGTTAGATTCTGGGTCTCTGGTGTCACCATGCTCAGGTTAGGACCTATATGAAATCTCACCTCATGATTTGGAGGAGTCCTGAAAGGACTTAAATCAATTAATGGTCCTGTTCCATCAAATGTTGGTCTCATGGGAGTTATCATTCTCGCACTTTTTTTAAGCCTTTCTCTCGCTATGCTCTGGTTCATGTCTTTCTGTTCACTATTCTTATTGTTTCCCTCTGCAAACAACAATATGACTGGACCTATGGTAACTGGTACTGACACTGCATCTGGACTTGATTGGACATTTGGATCTCCCGGGTGCATTACTCCTGTATTCTGACTTATCAGTGCTGACATCTCCGTCTGCGATCCTGTTTTGGGGTTGTATCTCGGAACTGTCTGTGACTGTATTGGGGACATTAAGTTCGGGGTAGACTCAATCTGAACCAACATTGGCTTCTGGTAAACCTGTCTTGGTTTGTTGCGGTATCTATGTTGCGGTTTGTTGCGGTACATCTGGGTAAATTCTGGGGACATCCATCTGCTGCATAGTTCTTTGAATCCCTGAAGTAGCTGAGATACTATGACTAACTTAATCTTGCTCTGGGTAGATTCATTTGATACCAGAGCTGTAGGATCTATACTGGTGCTTGAATATCCATCATGTGCTGCATATGTTGGGGGACGATTTCTCACTAACTGTAGAATGAACACGTCATCATCTGACTCTTCATCATGTGTCAAAGACTTCCTAGATACTGTGGATTTCTGCTCTCTTTTGTCTGATTGGTAAGAATCCCTCTTCTAAGTACTCCTCTTAGTCTCCTCTCCATTCTTTTGTGTGATTGCTAGAAACAGCCTAATTCCCTGTAAAGTCTCAGTTCTCCACATTCTCTGCTCATTATCCCATCTAGCCTCCTCTAGTGTCTTCTCAGCTTTCCTCATTCTCCTCTCAAATTTTAGCTGCTGCTGTTGTCTGGCTACTGATTCCCAAATCGATAATGCCTCAAATTGTGCTGGTCTCGGAGGAGGTTTCAAATCATACAGAACTATCCTCAAATGCTTTAAAATCCTCAAATTAAATGTTCCATGAGTAGGAAATGCTAAACTCCCATCTTTCTCTGTCTCTTTGCACCATTGTTTCAGCCAAAGACATGGTGCAGCACCTTGTTCCTCAAATACGATATAGGCGGGGGTACCTTCTGGCGGTGTAATTTCTCCTATTCCAGTTGAAATAAACATATCTCCCCTCAGGGCACTCTTTAAAGCTTTGAAAAATGTCATCTTCTGTAATTTACGCTACTTTCAATCAAATCAGGAAGTGACTTTCAATCCCAAATCCCTTCCACCAACCTTCTCAACGAACTGCGTTTCACGGTTGTACGCCAATCTGTGCGCGACCCTTTTCACTAACCTACCTATCCCAGCGCAGCTCCAATGACGTCATACTCACACATACAGCAGCTGACAAAGTCCGTTGGCTTGTCATCCACAAGTCAGATTCGCACAAATCTAAATGCACATTTTCACGAGTACCAAACAAAATCAAAACCCAAATTTGTCCGTTTACTACAGGTAGGGTAACACAGTCACTTCAGAAACCTTACTGATTTGTCACTGACGGCCTTTCGCTCTAACAGATACTCTTTCTTTCTCAGTTTCCCTGATTCGCAAGCAAAATTCAACTCGCAAATCTTACTCTCAACTGATCAGTGGGTCTGCCCTGGTGCACATAGAACTCACCTTTCACTCATTTAACAACACGCACTCTCGAGTTTGTCAACCATGCCCGATTAACCTACTAAACAAAAAATTACAACAAAAACCAAGTGTATCATACACTTTTCAATATTCTGGAGTCTTAGACCTTGCAGGGTCCATATATCAACAACCACGTGGACAATTTTTGAGCACAAAGCGCCACACACATGTGAAGTTCGACAACTTCCCTAATCTCACACTTTGGCGTATGCATTCTCTCTACACAACTTCATCTGGAGTATGCAAACTCCCTAAACCCCTCACAAACATCACAATTCACCTGTGATTTGCTTAAGCTGTGCAAGCGCAAAACCTACTTCATTCACTCTGTCACTAGAATGCCAGGAACATCCACAAACAAGCATTGGCAAGCTCAATGGGAGGTTCTTAAGTAGACATCCTCTCTCCACTTTGTATCATTGAATCTGAAAATCTGTGAACAATACTCTGACCTCTTACGGAGACTACCCATCCAACTCTTTTATCATTTCTGTGGAAACACTCTATAATGGAACGTAACCACCCTAATCTACTACATTTCCCAGACTATATGGTGGCCTCCTAATGAGACAAATCATCACTACTCTATTTCTCTCTATCCAGCGGCTTTCCAATGGGCTCTTAAGGAGACAAACCATGCAGGGGCCTTATGATGGGCTCTTAAGGAGACTAACCATCCTATACTGCTACCATTTCTGTTAGCGCGTCTGACCTTATTTGGTTTCTTATCTTTAATTTATGAGAGGACCTTTTGACTGCGCTCAGAGAAGTTCCCACCATGAACCTCAAATTCAACAAAGATTCTTCAATACCATCAATAAACAACATCTAATCAATTGGAGCCAGTAATATTTACACACCATGACCCAACTGGCCATGAATAGCCACACCTTGTGTAAAAGTTAGAATGTCTATTTCCCTATATTAGCAATGCTAATGTCACGTAAATCAATCTCAAAACCAACTGATAAACATATAAGAACAATACTAGTTGATCAGCCCTTCTAAAGAATCTTAATTTAGCAAGGGCATTAATTACTAAACACTCAACAGTCACAGTACAAATTAAGAGCAAGAATAACTGTGTAACAGAGATTTCATAAATTTAGATTCAGCAAAGAAACAACATCAATTGTTACTGATTAATTAGCAGACATTCCCTGGGGGTCTCCCTAGCTAACCTTCCGATTAGAATAGCATGCTTGGGTGTCATGCAAAAATAGTTTTAGCCAAAGTAATTTGAAAAATATCTAGCTATCAAAACAGCGGTTGGTACCTAGAAACAAAGAATATAGGGCCAGATGTACCAAAGGATTTTACCCATTCTGTGTCTATGGGAAAAAGCTTTCGTACATATAGCCCATAATCTACAACAAATACATTAGCATTTTGTTGTACCTCTCCTCAAATTAAGGATCAGCAAGCTGCGATTCTCAACGTCAGTCAGAATCATACATCAGCTCGATCAGCAACCGGACAGTAAAAGTAGAATGGTTCAGAATCGGAGACTAATCTCTCTGAACCATTTAGCACAAGTCAAGCAATAAAGTTACAGACAGAAACTATCATCAGGAACTTGTTCAGCTCTTCAGACAGAGAAAAAACACCTTTCAGAATGAAGACAAAGTGGGAAAACTAGTAATGATAGTAGCAGTAATACAAGCGTGCCGTAATGGAATAATGCTGCAATGGAAGTATCTTCTCTCGGTGCAGTCAGGTTAAGTTAGAATCGCCTAAAGGTTTTCTCACATTTCCATTGGTCAAAGAATCATACGTTTACCATTAGTCCAATGAAGGTAGAACTTCAGATCTAAGATATAACTAAACTATTGTTCACATGTCGATGATTGGCTCCTGTTCCCATCATCAGACTCATCGGGTAACAATTTTTGTATCCATCCATACTCCAGTTAGTGCATCCATTGTCAGCTCCTGGGAACATTGCTGTCTCACGCTTCGATCTATACATTGTTTCTATTACTAGGACAAGGTTTTTCTAGCAAGTATTTCTCATGGGAAAGTTAAAGACATCTGCTAACGTTTGGTCAACTCAGCGCAAACAATACATGTATTAATTTCTTCAAGCGTACATTTCTCACGGTATTATTAAACAGTGCAGACTTCACATGAGGCTGTACAAGTAGGCCCAAACCTCGCAAACTTAAAGCCTACAATTTTTAAAGCAAGATACATAACACACAATCATCAGTAGAACACATTACTACATTTTTCTCAATATGAACACTTCAATTAATATTAATACACATTTTAATAATGACATTTCGTAATTACTGACGGCCACTCAAGTGGGCACATTTTCCAAGTTGCACATTATTTTCTATGTTAGCCAATTTCTATGCAAACTCTTAACTCAAAACACATATTCATTAGTAATAAGCTCAGCCCTCACAGTTATGTTCAGTAGGGTCAACATGTTTCATGCCGTAAAGTGCTGGCCCTGATTTCATCAGGGCCACAAACAGACCCTAATTTACTCAGTAAATGATGTTCTCAATAAAAAAAAAGAAAAATCAACATTTCATAGTGCCTCTAGACCTTTAAAAAGAGAAGAAAAAGACAGTACAAACATAAAAATAATTATATAATTACACACACAACAAAAGAATGAAAATAGAAATTGGAGACCCTACCCTCCTGATGTCATTACCATGCTGATGATTCACTAGTTTTCCATAGAGATTTGGGGCAGGCAATCCCGAGACTGCTTCATCAATTATTCATCTTGGACTTGGGGGGCATCATTTTTGGAAGCTCATTTACAGTATTCACTATTGTGTTGAGAGATGACCCTAACAGGAGGTAGGATGTGGTTAAAGAATGTGTGTCTAAGGTGGGATAGGTTGATCCCCGGTTCCTCCTGATGGATCTTCTTAATGGCCAACAAATGGAACAGGTACATTCAAAGATTGGGGGACAAAACACCCTATGATCCGGAGGCCTCCATTGAGGAGTCTAGCTCACTTTGGGCTCTATGGTCAGAACTTTTTGTGGAGGGACTGTTTTTGACATTTGGGGATATGTGAACTCAAGTAGTACGACAGACTCAATTCCTGGTATACACATGCTTCAATAATGCAACCAGGATGACATGTTCGGGGTTTCCTCAGCAGCCCTTGTTATGTGAGCTGCATGAAGTATGGTTTATCAACACATATATGACTATTATGCACAAAATTGCATTACAATTTTGCTGCTAACTGTTCCAAGTGTTTGTTTACATGGAAATGCCACAAAGGCCATGTGAGGATGCATGGGAACACCCATGCTACACCCATGGAATGACTTCCCAACACAAGCTAACACAAGGCAGCGTGCTGTACTGCATTGCTTTACTTTGTATTTACTAAATCATACAAAGTGGCTTTGCGTGGCTAAATAAATGTCACATGTGATTTTCGGCAGTGAAAATCAAACTAGCAATAACAGTGTTTGAGTGTTAAACAAATTATAAAGTGCAAAATATAAACGTTCTATGATCCGGAGAGGTTTATTAGAAATTGGTCTTGATTTGAGAAGTCCAAAAAGGAGCACAGTTGTTAGGTCCTGAGAGATGGTTTTGAGATTCCTTTGGGACTGAGAATGTCAGGCCAAAGCACAGCTGGATTATTGGAGAATGGAAAATGTGTAATTCCAATAAGTTTGGTTTTTACTCTGCCTAAGGTCTGATTTTTTTGTGCTCGCAGACGTTTGTGTTGTTTGTCTTCTTTTGTCCTGAGGAGACCTTTTAACTGCTATGGCTGAAATGTGTCAACGTTAAATTTGGAAGATCTCAATTATACAAATTGGTCAGTTTGATTTAGTTTACTATAAGGAGTGGAATAACAATAGTCTTGTTCCCAATAATGACTCATTTACATTGAGACTACCTCTAGGTGGATTATGGACTTATATGATCATAAAAACACCAACTTAACTTTCTGATATCAATGATGCAAAAAGGAACATATGGATTTGATATAATCCTGAATTTAGCATGAATTTCTATGACTAGTTCTTTTGCCTTTGTGATAATTTCTGGTTTTTTTTTGTGATTTTGCTTTCTGTTCAAAGGCCTATGAATATGTAATGCAAAAGAACTATAGACAGATATATTGCTAGGATTGCTTAATAAATCATATCATGAACAATATTTGATTCGGTCAAATTCCTGATAAAAATTAATGGCTTCATTGAGGCAGAATTGCATTGGTTGAATTTCTTTATGTGGTATACCTCGGTTTCTTTTTGTATTTTAAAAGATTTTGAGTTGGGGTTGCACCATAAACGTGATGCAACCCCGATGGAAAACCTTTAGGCCTTGAGCCAACCATGCTATAGGTACCACTTGGGAGAATGGGTTCTAATATGATTTATTGGCAAGGTATGGACACCTAAAGCTGGAAAATATGTGATAACAAGTCATAACTCTTTGCCTTTTGTGAGTTATCACTCCACTCCCAAGATTCCTTGATGTAAATGGAAATGTTTTAATAATTTTTATTATTGTGAATTTTATTATTAGAAATTACAATGACAGTAAATGTGATTATATAATAATAATTATAACAGAAATTATGATAATTATGATAATGTTTAGTACACAAAGTAAAATTAATAAGTTTTTTAATAAAACATTTTTTCAGAGTTCGTGGTAAATGACCGTGCAGGATCATGAAGAAGACTGAAACTAGCACATCCTTGCCCTCTGATCCCCAGTGTAAAATTCATTTATGTTCAAATGTCCAACATGGAGTTACTCTGACAAGCCCGCACCACTACTCATATAAATTTGGAGTTAAGTTTGCGCTGAATTAGCATAAAGAAAATGACGCTAATTTAGCACAAACAGAGTATAAATAAGCCCCTAAGTTTGAATTAAATTTGTTTTAAAATTCATGCCCTGATTTATACTTTTTGATGCTAAACTGCGCTAATGCAGTTTAGCATCAAAAGGTACACCGTCATCATAAACAAGGACGCTAGCTGGGTGGGGGCGGCGTAGGGTGAAACGAGGGGTTAAGCGTCAAAGCATGATACTAGTACGGGCAGAGGCACAAAAATGCCTCTAACCAGACTAGTGTCATTTTCTGATGTTAAAACCCCATGGACATGACTCCTGTCTTAGTTAAGGCAGAACTCATGCCTACCACCCCAATGGCCATGCCCAGGGGACATATGTTCCCTAGGCATGGCCATTGGGCCCAGTGCCATGTAGGGGTGCCCAAGTTAGGCCCCCCCATGGCACTACAAAAAATTTAAACAAAATACTTACTTCTACTCACCTATACTTACCTGGGATGGGGTCCCCCATCCTCCGCTGTCCCTCTGGTGTGGGTGTGGGTGTCCCTGGGGCTAGAGAAGGGCACCTGTGGGCTCTTTCCATGGTCTCTGACCATGGAAAAAAGCCCACAGGTCTCCTAATGCCCCATCCCCCGTGCTTGATTTTAGCACGGGGGATAAAAATGGAGCTGAGGCCATATCGTCATTTTTTACCCAGGAACACATCTCATTGACGCAAGGTAGTTTTCGGCAGGCAAAAAATGACTTTAACTCCAATATTTTGGCACTAGACATTTCTAGCGCCAATATACATACATATATATATATATATATGGATTTAAGTTTGGCTGGAATGGCGTAATAAAAATAAATGGCGCTAATTCAGCGCAAACAGAGTATAAATATGCCCCCCACTGTTTTATTCACAGTGTATACTTAAAAAATTTTTTTTATTTGTCAACCAATGCTCTTATTCATTATAGGTCCATTACATATTCCTTAGAATTACCTCACTGGATCAATCATTAACTTTCCCCAACGCATTTCACAACAATGAAAGTCCTCTGTCGGGGAAATTTTACTTGTGTGCATCAATTTCCACATCTACTTAATGCGGGGGTCACTGTCAATAAAGAATCTTAACGTAAACTTCCCTTTATCAAATTAAATGCTTGATACAGGAAAACTGGGAAATATAGAACGCATGTAAGCATCTTAGCCTTCTAAACAAGCGCCATTTTGATATGGGTTTATTTATGGTAGTAAGCGTTAAGTGTTATGTCAGGTCCTATGCCATCAAGTATGTTGTGTCTCTATGTTACAGAGTGCATATGAAAAACGTATCTGTGTCAGTTCATTCATGTTACTATGGGCCTCATTTACACGCCCTTTGTGCCACCATTGTGTCGTTCTTTTTTTTACACAGAAGTGGCTCTAGCAGTGCACTACACTGCTCCATATTTACAAACTGACACATTGGGCACAATGCAGCAGGTTCTAAAGCCCTGCATCACATTATACCTGCACCAGTTATAATGTATGCAGGGTCGGTGTTCCCACAGGAAAAGCCACACAGAACTGACGCAGTAAAATTTACATTATTCTGCGACACAATTTACTGCCTGCTCAGAGGAGGAGTATAATTCATGAAGGGATTTTTCCTATGGAAGACACCTCACACTGCTGGAGTTGCATCAGTTTAACAATGCTACTCAAGCAATGCGTGAGTTTAGTGACAACATATGCGTCAGAATTTCTGATGCATCTGTGAAAACATGCGCGATGGAGCACTGTATTGTAAATACAGTGCATCCATGGCATCATTAGGGGATGTGCGGAAAGCGCAAGAAATCTGACTCATCAATGGTGAAACGTCAGGTTCTTGTAAATGAGGCCCTAAGAGTCAGTACAATGTCTGTTCAAAAAAGAATGAGGGAAGATTAATGTAAGCAGGTGTTTAGCAATATAATAGATCTGCATTGTATAATAAATGTGTAATGTAAGTTGTGAACATGGGGGAAGTTTATATGAATAGGCACCATTATGCAATGCTCAAAGGTTATTCTGATAAGTGTCAGTGTTCACTCCATTCATTGAAAGGAGCATGCTAAATAATGTAGATATATTACGGCAATAAAAGATCGTAGGTGAATGATTTGTATGTCTGTATTAATGGTTAGGTATTGAAACACTAATAGAGATACCTACTCAAGGCAAACCAGTGAGTAAAAAAATATGTAACTGTGAATATCTGCACTAATGAGAGTGGGTTTGTACTAAAACAGTAAAGAGATTACTCAAGACAGTACCATAAATAGAAAGAAAATGTCAAAACATGTCTAAGATGTACCTTTGTTTTGCGGTAACAATTATAGTAAAAGGAAAAAGAAACATTTAGCTAATGAACATTAATGAATATGATAAATAAGGAGTAAATTTAGTAAGGGGGGATTTAGCAAAAGGATAAGTAAGGATTAATTGGGAGGGCCTCCTGTGTATGTATTTGATATCCTCATCACGAAATGAGGAAAGTACTGTAATACATTTGTATATGTGCCACTTTAACACATACTATGAGCAAGCTTCACTCAATAGCTTTCTCATCATAAATCTGCACAGGAGGTCACATCACTGGTTTCCTGCCAAAACCGTATTTAAAAGAAGAAGCGAAGCAAGAGGTCTTCATTTCCCATCATCCATCTCCACAACAAGTGTCATCAATGGATTTCCCATCACATAACTGCAGCAGAAGTGACATTACAGTTTTCTCACCAAAGCCACCTTTAAAAGAAGATGCCAGGCAAGGGGATTTCATTACCCATCATCCGTCTCTACAGGAAATTAAATCAATGAATTTCCAATATTTAATCTGTACAGGAAATGACATCACTAGTTTACCATTAACACCATCTTTAAAAGAAGAAGCCAGGCAATAGGACTTAATTTCACCATCATTCATCTGCACAGGAAGTGACATCACTGGATCATTTATCTGCATGGATACCTTCTCTCTATCTCATTGAACCTGTCAGGGCATCCCATTGTCTGGATGTCCTCATCTAAAGGCAGACACAGACAAGCACACTGCCTGTTTCAGCCTGTTATGAGCAAGATGGGCCTCAAGGACAGAACCCTGTTTCACTGCAACTTTAAATGTACAATGTAGATGTGTCTCACCCAGCAACTCATACTGACACCCCACAGTCACACCCAGACCTAGGTGAACCAAGCACTCACATACCAATAGCACAGCACACAGGTGCAGCTTCGTACACATCCTGCTAACTACCAACCATGCTCAAACAAAAGATAACACATTCCAACATATGCTCATCTACCCTGTGTTATGAAGATACAGAATCAATATGAAGAGAGTAAATTAAGATTTATTCCAGTCCAGATGCCATCAACCAAAAACAGGCCACACACTCCATAAAGTTTTCCCCCAACCGATTCGGAACATTGCGTCTCCTCGCGATCCCGAGAACCTTCGGATCACAGTGTTCTCAGCGGGATCGCGAGGACACTGACACTACGGTATGTCGGTAAATATAACACATCCCCCTTACTTACACAACTACTAAATAGGAATACAGAACAATTATAAGATAATAATGAAAGGAAGTACAGAAAAATATGAAAACACAGTATATAAAACAAATATATGTCTCAAGACACAAAATCCTTTAGCCAACGTGGCTTGCGATGAACTCTGAGGTTCTTTTTTAACTCAGTAGAGATTTCGGGCATGTTGTCTTGATGCATAAGTCCGTTGGATTCACCAGAAGTTAGAAAGTCCTTGGATCCACTGTGCACATGAGATTTCCGCAAGTCCTGACTGTGAGATCCAGATGGTTTACTCCACTTTACAATCCTGGACACGCTCCATGCATCACCATTGTTTAAAATCACAACATTCCGTCTAACTTCATTGATGCAGAATGGACCCATGAATCCTGACATCCCTTTCTTCCCAAAACCAGGTTTCTTCACTAATAACCTGTCACCTACATTCCATTTTACTTCAGATGCATTATGTTTGAAATCATATCTATTTTTATACTTTTGCTGATAAGACCTTCTCAATTCAGGACCCTTATTCAACTTCTCAACTAGCTGATCTGACTGTCGCAACATTCCATCCATCCATGCAGGATTCATTTTAGTACAACCCACTCTTCCTCTTAAATACACAAAAGGAGAAATTGAAGTGACCATGTTAGGGGTGTTGCGATGTGCCCACCACATTTCTCTAAGCAAATCATGAAGAGGCATTCTAGTCCGAACAGCCTCTTGAACACAATATTTCACCATTCTGTTCATCCTTTCAGCAAGACCATTAGCTTGAGGTAAGTACAGAGCTGTTCTCAGATGTAATATAGCCAACGACTTCAGGAAATCTTGCATTTCCTGAGAAGTCAATTGCACTCCATTATCCGTCACTAATTGACTGGGCACTCCTTCACGCGAGAACTCCTCTTTAAGAAATTCAATCACAGTAATAGTGTCTAGAGTGCCTACACACTTTGTTACAACCCACTTCGAGGTATAGTCTACCAGAAGCATCACATAACGTTCATTTGCAGGTAATAAGTTAAATGGGCCCATGAAGTCAAGCCCCAACTTCATCCAAGGTCTTTCTGGTACATTAACAGGGGAAAGTGGAGTTTTGACTACAGACTTGCATTTATCACTGTGTGCACAGGATACACAGTCTTTAACTACAGCCTCAACATCTCGGTCTAAACCTGGCCACCAATACATTTCTCTAAGTCTACCTTTAGTCAAATTTCTACCCATGTGGCCTTCATGGGCTAAATTGACAATCTTATCCCTTACACCCATAGGAGGAATAGTTTTACTCCCTCTAAACAACTCTTCATCATTACAACAAAGTTCATCTCGTACATTCCAAAACCCCTTCAAATCATCAGGAATATCTTTAAATTCTGGCCACCCCTTTACAATAAATTCAACAAGTATCTTCCTGGAAAGATCTTCTTCTCTCGCACTCTTCCATACCTCTCCAGATATAGCTTTTTCTCTCACCCAATTTATTACTCCGACATCATCCAACCTTTCATCTCCACTGTCAATGGAGGCTCGAGACAAGAAATCCGCTACACAGTTCCTTGTACCAGGTATATATTCCATTTGGAAATTGTAGTCTAAAAGGCCTTCAACCCACCTTTTTATTCTGGGTGACAAGTCTTCATTCTTCTTTGAGGAAAAAATTTGAATAAGGGGCTTATGGTCAGTTCTCACTACAAAAGGCAAACCCCATAAATAAAACTTAAAATGCTTGATTGCCCAAGAACAAGCAAGAGCTTCCCTCTCAATGACCGAATAATTCTGTTCTGCATCCTTAAGGGAACGGGATGCAAAAGCAATAGCCTTTTCTTCTCCCTCCACCTTCTGAGTTAATACAGCCCCCAATCCATTAATGCTTGCATCAGTATACAAAATGGTTTTAGCAAAACTGTTAAAATGCCCTAAAGTCGGCATCTTGCCAATACTGTTTTTCACCAATTCAAAAGACACCTTACACTCTTCAGACCAATTGAATTCAGTACCTTTTTTAAGAAGAGACCTCAAAGGTTGAACTATACTAGAAAAATTCATAATAAATTTGGAGTAATACTCCGCCAAACCCAGGAACGATCGTACACTATCTTTATTCTTTGGTTCAGGAGCTAGGATAATGGAATTGACTAGCTCCAGTTTGGGCTTTATGCCTTCACCTGAAATGGTATGACCCAAATAAGAAACAGAAGTGACCCTTAACTTGCACGTTTGCATCTTTACAGTTAAACCAGATGAAGACAGTTTCCCTAAAACTCTTCTTAAAATATTGTCATGTTCACCTAGCGTTCTTCCATGTACCAAGATATCATCCTGGAAAAATAGAATGCCAGTTACACTTTCTAGAACTTTTTTCATAATTCGTTGAAAACAAGCGGCAGCGGAGGCTAGCCCAAATGGCATCCTCAAGAATCGGTACACCCCCAACAGCGTCACAAAAGACGTCAAATGTCTAGAATCAGGATGGAGGACAATTTGGTGGTAAGCTGATGATAGGTCAAGAACACTGAAAAACTTTGAGCCATTCAACCCTGATAATTCTTCCGAAATGTTCGGCAAAGGTTGACGATCCACCCAAATGTGTTTGTTGAGCTCCCTGAGGTCCACACACATGCGAATCTGTTTCCCACCTTCCTTCGGTGCCAAAACTACTGGGGCTAACCACTCAGAAGATTCAATTTCTTCAATTACGCCCAAATCCAACAATCTTGTAAGTTCTTTCTTGAGAGGTTCTAACATTAATCTTGGGACTTTTCTTACTTTCTGCACCGAAGGAGTTGCATTACTCTTGAGAATTATCTTGTGTTCAAAGCCATTAAGACACCCCAGCCTATCATTAAACACAGAAGGAAATTCCTCAAAAATATCAAAATTGGTATCTTGATTATTCACCACCAAGACTTGACATGCAGCGTTAGGATCTAACTTAATACCCATATCCCGCTGATGTCGCCAACCCAACAAATTGTCCCCCCTTTTGGCTACATAAACCTTTCCTACAGTCCTTTTATCTTGAAATTGAATTGTCATAACCTTGTAACCTATTATGTCAATCTTGGTGCCACCATAACTCACCGGACTAATATCAGGTTCTTCTAAAGGACCATATTCATTGCCAAATATTGTGTGCCAATTCTTGTCACCTACCATGGTGTATGGAGATCCTGAGTCTGCCAGCACCTTAACAACTTTGTCATCTATTCTAACAGCACATTCCAGCATAACTATGGGTCCCTCATCCACAGCCCCTACACTGTTTACAACACCATCATCCCCAGACTTCACGCAGAACACCATTTTGCCCATATCGTCAGTAATAGAATCTACATTCAACTGTTTTTCAGCTTTGCAAACCCTTGCATAGTGGCCCCTTTTTCCACACTTTCTACAAACAGAATTCTTAGCATAACAATTTGAACTGTTAGCAGTATGTCCTGAGTTGCCACAACTGTAACATCGCATTTCTTTATTTTCTTTTCCTTTTTTGTTGTCGAAACTGACTCTTAACACTTCATCATGATCACTAGTCACTTTTATAGTATCAGATTCAGAGACAGAGTGTGTTCCAGGATCATGCATTTCTTTAATCCAGTTGCTGGTGCTTTCCATTCCTTCCACTATTGCAATCGCCTCTCTCAGATCAGGGTTTTTTGTTAACAACTTTTCTTGTACACGTCTATTGTTGGTACAACGCACTAGCTGATCTCTGATAAGAGAGTCAGTTAGGTCACCAAAATCACATGTACGCGCTAAGGTTCGCAGGGAAGCAACAAAATTTCCTACACTTTCTGTTTTCCCTTGAGTTCTGGCAAAGAACTTATGTCTTTCAAGGACTATATTTAGCTTGGATTCAAAGTGTAGTGCTAACATTTTTGTTGACATCTCGTACACATCTCTTGGTTCACCTTCAGCTCCACCAAACTGCAATAATTCCAAACTGTCATATATATTCCTGCCTTCCACTCCTAAATTGTGCAGAAGTACACTTTGTTTCCTTAAAGGGGAAAACTTTTCACCTCCAATCGCTATTAAATAGGAATCAAATAGATTTTTCCAGCGTTTCCATGGCAAGATTGGGTCACCTTTGTCCGATAAAAATGCAGGAGGCTGTGACATTGTAGTATTTGCCATTGTGACAATAATAATACTTGTAAAAATCGACAGTTCCAACTAGTTCATGAATTGGTGCAAGGAGCTTAATAGCTTTACAGCTGAAGAATGCAATAAACTAATCAAGTGGTTTGACGAAAAATAATACACCTAAAATGGCTGCCAAATAACACCAAATATGTATCAGTGTTCACGGACAAGTCAAACTCCTGCAAGTCGCATTGCACACATGAAAAGCAGCCCACCTGAACACTGTGTCGAGTATCGCAGCACCTCCAGAAATATCAGCAGTTTCACTGTCCCAATTAAGACAGCCTCAGTCACGAAGATCAGGAATGTTTGGCCTGTTGAAAACGACGCTCAGCAGTCAACTGGCGTGACTAAACAGTAAGATTCGTGGGTTCGTGAGAGGTTGATGGTAACGCCTGTCCCCTCCAGGCTCTCGTCGCCAGTGTTATGAAGATACAGAATCAATATGAAGAGAGTAAATTAAGATTTATTCCAGTCCAGATGCCATCAACCAAAAACAGGCCACACACTCCATAAAGTTTTCCCCCAACCGATTCCGAACATTGCGTTTCCTCGCGATCCCGAGAACCTTCGGATCACAGTGTTCTCAGCGGGATCGCGAGGACACTGACACTACGGTATGTCGGTAAATATAACACCCTTGTTCTTCAGTACGCCATACACCAGGCTTTGCAGACCCCATCACTTTTCATAAGCTTGATATTCTTTTCCTCACACAAAATAGTACAACCCCCACGTCCTAAATGTCTACTTCTCACAGTCTACGAGATCAATTAAGTGGATCACACGCACACCAAAGGAGAAGATCTCCATTAATCCTCCAGGTGCTGCACCATAGACAAGCAAGTACCACTCAAATCTATGGAGCTGCTACCATGCCATTTCACACTCTCAACAACTCCAACCACCACCTTACATCTCGCCTATAGGCCTCCTGGAAGAATCAACACACTCAACATGATACATTATGTCAAATAACCAACACACTCCAGCATCACCTACAATCCATTGCAATCCATCCATACCCCAGGAAATGACCAATCACTTTGCCATCCCCGTTTCCCTACTCAACATCCTACCAACAAACCAAGGTCAACCCAAAAGAAAGGGTCAAAACCTCAGATTCTTCTAAGACCACTAAGACTTTACATAGACAACTTACTGCTTGAACTCATCACTCACTCTATCAGCTCCACTTCAGGTGCCAATACACTACAATACTATACAACTTCCAGAGATTTTTGGAAAACTATGTGAATGTTTTCACACCACACCAATTAGAAAATGCAAGTGCAAGTCAAAGCTTGATATCCTGGTACTCTAATAACCTTGCTGACAACAAACAATCCATCCTCTGGCAGGAAAGAAAATTGAACAAAAATACAACTCCCAAAGACTCTTGATACTGAAATTCATGTGCCTAACACCCAGACAGCACAACATATCAGCCAAAGCAAAACACTAAATCAACACCATCAATTATGCCACCAACAGAAGCAGAACCCTTTTTAAGTCAATCAAGTACTGCATCGTTCCCCACCAGACCAACCTATTCCTCACTCCACAGAAAATTACAATTCCATCAACCTTTTCTTCAGTGAAAACATACCAAAGATCTGACATCACATCGACAACTCCAAGCCACACCTTCCTACAGAATCCCACAATGGTCATCATCAAACCCTATCTCTTACAGATCTCGCCATCATACTCAACTTCCTTAAACTGTTTGTTATGAGAAAGAGGATGATGTCTTCCTCAAATTGTATAATCATTAAATGGCATTTGTTCTCTCTGAGGTGCTTACTGATAGTTTTACTTATTCTTCTGCTTGAGCTAGAACATGTAGACACACAAGTAATAGGCTCATTTTCTTTAGGTTTACTAGGTGTCATTAAATCTATTCAGTCTACTCAAATGTTTTTACTAGTTCAGTCTCTAGCATCGTTAATCACTTCTTGAAGGATTCCGAAGTTACAAAATGTCTCACTAAATGATTCTTCTTGTTTGTAAATGGTCTCTGCAGATGTTTATTTATTAAGACTTGTTAATTGTGAGTAAAAAGATGTCACTTAAGTGTCTCTGGGTGAAAAACTCTGATAACATAACAATTTGTTTTTGTTTGAAGGTTTCTGATACAGGTGTAATTTGTTATTGTCAATTTCAATGAATACACACAAAAACTTGATTGTGATTCATGTTCTAACTGAACATCAATACAAACAATGTTATTGTTCAACTCCTTGAGTTTTTTTACTAATTCCTTTTCCTTACTGTTGGACCTGGCTTTTTGACAGGGACATCCCCAAACTTTTTGCCTCCTTCCTCCTATTTTTTCTGACCTGCTGTTGTTGGCTTTTGACCTCTGAGCACTTTACCACTGCTAACCAGTGCTAAAGTGCATATGCTCTCTGTGTAAATTGTACTATTGATTGGTTTATCCATGATTGACTATTTAATCTACCTGTAAGTCCCTATTAGAGTGCACTACATGTGCCTAGGGCCTGTAGATTAAATGCTACTAGTGGGCCTGCAGCACTGGTTGTGCCACCCACCTCAGTAGCCCCTTAACCTTGTCTCAGGCCTGCCATTGCAAGGCCTGTGTGTGCAGTTTCACTGCCACTTCGACTTGGCATTTAAAAGTACTTGCCAAGCCTAGAACTCCCCTTTTTCTACATATAAGTCATCCCTAATGTGTGCCCTAGGTAACCCCTAGAGCAGGGTGCTGTGTAGGTAAAAGGCAGGACATGTACCTGTGTAGTTATATGTCCTGGTAGTGTAAAACTCCTAAATTCGTTTTTACACTACTGTGAGGCCTGCTCCCTTCATAGGCTAACATTGGGGCTGCCCTCATACACTGTTGAGGTGGCAGCTGCTGATCTGAAAGGAGCAGGAAGGTCATATTTGGTATGGCCAGAATGGTAATATAAAGTCCTGCTGACTGGTGAAGTCGGATTTAATATTACTATTCTAGAAATGCCACTTTTAGAAAGTAAGCATTTCTTTGCACTAAAAACTTGTTGTGCCCTTCAATCCACGTCTGGCTAGGTTTAGTTGACAGCTCCTTGTGCATTCACTCAGACACACCCCAAACACAGGGTACTCAGCCTCACTTGCATACATCTGCATTTTGAATGGGTCTTCCTGGGCTGGGAGGGTGGAGGGCCTGCCCTCACACAAAGGACTGCCACACCCCCTACTGGGACTCTGGCAGACAGGATTGAACTGAAAGGGAACTTGGTGCATTTCTTAGAGACTCTTTGAAGTCACCCCCACTTCAAAGGCACAACTTAGTATAAAACAGGGCCTCTGCCCTACCTCATCAGACACTTGCTGGAGAAGAAACCTGAACCAGAAACTACATCCTGCCAAGAAGAACTGCCTGGCTGCTCAAAGGACTCACCTGTCTGCTTTCTCCAAAGGACTGCTGTCTTGCTGTTGCCCTGCTGCCTTGCTGAACTCTTGTCTGGCTGTGAAAGTGCTCTCCAAGGGCTTGGATAGAGCTTGCCTCCTGTTCCTTGAAGTCTCAGGACCAAAAAGACTTCTTCCTTTCACGTGGACGCTCCGTGCGCCGAAAATTTCGACGCACAGCTTGTTTCGTGGCGAGAAAAACGCCGCACACCGACGCTGATCAACGCGACACCCTCGGGACGATCGAGACTTCGACGCACAACCTCGCAAGGACAAAGCCGCCCGACTTCCAAGGAGAAATCGACGCAACGCCTACCGTGAGTGCGAAACTTTGACGCACGGCCTCGCAAGGACAACGCCGCCCGACTTCCAAGGAGAAATCGACGCGATGCCTGCCGTGAGACCAAAATTTCGACGCACGGCCTCGCAAGGAAAACGACGCCCGACTTCCAAGGAGAAATCGACGCGACGCCTACCGTGAGATCGAAACTTCGACGCGCAGCCCCGCAGAACGACGCGCAGCCGGAAAATAAGCAGGAGAATCCACGCACAGACCCGGGACATCTGGTAATCCCCGCGATCCACAAAAAGAGACTGTCTGCGCGCCGGAAAACGACGCCCGACTTCCCCGCGTGGAAAAGAACGACGCAAGTCTGTGTGTGCTGAGCGGAAAACGACGCACACACCCCTTTTTCCACGCATCTCTTCTCCTGTGGCCCTCTGAGGAGATTTCCCACCAGAAACCAGGTACTCTGTGCTTGAAAGACACTTTATTGCTTTTTAAAGACTGAAAGACTCTTAATATCACTTTTCAGTGATATCTTTACAAATTCGTATTGCAACTTTGATCGTTTTGACCTACAATTATCCAGATAAATATTCTATATTTTTCTAAACACTGTGTGGTGTATTTTTGTGGTGTTATGCTATGGTGTTGTATGATTTATTGCACAGATACTTTACACATTGCCTTCTAAGTTAAGCCTGACTGCTCGTGCCAAGCTACCGGAGGGTGAGCACAGGCTGATTTTGGATTGTGTGTGACTTACCCTGACTAGAGTGAGGGTTCTTGCTTGGACAGAGGGCAACCTAACTGCCAACCAAAAACCCCATTTCTAACATTGGTGATCAGCGGTGAGGATAGGACTTGTGTTTGTGCAGTGACATACAGTAGCTAAGTATTTCACTACCTACCCACAGTTGAAGGTCAACTTGATTTTGTATCTCTTTTTTGACTTTTGGTCTCTGATGTCCTCCTGGATATACTATTGATATTTTGGACTTTGGATTTTGGTTTTTGCTGGTAAGATCCTATCAGAATGGGATCGCTTACCTACTTATTCTTTTTGCCTACTGACCACCTCACTAAGGCTGACCTAAGGAAGCTTTGCAGAGAATGTGGCCTTCCTGTAGCAAAGAGATCTACTAAAGCAGAGATGCTACGTGCCTACATAGTCTGGGAGGAAGACAGATGGGCAGAGAGAGAGGCAGCAAGAAACCAAATGACTAAGTACCCCTCAGAGGAGGAGGAGGACGACTCAGATGAGGAAAGAGACCCAGTGAAAAAAGAATGGCTCATGGCTCAAGCACGGTGGATGGAAGAGCTAGATGAGTTTATTGAAAGGGCTGAGGCAGCAAGTCTCTTAGCCCTGGAAGAAGAAAAGATTGCAGCTCAAGAGCTGAGCTGTAAAGAGCTGAAACTGGAGGCCGGAAGGGCTGAGTCCAGTTCAGATGGTGGCAGCAAAAATCTTGCATCTAGTACTGCTGAAGAAGGGCACAAGCCCAGAGATGTGGTACCCAACTTGAAGAAGAGAGTTGACACACCCCAGGCGGTTCAAGGGTATGAGGTAGTTCCCGTTATGCACAGGGTCCCTGAGAAGGATTGGGGAACTGGCACAGGGAGTCATATTCCTACTGGGGGGAGGGACACTTTACTGACTCTAGCAGAGAGTGACAGAGAAAAGGGTTCCCCCCTGGTGGACGTCCTGGATATAGAGTGTAGAGACATCCCAGAAGAGTTTGGGTTGAGGGTCAGGGACAGACAGATACTGTCTCACCAGTCTCAGGAGGGTGAAGTAGAGTGCTTTTCCAAGGTTGAGTTACTAGGTGGTTGGGTGAAGGGTACTGTGGTTAATACATGTGAAGGGCAGAGTGATGTGATTGCTGGAGAGCATATGTCTAGTCCTTATTTTCCAGAGCTACGCCAACACCAGGTGGAGTGTGAGTTCTCTGACCCCAGGGAACTTACAATGGAGGCAGACTTTTGGGTGAGTACCAGAGAGTCTGAAGAGGCATTTGGGGGTGCTCCTGAAGGGAGTGGTCTAGGTGGTTCCCGACCAAGTGAGGTGGGAGAGGATTGTAGTGTCCCAGGTAGGTCTCAGAGCCTAACTTGTACCGTAGGGCCACCTTTTGAGGGAAGCCCCGCAGTGTCAGAAGAACTTGGGGGGATGACTGTAGACAGCATCCCAACAGTTCTGGTGTCTGGCAGTACCACTCCTAGTAAGGGGGTGCAGAAGTCCAGACATAGGGTTGAGAGGGGGTGGCAGACCCCAGTGGAGGATCTTGAAAGTCAGGGGTCAGCTCTGAGAGCAGAGCCCCCCAGGAATGACCCAGGTGAGACCGTTTCTGGTTTGGGGGAAACCCAGACTCTGCCGGATGGGCAGAGGTCGGGAGACCTGCGCCAACCAGACTCTTGTGTGGCCCTTGGGGACGGCGTGTCCCTTGTGGGGGGTGAGAGTGCCCCCCAGAAAGTCCTGGCGTGCCAGGCAGTTGTCCAACCTCAGGGTGTCGACTCTGGGTTGGATGGCCAGGTTCAGAGGTTAAACTCTGACCTGGTGGGAGGTAGGTGTGCCTCCCTGAAAGTCCTGGCCTGCCAGGCAATGGTTCAACCTCAGGGTGGTGACTCTGGGTTGGACATCCAGGTTCAGAGGTTACACTCTGACCTGGTGGGGGGTAGGTGTGCCCCCCAGAAAGTCCTGGCGTGCCAGGCAATTGTTCAACCTCAGGGTGGTGACTCTGGGTTGGATACCCAGGTTCAGAGGTCAAACTTTGACCTGGTGGGGGGTAGATGTGCCCCCCAGAAAGTCCTGGAATGCCAGGCAATGGCTCAACCTCAGGGTGGTGACTCTGGGTTGGCTTACCAGGTGAAGAGGTCAAACTCTGACCTGGTGGGGGGTAGGTGTGCCCCCCAGAAAGTCCTGGCGTGCCAGGCAGTTGTCCAACCTCAGGGTGTCGACTCCGGGTTGGATGGCCAGGTTCAGAGGTTAAACTCTGACCTGGTGGGAGGTAGGTGTGCCTCCCAGGAAGTCCTGGGGTGCCAGGCAATTGCCCAACCTCAGGGTGGTGACTCTGGGTTGGCTAACCCGGTTCAGAGGTCAAACTCTGACCTGGTGGGGGGTAGGTGTGCCCCCCAGAAAGTCCTGGTATACCAGGCAATGGTTCAACCTCAGGGTGGTGACCCTGGGTTGGAGAACCAGGCTCAGAGGTTAAACTCTGACCTGGTGGGAGGTAGGTGTGCCTCCCTGAAAGTCCTGGCCTGCCAGGCAATGGTTCAACCTCAGGGTGGTGACTCTGGGTTGGATATCCAGGTTCAGAGGTTAACCTCTGACCTGGTGGGGGGTAGGTGTGCCCCCCAGAAAGCCCTGGTGTACCAGGCAGTTGTCCAACCTCAGGATGGTGACCCTAGGTTGGAGAACCAGGTTCAGAGGTTAAACTCTGACCTGGTGGAGGGTCAGTGTGCCCTCCAGGAAGTCCTGGCGTGCCAGGCGATTGTTCTACTTCAGGGTGGTAACTCTGAGCTGAATGGCCCAGTTCAGAGGTTAAACTCTGACCTGGTGGAGGGTCAGTGTGCCCTCCAGAAAGTCCTGGCGTGCCAGGCAATTGTTCAACCTCAGAGTGCTGACTCTGGGTTGGATACCCAGGTTCAGAGGTTAAACTCTGACCTGGTGGGAGGTAGGTGTGCCTCCCAAGAAGCCCTGCTGTGCCAGGCAATTGTCCAACCTCAGGGTGTTGACTCTGGGTTGGATGACCAGGTTCAGAGGTTAAACTCTGACCTGGTGGGGGGTAGGTGTGCCCCCCAGAAAGTCCTGGCGTGCCAGGCAATTGCCCAACCTCAGGGTGGTGACCCTGGGTTGGGGAACCAGGCTCAGAGGTTAAACTCTGACCTGGTGGGAGGTAGGTGTGCCTCCCAGAAAGTCCTGGTGCGCCAGGCAACTGTTCAACTTCAGGGTGGTGACTCTGAGTTGAATGGTCAGGTGCAGAGGTTAAACTCTGACCTGGTGGAGGGTCAGTGTGCCCTCCAGGAAGTCCTGGTGTGCCAGGCAATTGTTCAACTTCAGGGTGGTGACTCTGAGTTGAATGGTCAGGTGCAGAGGTTAAACTCTGACCTGGTGGAGGGTCAGTGTGCCCTCCAGGAAGTCCTGGCGTGCCAGGCAATTGTTCAACTTCAGGGTGGTGACTCTGAGTTGAATGGGCAGGTGCAGAGGTTAAACTCTGACCTGGTGGGGGGTAGGCGTGCCCCCCAGGAAGTCCTGGTTTGCCAGGCGGTGATCCAGTCTGAGGGTACAGACCCTGGGCTGGAAGACCAGGTTCAGGGTGTCCCCCTGGACCTGGAGGGAGGGGCTACTGATAACAGTGCCCCTACCATGTTGTCTTCTGAGGAGGCCACTCCTAGTTGGAGGGTGCTGGACCCCAGAAGGGAGAGCAGGGGGAGGGAAGCCTCACCCCGGGCCCTAGTCCCACCTGAAGGTACAGACCCCAGGTTGGAGGGCCAGTGGCAGGTTAACACCCCTTCACTGGTGGAGGAATGGTACAGGGCGACTTCTGTAAGCCCCCTGGCCATGTTGGACTCTGGGGGTACCGCTCCAGGAAGGAGGGTACAAAGCCCCAGAGGGGAGGACCAGGTTCAGGCTGTCATCCCTGACCTGGTGGAAGGGAGAGTGGTTAAAGGGTGCCCAGCACCTGGGGCTACCGCCCCCCACTCTCCACAGCCACAGTGGTTGGAGAGCTTTGAGAGGCCTGGGGCCTGGCTCTCATCCCTGGCAGCTGTCAGTAATCACTGTGGCTTGCTGTCCGGGTGGACAGAGTTATCCCTGGGGAGGGGACAAGTGTCACACCCCAGGGGTAGAGTGGGCAACACCACTATGTTGGTCATGGGGGTACTATCCTGCTCCTGGGATACATCTGTGAGCAAAGTAAGGTTAGGCGCTGCACAGATGGGATCCGCAGGAAAGGAGAAAGGTTCCCCATGGATGGGCTTAGTGGGCCCTGAGAGTATGGACAGAGGGATCCAATTGGAGTCAGGAAGGCGAAGAACTGGAGCATGCCCCTGCTGTTGTGGGCCTGGGTCCTTGTTCTGTCGCCTCAAACAGGGAAGTACATCAGGATAGTGATTGTTCTCCCCTGGCTTTAGGCTGGTGGGGGGTCATGTTGGACCTGGCTTTTTGACAGGGACATCCCCAAACTTTTTGCCTCCTTCCTCCTATTTTTTCTGACCTGCTGTTGTTGGCTTTTGACCTCTGAGCACTTTACCACTGCTAACCAGTGCTAAAGTGCATATGCTCTCTGTGTAAATTGTACTATTGATTGGTTTATCCATGATTGACTATTTAATCTACCTGTAAGTCCCTATTAGAGTGCACTACATGTGCCTAGGGCCTGTAGATTAAATGCTACTAGTGGGCCTGCAGCACTGGTTGTGCCACCCACCTCAGTAGCCCCTTAACCTTGTCTCAGGCCTGCCATTGCAAGGCCTGTGTGTGCAGTTTCACTGCCACTTCGACTTGGCATTTAAAAGTACTTGCCAAGCCTAGAACTCCCCTTTTTCTACATATAAGTCATCCCTAATGTGTGCCCTAGGTAACCCCTAGAGCAGGGTGCTGTGTAGGTAAAAGGCAGGACATGTACCTGTGTAGTTATATGTCCTGGTAGTGTAAAACTCCTAAATTCGTTTTTACACTACTGTGAGGCCTGCTCCCTTCATAGGCTAACATTGGGGCTGCCCTCATACACTGTTGAGGTGGCAGCTGCTGATCTGAAAGGAGCAGGAAGGTCATATTTGGTATGGCCAGAATGGTAATATAAAGTCCTGCTGACTGGTGAAGTCGGATTTAATATTACTATTCTAGAAATGCCACTTTTAGAAAGTAAGCATTTCTTTGCACTAAAAACTTGTTGTGCCCTTCAATCCACGTCTGGCTAGGTTTAGTTGACAGCTCCTTGTGCATTCACTCAGACACACCCCAAACACAGGGTACTCAGCCTCACTTGCATACATCTGCATTTTGAATGGGTCTTCCTGGGCTGGGAGGGTGGAGGGCCTGCCCTCACACAAAGGACTGCCACACCCCCTACTGGGACTCTGGCAGACAGGATTGAACTGAAAGGGAACTTGGTGCATTTCTTAGAGACTCTTTGAAGTCACCCCCACTTCAAAGGCACAACTTAGTATAAAACAGGGCCTCTGCCCTACCTCATCAGACACTTGCTGGAGAAGAAACCTGAACCAGAAACTACATCCTGCCAAGAAGAACTGCCTGGCTGCTCAAAGGACTCACCTGTCTGCTTTCTCCAAAGGACTGCTGTCTTGCTGTTGCCCTGCTGCCTTGCTGAACTCTTGTCTGGCTGTGAAAGTGCTCTCCAAGGGCTTGGATAGAGCTTGCCTCCTGTTCCTTGAAGTCTCAGGACCAAAAAGACTTCTTCCTTTCACGTGGACGCTCCGTGCGCCGAAAATTTCGACGCACAGCTTGTTTCGCGGCGAGAAAAACGCCGCACACCGACGCTGATCAACGCGACACCCTCGGGACGATCGAGACTTCGACGCACAACCTCGCAAGGACAAAGCCGCCCGACTTCCAAGGAGAAATCGACGCGACGCCTACCGTGAGTGCGAAACTTTGACGCACGGCCTCGCAAGGACAACGCCGCCCGACTTCCAAGGAGAAATCGACGCGACGCCTGCCGTGAGACCAAAATTTCGACGCACGGCCTCGCAAGGAAAACGACGCCCGACTTCCAAGGAGAAATCGACGCGACGCCTACCGTGAGATCGAAACTTCGACGCGCAGCCCCGCAGAACGACGCGCAGCCGGAAAATAAGCAGGAGAATCCACGCACAGACCCGGGACATCTGGTAATCCCCGCGATCCACAAAAAGAGACTGTCTGCGCGCCGGAAAACGACGCCCGACTTCCCCGCGTGGAAAAGAACGACGCAAGTCTGTGTGTGCTGAGCGGAAAACGACGCACACACCCCTTTTTCCACGCATCTCTTCTCCTGTGGCCCTCTGAGGAGATTTCCCACCAGAAACCAGGTACTCTGTGCTTGAAAGACACTTTATTGCTTTTTAAAGACTGAAAGACTCTTAATATCACTTTTCAGTGATATCTTTACAAATTCGTATTGCAACTTTGATCGTTTTGACCTACAATTATCCAGATAAATATTCTATATTTTTCTAAACACTGTGTGGTGTATTTTTGTGGTGTTATGCTATGGTGTTGTATGATTTATTGCACAGATACTTTACACATTGCCTTCTAAGTTAAGCCTGACTGCTCGTGCCAAGCTACCGGAGGGTGAGCACAGGCTGATTTTGGATTGTGTGTGACTTACCCTGACTAGAGTGAGGGTTCTTGCTTGGACAGAGGGCAACCTAACTGCCAACCAAAAACCCCATTTCTAACACTTACCTTTCCAAAGTATGAATATGTCATCAATTTATATGTGTTCATCCTCACAATTTGACATGAAAAAAGCGCAAAGATGTTCTGTTTCTTTGCAGAAAATAATTTTCCTCCCATCTGAAGTAACTGGGGCACAAAGCACACAGTGTAATACTGTGCATTCAATTATTTATAAGCCTTCTTAATGAGGTATAGATTGATATATGGCATTGCCATTGATGGTGTATAATGTTATTTGACTTTCTTCTTTCATGTTCAGGCATGATATTGTTTCTCAGAAAGTCCTTAGTATTCATAATGTTTGAGTAACTTTGTTGAACTACATGTTGCAGGAATTCTTCAATATATTTACTTATAGGTTCATGAATGGTTATACAGCCTGTGACAATTGGTCAAATTGATTCATTGTTTTGATCCTAAATGCATTAGCTACACTGAGCATATCAGGTAGTTTTTTAGTTTTCTCACTGATCCTATGTTTATCCAGTGCTGTTTCTAAAAATGTATTCAGAATTCTTTGGAATACCTTTGTAAGATCCCTATCAATTTTTATGTGGTGTTGTCATCAGTTGCATGTGTTGTCACAATTAATTTTATACAATTTTAATGTGATTTCTTTTACAGTTCCCTAAATTCTTCATCATGGCTTTTCTTTGAGAGTTATGTTGCTGTGTATCTTCATTTTATCACAACATAATTTTTATATTGTTATGAAGAAGTAGTTCAAGATTCTTCAATATTTTGTGACTTATTATTGCTAGGAAAGTGCTTTTGATTTTAAATTATTTTATTGCACTTCTTCAATAATTGGTTTCTCAACTGATAGTATTTTGAAAAAATGGTTTAATATCAAATTGTGCATGAGCATGAAAGATACTATTTCAGTTTCAAGAAAAATTGTTCTATATATAGGTACAATAAATATACCTTTGGCTAAGGTTTTTTATTCAATGGAGGACAACTATCTCGGTCACAAATGTATTGGTTATACCACCTACCTTATAACAACTGCATTTTATACAATGGCACTTGTAATATGGTGGAAAGGATATCTGTCACAATTGTGATGGATTCTGATGAAGGTAGTTACCACAAACTTTCACTAATTTTCACTTGACGCTGTAGCAATCTCTTGCCTTTTCTTTTTCCTTGCTTGTTTTTTCATTATTTTTCTTTGCTTTCAGTATGTTTTGTTTGCTGGTGGACTGTTCATTAAAAAAAGTCTGATCTTTTGAAGTACTGGCTCTCATTTGTGTTTCAAGATTGCTTTTGCTTCTCGCAACGGTAATAATTTCACCATTTTCCCTTTGTATACTTGAGGAGTCTCCTTCTGATACTTTCCTCGAAACTGCCCCTATTCAATTTTCTTTTTTAAATAATTCTCCTTTTGGTATAAACATTCATACAGGTATAAACTTTGTCTAGTTTGCAGTCTATTGTCTCTCTTTTGAGCATTCAAATCTTATGTTCATTTATTTGTTTTTGGTAGGTATCTAAGTTTCTGTTAATGTCCTCAACCATTTTGTTCCATTCCATTTCTTTAACTTGTTTAGAATTTTCTTGATAGATTTGGCCAATTTCATTTTCAAGAGTTCCTTTAGAACTTGTGATAACTCTTCAAAGGGCAGTAATATTAAGTCCAAAGAACATATATTTAATATGGCATTACAATGTTCTACAGACATTTTTATTGGTTTTGCACAAAGTTGGTTTAAGTGCTATACGTAGCGCACTTTGCACTCATTTTGAGAGTTTAGTACTGAATCAGGGTTGTAGCATGGTCTCATTAGTATTCCAATTGCTTGATACTGCTACTGATTGTTGCCTGTTGAAGTTGGCTTCCTGTTTGGTTTCCTTGAGAGATTTTCTTAAAGGACATATTTCTCCTTGCAGGGGCAACAGGATTGCTAGGTCAAAAGTGTAACAAATTAAGGCCCTGATGTATACTTTTTGGTGCAAAAAAGCACTAACGCATATTTGCACCAAAAAGTTTAGCACCAGCTTGCACCATTTCTGTGCACCAGCCAGGCACCATATTTATGGAATGGTGCAAGCTGGTGCAATGGGTAGGTTAGCGTCAAAACAAATGATGTTAGTCGGGTGGGGCTGGCTGTATGGAAGAACTGGGTTTTGAACCAAAAAAAGACTTTAGGCAGGTTAGAGTAAAACAAATGACTCTAACCTGCCTGACGCAAAACCATCCATACCACATGACTCCTGTCTTAGAAAAGACAGGAGTCATGCACACCACCCCAATGGCTAGCACAGGGGACCAGGGTCCTCTGGGCATGGCCATTGCACCCTGCGCTATATAGGGAGCCCCCCAATGGCACTTAAAAAAGAAATACTTACCTGTACTCACCTATACTAACCTGGGATGGAATCCCCCATCCTCCGCTGTCCCTCTGGTGTAGGTGGGGGTGTCCCTGGGGCTTGGGGAGGGCACCTTCAGGCTTATTCCATGATGTTCTACTATGCAAATAGGCCCATAGGTCCCCTAATGCCTGCCCTGACCCAGGCTTTAAATAATGGGGCAAAGCAAGCTTTGCACCATTATTTGACCCCTCTTCTCCCCTGTGCCTGATTTTAGCACAGGGGATAAATATGGTGCTAAGGCCATAGAGTCATTTTTTGCACGGGAACACCTACCTTGCATCTTATTAACGCAAGGTAGGTTTCCATGTCCAAAAAATGACTTTAACTCCATAAATTTGGCGCTAGACAGGTCTAGCACCAAACTATAAATGTAAGTTAGTTTTGCACCGAATTTGCATTTTAAAAAATTACGCAAATTCAGGGCAAAACAAGTATAAATATGCCCCTAAATATGACTCACAGATGTCATACTCATACTTGGTAATATAAAATAGCCAAATTCTAGTATGGTGCTTGTTTGAAATGACAAGATGCCAAGATAGGTTTTTGTGAGAAATTGGATTGTTGATAGAGTGGTGTGTTAAAGCTGCTCAAGCAACAGCCACAATCCCTGTCAGGGTGAACCACAAAAGTCAATAAATTAAACTCTGCTTAGCCTGCTGATAGATTGGCACAAAAAACATCAAGCTTAGCTTAGCAGTAATGTGTAAAGTATTTATGCAGCACACAGATAATAATAAAGTAAAAACACAACACAAAAAAAACACAAAAAAATTGAGCAAATTTTAATACATTTTCTGACACAAAAATTATAAAAAAACAATCAATAGACCAGGACGATAAATAGAACCTAAAAGATCAAAACGCCAATGGTGGACATCTGGTCGCATGAGACCGGGTCAAAGTTGAAAAATGTGGCCAACCACAATGGATCGCGAGTTGGATAGAAAAAGTGGATTGTGCACAGCCAGCACTTAATTTAAGATTTTGAAGAAATTTCAGTAAAAATTTACTTGAGAAAGTATAGTTCAGCAGGACAAGTCTTCAGGCATTATCCAAGGAGAAGGCATCATCACCGGGGAGCCGCTAGTCGAAGTAAAATCTCGATAAATATGTGCTTTAATCTCTTTTTTGGAAATTGAAAGTCTCCAGTTGAACAAAGCTGGAGAATGTAGATGACGAGAGTATGACGGGGCTGGATATTTTTGGGGTGAAGAACCATTCAACAGGCTTTGCTGCTGCAGAGAAGAACTTGCAAAAACAACAGATGATGGACGGAATACAGAATAAATCAAACATTCACCCCCAGTCACAGATCTGGGTTTAATCCATCCGTTTTTTTGCTTGCCATGCCATTCTAATTTGGACCCAGCCATATGAAAATCAGTCTTGACCCTGTCCCCTGTGGGAACAGTCCAGCCCGAACTGCCAGGCCAGGTCTTCCCTGGACCAGAAATAAGCATCCTGAGACTGGTTTCAGGGTATCACCCTTCATCAGCCAGGCTAGCTTGAATCTGGTGGCATAGCAAGCACAGGACCCACCACTGAGCATTCCCTTCCCACTTGGGTCGACAAATGCAAAAACAACAGATGATGGACAGAATGCAGAATAAATCAAACATTCACCCCCAGTCACAGATCTGGGTTTAATCCATCAGTTTTTTTGCTTGCCATGCCATTCCAGTTTCGACCAAGCCATATGCAAATCAGTCTTGACCCTGTTCCCCTTGGGAACAGTCCAGCCCGAACTGCCAGGCCAGGTCTTCCCTGGACCAGAAACAAGCATCCTGGGACCGGTTTCAGGGTATCATCCTTCATCAGCCAGGCCAACTTGAATCTGGTGGCAATGCAAGCACGGAACGATGGATTAAACCCAGATCTGTGACAGGGGGTGAGTGTTTGCATTGTTCAGCACTCCGTCCATCATCGTTTTGTGTTGCAGAGAAGAACTTAGCAGGTGCTGCAGTCAGAGCAACCTGCGATGCACCTTGGGTGGATAGACGAGCAGGTTGATCCTGGTCTCTTCTCAGTTCTCAGAAAAGGTTTTAGCCAACAATTTTCCAAGTCCCAAGTTGTGGATTCTGGTTGTCTGGGCACCTTTAACACCGCCACTAGGTCTTGAGGGGCTCCACTTAGGGGCTTAAGACTCACTCAGGCTGGGTATAGGTGCAGGATCAAGATGGTTGGAGCCTTTTCTGTCCCTGAGATTATGATCAGGAGGACAACCGAAGAGTCCCTAGAGTCATTCTGGTAGTCCTGGGTTCAGGGCTCGGTGGAACAGGGCTCAAGCAGCATGGCAGGCCTTGAGCCTTCAAGGCAGACTCCAGGTAGAAAAGAAGTACTTCCAGGTGCAGCAAAGCAGTCTTGTGGAGTACACAGCAGGCGACAGCAGCAGGAAATCATCTGAGAGTCCTTCTGTAGGTCAGAAAGTGAACTAAAGAGTAGGCCTGAGGGTCCTATTTTTATACATGGTGCCTTCTCTGAAGTGGGAGAACTTTCTAGAGAATTCCCTTTAAAGTGCTTGATGTTTCCTGTTTCTCATGCCCAGCTCTGGCCTGTCTGCATGAACATTGCAGGGGTGACAAGTCCTTTGTGTGAAGTCTGGGCACAGCCTATTCAGTTGCAAGTGAGGTTGTGCCCAGCTCCGCCCTGCCATCCTGCCAGTGATAGCCCATCCAGGCACACCTAATCCCTCTACTGTGTTGCTGCCTGGGAAGAATAAACAAAGTTCAACTGCCAAGGCCCACTAGCAGCATTTAATTTACATGCCCTGGGTATAAGTTACACCACTTTCCTAGGGACTTTAAATTAGGGAAAGTATGCATGCCAATCAGGTGTAAGCCACTGTTACTATGTTTTAGAGAGTGAGAACAAGCGCTTTAGCACTGGGTAGCAGTAGTAAAGTGCACAGAGTCCTAATGCCAGAAAAAACGAATTCAGAAAAATAGGAGGGTAAAGGCAAAAGGTCTGGGAGAAAACCAACAGGGAGCTGACATGTCTATCAGTTTTTCATATACACTCTGTACCATAGAGAAATCAACATCCCTGACTACACTTGTTTTGAACACAGAGATCCCGAAACACATAGGGGGTTATTCTAATTTTGGAGGAGTGTTAATCCGTCCCAAAAGTGACGGTAAAGTGACGGATATACCACCAGCCGTATTAAGAGTCCATTATATCCTATGGAACTCGTAATACGGCTGGTGGTATATCCGTCACTTTACCGTCACTTTTGGGACGGATTAACACTCCTCCAAAGTTAGAATAACCCCCATAGACATTTCACTAACACTGATATTGGACTCACAATTAGTACCCTATATAAACTCACATCCAAAATGATACTTGTTTAAAATGCTCAGATGCTTACACACGTTCCTTGTATTCAACTTTTCCAGTGTGAAACATTTAAATTGATAAAGGTTTTCTAATGTTTTCTAATGTTTAGATTTCTAAATTGGCAGTGACCTATGTAATAAGTAGATTTAGCTAAGGGAATCTTGTTATAATTTGGTTCCTAATAACATTGAAACTGATGCACAGCAGTGAAAGTTAACCCCTGATGAAGGATTATCATTGGTGCAAAACACATTGGGTTATATTAAATTGACACAAACATCTCAAGGGTTGTTCCCTAGTTGTATGAGGGCATGGTACCATGCAAATGAGGGAATCTCTTTATCTCTGAACCTGTGCCATATTATGGATGCGGGTCCAAAGGCAAAGAAGCTGTCCGAAGGCACACTGAAAGTGCATCACAAAAAAGTGGCACACTGTCAGTGTACCCGCTGATGGCAACCCTCTGGAGGTGAGAAACGGGGTCCTCTGGACACACCCAGACATCCCTTTGCAGGTGGGAGCACTCACTCACTGCACTTGCCTGCAAAGGGATCTCTAATTCCTCCTCAAATTGCAGGCGGGTTGCTGCGTGTAAAGTTAAACACTGAGAGGCTTTGAAGCAGTCGCTCTGTATTTCACTTGAATCTGCTGCCTTTAGGTGCATGGTTGTGGCTGCCGTGGGGGCAGCAGATTCACTGTAATAGGGCACACTTGCTCATGGCAATCGGAAAAGTGCACCCAGTGTAGTAGGGCCCCCGTGGGAACTCTCAATCACGGTGTGCCCCAGCATTACCTTCGGCTTCGGGGGTGAGTAATTAGAGACAGTCCGGCAATATACTCACATGCACCACATCTACCTGAAATGGAACCACTAACTGGGAAGTAATCTAGCTTCTACGCGTGCCAAAGGGAGCATAATGAAATAATATACTTTATCTCCCAGATGTACATTCCTCCAAATATCCAAGAGCATGAGGTGTTTCCGTGCCTCTCATAATGTTGTAGATGCTCACTCCCTAGACTATGACACTCTGGATACAGTACGGTCCACCAGGGTACATAATATGCAGTTCATATCCCTGGCAAAGATACATGGTACATCCACATGTAGACTTCTAGCATCCATAAATGTAGGGGGGGAAACAATGCTCAACATTGGGAGTTCACATATGTTCAGGAGTTCAATCTCCTGTCTGTTCAATCTTACATAACCATAAACATCTATATCCCTATGGTCATTTGTTAATTATGTGCCTGAAAGGGTGATCCCAGGGCCATCCAGATCATAGGCCCCAAGCCCCTGAGCCTGTGTGGAATCTATAGCCGAGTGGACTTGCCCTCTCCATTTCTTTGCCAATGCAACTGCTGCCTCTGTCATTGAGATGCATTTGTTCGAGGAATCCTAACCATTTGCAAAGTCTCTTAATAGAGGAGGATCTCCTTTATTTGTTCGTGTAACTATTGGTCCCTTCATATTGCATGTTAATATCAATAATGATTTGGGATTAAACTATCCTACTGATGCATTTGGAAGAGCAATACTAATGAACATTCTGTAACAAACCACTGATGTCCCAAATCCCCATTACAATCTAACCATTTGCAACCCATGAAGAGATCTTATGCAGATCATTTTAGTGAGTCGGGTCTGCAAACAATAGATACTGTTATTTCCCCCTCAGGCCAGTGCTGTAACAAAGGCCCCCGCAGTTCCCGCGGTGAGTGGGGGGCCCGACCCCCAGGGGCCTCCTCAGTACACTACACTGTGCATAGGCAGCAGGCCCTTGACTGGGTCCACGGGGGAGAGGGCCCCCTCCAGGGACTTTGCAGGGTGGCCCCCTCAAGTTTGGTTACACCACTGCCTCAGGCATAACATATGAATTGTTTTCCATCAATCACTATTATGTTTGTGGCATTTGGTCGTTTTTTCCTCTCCTATATTTCATATAAAATTAGACATGCCCTAAAGGCACTAATCTTCATGTCGTACCTGATATCCTCTTTCATCTCACTAGAAGCAGAGCACAACCCCCAATAACAGAGTCAGAAATTCCACTGTGTCTGGGCCACCACCTCTGACAACATATTGGGGCAAAACCAGTATCGCCAACTCCAGCATACAGAGTCCAGTCGCAGAGCACAAGCTTAAACCCGGGCCACCTCAGTGTGTTCCTCGTGACCGTCCACATTCACTCCACCGCCCCATCCACAGGGGTCTGATTCCACCACTGTACTCACAGGACCAGGCCTTCACTTGGAGGCAGCTGCTGCCCAAGCAAACACTGCCTAACAAGCATGGCCTCCACTCCACACAGGTGCCGCTGTCTCAAGACCAGGTGCCCTGACCGCTTGTCTTCCAGTATTCTCAAGGAAAAAGACAGGAAGTTTCCTTAGAGCACTGGAATTGCTGAAGAGATAATTGTTTGTATTTTCAGGAACCATCTTTAACTTCTTTGTATCAGGCAGTGGATGTCCAGAATATCTGAAGAAATGCGGTGGAGGCAGGAGTACACTGAAAGTACTGCCTGATTCACAAACTTCACTTTGTACTACGTTTATAGTAGTACAGTAGTACTTCAACATTTACTGTAAAGAGTTACTTACAAACTGCACCTTTCTAGTAATTTATACCTTTGAGTAAGTTTACTGCTTTTGAAATTCACAAACTACACTTTTGTGCTCACATACAGGAGTCCCTACCTCTGTTATTGTCTATGGAAGAGTGTTGCATTACCAGAGGTTGGCCATATGTAGTGCTAGAGTTACTACAAAAATGTAGGGTACTGCAAAAGTGCAGTTTGTAAATACCAAAAAGTAGTAAACTCACTCAAAAATGTAAACTTACTCAAAACTAGGAGTCTTCAGCCACTGTGCGGGTTTATTCGTTAAACCAGCAGTTTGGTTGACATTTAGGACATGGAGCTAACATTGGTCAACTTTCTTGGCTCTGTATTTAGATTTTTTATTTTCTTTTTAATAATGGTGTGGCCAAGGCCTATTTCCAGGAGGGGGCAGTGTTTCTAATGTGATACATAATTCAGAAACCCTTTTCCCATGCCCCCAGTAAATTAAAAGAAGAATTAAAACTAAAATGTTAGCACAATGGTAATTGTGAACAAGAAAATGAAACATTTCAGACCGACATCACAACCCCACTGTTGGGCCTGCAAACCCAACCCAGTAATCCAATAGGAACATGCCCCAAAGACCTTCCTGTCCGCACATGGGGAGGAGTTAGGAACATCTGCCCCAAGGAAGAGGTGTGCCCCAGAGGCCTAAACAAAACTCAGGCTCCCGATAAGGGAAGGCTGGCGAAAGCAGAGGCTGACACTGTTCCTAAAGAAGGGAACATTCTTGATTCTGCTTTCTTGACAGATTTTTAAATCTCATGAGAGGTGGTAGCCATCTTGTGCGCTGTTACTATTTAAACTACGCCCATGCTACAGCAAGGTGTTTGCTTTTCCTGAACTCACCTGAGAAAGATCTCAGACTTTGCTCGCCAGTCTCGGCTCTATGGTATTCCGTATTCTTCTTCCAGCAGCAAACCTCTGATCTTTTGGCCTTGCTGAACAACCACTGCCTCCCTAGGAAGGAAGAAAGAAAGAAGACATTCAACTAAATTCTGTAACAGTGAGTTCCAAATCTGCCTTTGGGGTTGTTAATGGGAGAACCCTCAAAGTTCTACATGTTCCTCAACCAGTGTAAGCTACATTTTTTTTGTCGACTTGCTTACTTTGCAGACAAACAGTCAAAGTAGCATTTGTTCTATCTGCTCTTGTATAATTAAAAGGCATTCAAAATGGAAATGAATTTTCTTTTGACAAACATACATTCATGCAGTCAGTGGACTCTGAACTTCTAAACCTGAAACAATGTAACAAGGATCTTCTTCTGTACTGGACTTCCTTCATCAGATCAGTGACTGAGTCAAATTGTCCAGAAGCAAAGAGAAGTTCTCTCTTTTACATGGGACTGAAGGATGAACTCAAAGATCTTTTTGCACAAGCTGTATATCCACCAGACTCTTGCGAGGATATAATTAATGTAGCTGTTAAACTGGATCACCTCTTCATTTAGAGGAGACGTAATCAGGTTGTTCTGAAATGTATATACTGAGACCGATCCAATCACGAATACTGGCAATCAAAGAAAAGTGAGCAGACACTTGAAAGAGTTCTGAGTACTCTGAACCTATGCAAATTGGTGATTGGAGAGGACCACTGATCCAAGAGGAAAGACATCTCAGAGACCAGAAATTGGGCCTTTAGTGTGGTAGGAAGGGTAATTTTCCGAAATACTGTTCAGTAAAATGAAATAAAAGAAATAGGGTCAGCAAAACTGAGAAAAAGGAAGCAGAAAACTAAGATACCTGCTTGCTCAGGAGACTGGATTTCTGGGGTGCGTATTTCCTCAGGTGTTAAAAGTAATAGCCCAAACCAGCTCAGAAAAGGAATGTAAACATTTCCACATACCTGCGGTTTTCACATGGGAGCAAGGATATACAATGGTTGACAGGCTGCATGATTCCAGGGAATTTTTTTAGACATATCATTTGCTAGAAAACTAGGAATTCCTGTCATGAGCAAAGATGTGTCTGACATGATTCGAACTACGGACAGCAGGGAATTGTCAGGACCTATCATGAAGGTTGCTGATGATTTAACGCTTTCAATTCAAGGATCTCATGTAGAACTAAAGATCCTAACATATAGATTTAATAAATGCCTCACAGATCAGGGACATTTTGGCAGTAATGTGGTTCAAAAACACAACCCTGAAATTAATTGGGCCACAAGTCAACTCGTGCTGCATTCACGGTTTTACAAAGAGAATTGTTGGAAACAACTAGTACCAAAACACCTAAAAAAAATGGAGTAATTGATTCCCAAATGTTATAAGGACATATTCAATAAAGCCAGAGCAACTACTCTACCCCCACCTGCCTTTTCATTGACTAATTGATCTGCACCCAGGTTCATAAATACTGTGCAGTCTTATTTTTTATGTATTGTCTGAGAAAGAAAATTCCCATCTGCATAAATACTTAGACAAAATGTGGGAGATAGGTTTCATCTGGCCATCTCACTCCCAAACCTCCTTGCCGTTGTTCTTTGTGATTAAAAAAGGTACTGAACTCTGAACATGTATTGACTCTAGTGCTTTAAACAGAGTAACATTAGCCGTTACCTCTGATCTCCACTTTGTTGGACTAAGTTAGACCGCTACAATTTACACCAAGTTGGATCTGCATGGTGCCTACCACCTTGTCCAAGTCGATGAGGGTGGCGAGTGGAAGACTGATTTTTTAATGAAATCTGAGCTTTTTGAGTACCTTTTCATGCCTTTCAAAATGTGCAACGAGCACACAGCCCTCCAGTACTTTATAAATGAAGTATTACGTGATTCCTTGGATTTGTGCACAGGCGTCTAAATAGACTATATTTTGAACTATTGTAACTCCTACACAGAATAGGTCTCCCACATCCATGTAATTCAACAGAGTTTGCATGAGAGTCGCCTGTATGCAAAAGAGTAGACTTTTTAGGTTATGAGGGATAAAAATGGATCCTAGGAAGGTAGATGACATAATAAATTGGAAGTCGTCTCACAATGTCAAGGAGGTGCAAAGTTTCTTGGGGGTCACAAATTTTCATCAGAGGTTTTTCAATAAATTTTCCAGTCTGGTCACCCCTATCACACAATTGTTATGAATGGGAGTAAACTTTCTATGAGGAGAAGATGCTGAATAAGCATTTAATCAGCTACATGACAAATCACTGAACACCCTGGTTTTGTGTCATCTGGACCTCATACAACCTTTTTAGTTGAAGCAGATGCTTCCCAAGTAGCTGTTGGGGGGTCTGATCACATAAGATTTACCAGGAAGTCCAGTAACATACTACTCTCACAAACTGAATCTGGCAGAAACAAATTGCAATTCTTGAATTGCTGGCTATCAAAAGGGCATTTGAAGTCTGGAGACACTACCTGGAGAGTTTTGACATTTTACAATCTTAACTGATCATAAAAATTTACAATTCTTGAAGTTTGCTCGAGCTCTATCAGCTCGACAACTACTTTGGACACTGTATATTAGCAATTAAAATTTTGAAATACAATTTTAATCACATCGAAAGAACGGTAAATCAGGCGTCCTTTCTAGATATGGTTATGGAGCCATAGAAGACATAAAAATATCCTTTGATAATTTCACAAGAGGAGATCTTAGGGGGTATGATTCTTGCACCAGATTTTCTCTTACAAGTATGAGCTGTACACGAGAAGCAAGAATCTTATTACAGGAGTCCATGTTTGTCTAATCATTAGACATGCCACTGGCAGAAGGGATGCTGTAAAGTCTGGCTGTGCAGAGTCATCAGATTCATACAAACCTTTCACGGAAGCCATTTCATCGAGTTTTCTTTCAGAAAAAGCTGCACTTGATTTGACATATGTCTCTGACAGTAAAGGTAGTGCGTCAAAACCTTGATAAGTAAACTTACAAGGAGACAAGCCTAGGCCAATGAACCTTTTGACCACGTTTGGAGACTTCCCAGTACGAGGTATCTTTCTGGCATCACAAAATCAATATCTCAATAAACCAATCAATCTCTTAGTAACTAATCAACAAGATAATCAATAACATTTAATAGGAATCAATAATGAAATCACCATGACCTTTCGGCCAGGAATATCCACACAAATCTAGTTAAGTGTTAGGATATTTTTATTCACTATTGATTACAATCTAATAGTCATCTCCGTTAATCTCATTAGCAATCAATCTCATTAGTAACTCTTCAGATACATAATTTGAACACAGATAATCAACGCATAGAGAATATTTATTAAGTATTAACACATCATTAATAAGAAGCAGTTTAGCAAAGTCTCAGAGTACAAGATTCAACAAAGCAAGAACTCAGTCATTTGTCAATTTGCGTCAGATTTTAGTGAGCACCTTTACTAACCTCGAATTAGCATCGGCATGTTAGGCGTCATGCAAAACAATTTAGCAAACACAAATTTGGAAAACGTCTAACTATGACCTCTATCAAAAGAGCAGTTGGTACCTAGAAAGAAAAGGCAAACAGACAATTACAAATTTCATCAGATAGTTACCCGTCCAACGAAACAGCAAACAGCATCAGTCTTCGTCCTCAGGATATCAGTCGATTCACCATCAGCAAGGATAGGACAGGGCAAAGTCTCAGTATGGCCTATCTAAAGAATAAGGCTCTTCCCTCATATGGAGGAGAAGCAAGCATCAGTGAGGACTTAGATAGAGGATGGTTTAAAGTATCAGGAAGAATAAACAGCAAAGGCTCAAAAGAGCAATGGCAAAGTATGGCTTAAGTGGAATGTCCAGTAATGGCTGATTTCTCCTCGGGTTATGCGGTTATATCAAAACCGTCGAACTAGCCCTTAATTCCCCATTGGTTAATATTTGGTGCATCATTATCTCTGTCCAATAATTCTTCACACACCTCATTAGAATTTTCCACAGAACACAGTTCTCATGCCGTTGATTGGCCCAGGTTATTGATGTCTTCATCGGGTGGAATGTCAGGTAAGAAAAGTTACACTTTACGCTCCAGTTTGTAGTCCCATTGTTTTCTCCTACCCCAGGCAGCCTTGCACCTGTTACGAATTACACTGTTGCATTCAGCAAGAATGTCTCCTTGAGCAAGTTGGGTCCCATGAGAAAGAATTTACTACGGCTACACACACATATCTAGCTTCTGGAAAAGTACAGTTTTGTGTCCTTTAGGAAGACAGCACATTGCACGTTAGGAAAAACACTGTTTATTATGAGACCAGGCAGCTAGGCCCAAACTCTCACTAACTAAGGCCTAGTAATTTAGTTAACAAAACCCAAATACATAACTCTAATTATGATATGCTAATACAAATTCAAACATTAGTACATAATTAGTTCATCATTAATAAGTTTCATTAGTCTTCGTATACATTGGTGGCCACTCCCAGTGGCACATTTTAAACGCGTACATTAATTTTCTACGTTAATGCATTCTCTATGCAGCTTCATTACACAATATATTGCAAGCTTTTCATGTTAATATTAATTTTAAAAGACACACTCCAATAGTAACGAGTTGGTACTGGGAACATTGCTTCCTGCAGAGAGTCTGCAAACACTGTAAAGCAGGCTATCTGGAGAGAAGAAAACTATTCACTTGCTACAAAGACATTTTTGGTGGCTGTTAGAAATTGGGTTTATGGTTGGCAGAGGTATGCACCCTAGCCCAGCAGGACCACAATTGTAGTCAGGGTAAGTTAGATGCACACTAAGAGATAACTTGTGCTCATCCTCTGGTAGCCTGCCACAGAGCAGCCAGCCTAGTGTAAACACCACACAACAAGACAATACACCTGGATAGAAAAAAATAGCTTTATTTTATAAGACTACAACAACTAAAATCCAATAAATAGAAGTTGAGATATGATTAAGATTAAAAGTGCAAGTGGCGCCTAGAAGCAAGAAGTGTTTTTTGGGATATCTGTTCGTGCTGGACTGGGACAAAGTCAAGAGTTCAGGTCACCCTCAATGGAGCGCAGACCGGCTACAGGACCCGTGCAGGGCCCACTGAGCAACAGTACCTTAATTCCTGTTGAAGCAGGAGATGAGTCGTTGATCTCCACACAGTTGAGGTGTTGCACCAGAATTCTCTATGCAGCACCAGCGATTGGCTAGGAGCACAATGCGGCGGTTTCGGGTGCGGCGGTTCTAAATGTAATGTGATGCCTTGGTCTGACCCTGCAGGGGCAGTGATGCATCAATCCTGACCTTGCACTAGGCGATGTGGCAGTTCCGATTGGTGCAACCGGGGCGATGCGCAGGTTCTGGCAATTGTAGCGCTTTCCACTCACTTTCAGTTGCCCTGGAGTGGGTTGACAACACTTGGCAGAGCAAGACTTACAGCGGATGAATCCATGCATTGAACTGGACAGGAAATACAATATTACGTACTGCAGTCAGATTAGGAATGGGCAGAATCATTGTGGGCAGATGAATTTGCCTGCAATGCTGCTGTAACATGTCACCAAGCTACTCACCCTTCTATTGTAATTATGGTTATCACCCAGGAATGATTGATTTTGAAACTATGCTAAATTATCTGGTATCGGGTGAGCAGGATTTCCTAGATCAACTAGCCTTTATACAGAAATCAGCACGAGAAAATCTACTTGCAGCAAAACAGTGTTTCAATTTGTATGCAAACAAATATTGACAGCCTTCACCAGAATTACAAGTGGGCCAGTTGGTGAGGTTTTCATCTAAAAATATAGGTTTAAAAGGACCTCAATTGTTTCACCTATGGCATATTAGACCCTTCAAATTGTTAAAAAGATAAATGGAGTTGCCATGAAACTAGATTTACTGAAGACATTAGAGTTTCATTCTGTGTTTCATGTGTCACCGCTGAAATCTGTCCCGACAGGGATGCGTTCTCCAAGTTGTCTACCTCCAATTTGGCAAACAACCAGCCTGAGTACAAAGTTTGGATTCTAGAAGAATAAGGAAGAGGTTATTTCACCATATAGACTGGAAGGGATATGGCCCTGAGAATCGAACCTGGGAGGCAGCTGGACATGTGCATGCTCTACACCTAGTGTATTCTTTAGCAAGTAGATGAGACCTATTAGCTTTGCCAATGCTTGTTAAAACTTCAGCTGTATTGATGCTCTGTGAACCAGCCTTGCACCTTGGGTGCAACCGGTGGCAGCAGCCATAGTGCCATCAGAACTCGACGGTAATTTAATATCACAGTTAAGCAGCTATAGCATTCTTTATTACAGGTGTCGTCACAACTGGACTGTAATTAAAGGCAGAATTTTACACAAATTGCAGACTCCCGTGTATTATATAAACATTGTCTACTGACTGTGCGTAGAGTTGATCATTAGTCTGACCACGCATCACATAACACCACCGTCTTATTACGGGAGTCCATGTTTGTCTAATTATCAGACGTGCCACTGGCAGAAGGGATGCTGCAAAGTCTGGTTACGGGGAATCATCGGAGTCACACAAGCCTTTCACGGAAGCCGTGGCATCGCGTTTTCTGCCAGACATCATGTCTCCACGCACTCTGATGGTGAGAGCTCAAATTAACTCGAGTTGACATACGTCTCTGACGGTAAAGAGTCGGTGCTGGGGACATTGCTTCCCGCAGATAGGCTGCAAACACTGGAAATGTAAAGCATTACCCCGGCAGCTGGCGCTCTGCCCATGGGTGAAGTGCCAAGTGATTACCGACCGCACAGATTAATTAGGTCCCGGCAACAAAATATGACTGTGAAACTGCGCAGCATTTAATACTATAATCTGTTGCTGGAAACCTGAGAAGGTAAAGCCGCTCTGAGCAGAAACAAAGGCCTGTTTTTGTCCAGTTGTGGACAGGCTTGTTGGGAGCAGGCCTGCTCTTCTGCTATATATCTCTACAGTTTTCTAATTTACGTTAGAAGTATTACCTGGTCTGTAAATCAGCATGGCATTTTAACTTGTTTATCACCTGAAGGTTTTGGCCCCAGATTTAGAGAATGCTGCATCAGGGCCGGCTTCGGGGCGGTGCGGATGCACCGGGCGCTGACTCGCAAGGGGGGCACTGACCTTGGTGGGGTGTGTTGTGTTGAGCAACACCTTACAATATAAAATTACCTGCTGCAGACTCGTCTGTCTAGCTTTCAGGCAACAATAAAAATGTCATGATAACTCTTTTGATTGATGTTCATGCTGAAGAGAGATGTCAGAGTTTTGTCTAGGGGCAGTTTTGACTAGACATAAGAGAGTTACTATGCCTATAGCAAAGAACAGATCTGTATTTTTTGTGGATAGCTGAGTGGATTAGTAAATTTAGGCTCTGATTTATACTTTTTGACGCAAACCTGCATTTGCGCAGGTTTGCGTCAAAAGGTTTGCCGCCGGCTAGCGTCATTCCTGGACGCCAGCCGGGCATCATATTTAAGGAATGACGCTAGCCAGCGGTAAGGCCTGGTTAGAGTCAAAATAAATGACGCTAACCGGGTGGGGGAGGCGTAGGGGAAACAGGAGGTTGTACGTCGAAGAATGGCGCTAGTCAGGTTAGAGTCAGAAGAATGACTCTAACCTGACTAGCTTCAGTTTTTGATGCACAATCCCCATGGACATGACTCCTGTCTTAGTAAAGACAGGACTCATGCCCCCCAACTCAATGGCCATGCCCAGTGGACTTATGTCCCCTGGGCATGGTCATTGGGCACAGTGCCATGTAGGGGGTCCCAAGTTAGGCCCCCCTATGGCACGTTAAAAAAAAAAACTTACCTGGACTTATCTGGGATGGGTCCCCCCATCGTTAGATGTCCTCAAGGTGTGGGTAGGTGTAGGAAAGTACCATCTTGCCTGGCATGTTACCCCCAATTTTACATGTATGTCAGTTTGTTTTTGCCTGTCTCACTCGGATCCTGCTAGCCAGGACCCCAGTGCTCATAGTTTGTGGCCTGAATGTGTATACCTGTGTAGTGACTAACTGTGTCACTGAGGCTCTGTCAACCAGAACCTCAGTGCTTATGCTCTCTCTGCCTTTAAATTTGTCACTATAGGCTACTGACCACTTTTACCAATTTCAATTGGCATACTGGAGCACCCTTATAATTTCCTAGTATATGGTACCCAGGTACCCAGGGTATTGGGGTTCCAGGAGATCCCTATGGGCTGCAGCATTTCTTTTGCCACCCATAGGGAGCTCAGGCAAACCTTTACACAGGACTGCCACTGCAGCCTGAGTGAAATAACCACATGTTATTTCACAGCCATTTTCACTGCACTTAAGTAACTTATAAGTCACCTATATGTCTAAAGTTACTGTGTGTGAGGGCACCCTTGCACTAGCAAAGGTTCCCCCACATAGTTCAGGGCCATTTCCCTGAACTTTGTGAGTGCGGGGACACCATTAAACGTGTGCACTACACATAGGTCAATACCTATATGTAGCTTCAGAATGGTAACTCCGAATATGGCCATGTAACATGTCTAAGATCATGGAACTGTCCCCCCATTCCAAATCTGGTATTGGGGAGCCAATTCCATGCATCCCCGGGGCTCCACTATCGACCCCGGGTACTGCCAAACCAGCTCTCCGGGGCTTTCTCTGCAGCTACAGCTTCTGCCACCCCACAGACAGGGTTCTGCCCTCCTGGGGTCTGGGCAGCCCAGTCCCAGGTAGGCAGAACAAAGAATTTCCTCTGAGAGAGGGTGTTACACCCTCTCCCTTTGGAAATAGGTGTTAAAAGCTGGGGAGCGGTAGCCCCTCCCAGCCTCTAGGAAATGCTTTGAAGGGCACAGATGGTGCCCTCCTTGCATAAGCCAGTCTACACCGGTTTAGGGAACCCCCAGTACCTGCTTTGGAGCGAAACTGGACAAAGGAAAGGGGAGTGACCACTCTCCTGTCCGTCATCACCCCAGGGGTGGTGCCCAGAGCTCCTCCAGCGTGTCCCAGACCTCTGCCATCTTATTTCCAGAAGTGTAAGGGCACTCTGGAGGTCTCTGAGTGGCCAGAGCCAGCAGGTGACATCAGAGACTCCTCCTGATAGGTGCATACCTGACTAGGTGGCCAATCCTCCTCTGAGGGTTATTTGGGGTCGCTCCATTGGGCTTTTTGTCAGATAAGCCTTGCAAGAATTCATCAGAGTTCCTCTGCACCTCTCTCTTTGACTTCTGCCAAGGATCGACTGCTGACTCCTCCAGGATGCCTGCAAAACTGCAACAAAGTAGCAAGAAGACTACCAGCGTCATTGTAGCGCCTAATCCTGCCGGCTTTCTCAACTGTTTCCTGGTGGTGCATGCTGTGGGGGCTGCCTGCCTTCACCCTGCACTGGAAGCCAAGAAGAAATCTCCTGTGGGTCGACAAAATCTTCCCCCTGCTTCAGCAGGTACCAAACGTCAGCTTCACCGGTACTCTGGGACCGCTCTCATCCTGGAACACAGGTGGTGGACCCAAGTGACCCAGACTTTCCAGAGGTCCAACTGTCAGAATTTGGAGGAGGTAAGTCCTTGCCTCCCCTCCCCAGACAGTAATCCTGTGCACCGCTTGTTCTGCAGCTACAAGGGCTCCTCTGCAAATTTCCAAGAAATCCTGCATGCACAGCTGAGCGTAGGTCCCCAGCACTCCGTCCTGCGATGCTTAGCTCCCTGAGTTGATCTATGGTGTCGTGGGACCCATCTTTGCAGTGTTGAGACGACTGCTGTGTTCAGACTTCTTGAACCTGTGTTCAAGGACTTCTGCAGGTGCTTCCTGCCTGTGCGTGGGCTCTCTATGTTGCTGAGGGCCCCTTCTGTCTCCCCTCCCAAGTGGCGAATTCCTGGTCCTTCCTGGGCCCAGGCAGCACTCTTTTTTTTCAACCACGACTTTTGCAGCTAACAAGGCTTGTTTGCAGTATTTTGCCAAGGAAACAACTGTGCCTCCTCCAGCACGCCGTGGGACATCTTCTGCATGAAGAAGAACTTCCTACCTCCTTTTGTTGTTGCAGAATCTTCAACTTCTTCCAACCGGAAGCAGCCATTTTGCACCTTCATCCGGGGTTTAGTGGGCTCCTGCCCCCCCTGGACACTTTAGCAACTCTTGGACTTGGTCCCCTTCCTTTGCAGGTCTTCAGGTCCAGGAATCCATCTTCAGTGCTATGCAGTCAGTTGTGGTCTTTGCAAAATCCTTTATCACGACTTTAGTGTGTTTCTGGGGAGATAGTAGTACTTTACTCCTACTTTCCAGGGTCTTGGGTTGGGGTATCTTTTACACTCTTAGGGCCTCATTCCTACTCTGCGGAACCGCCATATGGCCGCTCTGCGGTCGAAAGACCGCTGGGGCCATTCCGACCTTCCCGCTGGGCCGGCGGGCGCTAACATTGTTAGCGCCCGCCGGCCCAGCAGGAAGGCGTCCTGCAACACTGAAGCCGGCTCCGAATGGAGCCGGCGGTGTTGCAGGTGTGCGACGGGTGCAGTTGCACCCGTCGCGCTTTTCACTGTCTGCTAAGCAGACAGTGAAAAGCATGCTGGGGCCCTGTTAGGGGGCCCCTGCACTGCCCATGCCAGTGGCATGGGCAGTGCAGGGGCCCCCAGGGGCCCCAGGACACCCGTTCCGCCATCCTCTTCCTGGCGGTTAAAACCGCCAGGAACAGGCTGGCGGGAAGGGGGTCGGAATCCCCATGGCGGCACTGCTTGCAGCGCCGCCATGGAGGATTAGCCCAGCTGGGGGAAATCCGGCGGGAAACCGCCAGACCCGGTTTTCCGACCGTGGCTTTACCGCCGCGGTCGGAATGGGCTTTGATGCACCGCCAGCCTGTTGGCGGTGCTTCAGTCATCCGCGACCCTGGCGGTCATAGACCGCCAGGGTCAGAATGACCCCCTTAGTGTTTTCTTACACTCCCAGCGACCCTCTACACACTACACTAGCCTAGGGGTCCATTCGTGGTTCGCATTCCACTTGCTTAGTATATGGTTTGTGTTGCCCTTAGGCCTATTGCATCCTATTGTATTCTACAGTGTTTGCACTACTTTCGGACTGTTTTACTTACCTGATTTGGTTTGTTGTGTATATTTTGTGTATTTTACTTACCTCCTAAGGGACTATGGGCCAGATGTACGAAAGCTTTTTCTCATAGACACAGAATGGGTAAAATCCTTACGTACATCTGGCCCTATATCCTCTGAGATATTTTTGGCACATTGTCACTAAAATAAAGTACCTTTATTTTTAGTAACACTGAGTATTGTCTTTCTCATAATATAGCACCTATATAAGTGGTATTGCATGAGCTTTGCATGTCTCCTAGTTCCGCCTTGGTTGCTCTGCTATAGCTACCTCTATCAGCCTAAGCTGCTAGAACACTACTACTCTACTAATAAGGGATAACTGGACCTGGCACAAGGTGTGAGTACCACTGGTACCCACTATAAGCCAGGCCAGCCTCCTACAGTATGGGTGGGTGGGGGTGTCCCTGGGGGCAGGGAATGGCACCTGTGGGCTGCTTCTATGGTCTCTGACCATGGAAATGAGCCCACAGGTCCCCTAATGACTGCCCTAACCCAGGTGTTAAATAATGGCGCTAAGCGAGCTTAGCGCCATTATTTAAGGCCCTCCTCCTCCTGTGCGTGATTTTTGCAAAGGAGGATAAATAAGGCTCTAAGGCCTTAAAGTAATTTTTTGTCCAGGAACGCCTACCTTGCATCTCATTGATGCAAGGTAGGTTTTCACAGTAAAAAAATGACGTTAACTCCAATATTTTGATGCTAGACGGGCCTAGCGTCAAAATATAAATATGGAGTTAAGTTTGCAGTGGATTTGCGTTAAAAAAAAAGACGCAAATCCGGCTCAAACAGAGTACAAATATGCCCCTTAGCCTTTACCAGCACTTTAAAACAAATAAAATGTAGGTGAGAAAGGGGCTATGGGGAGATGAGGGGGACTTTTGCCAGGTGGACTAAGGTAATCCGAGGAGGAGGTCATGGGGGAACGCCAAAAAAGATTGTGGCACCGTGCGCCACAAGCGCTATTGCCGGCCCTGCACTGTATACATGCAAGACTGAAGATTCTTAGAAGATTGCAACGGTTCATTGAACAGACACCTAATTATACTACGAAGGAAAATAAGTGTTACTGCAGTGCTCAAGTAATAAACGTATTCAAAAAGTGAAAAAGAAAGAGCTCCTAAGAAGCAGATAAATAGTAGCTGTCAATATTTAAAGAGATCAGCAGGTAGTTTAAACAATAATCACTTTCCCACTCGATTTCCCTCCTCCGAGGTGGTAATAGCTTGTCCAAGACTGAAAGAGTAAACATTTCTACCCCACTGAAGTTGATTCATGTGGTCATCATCAGTACCCGTACATTTTAAGAGTTGCATCCCTGTTAGGAGTAAGACAAGATAAGGTAAGACTTCACATGCATCATACTGAAGTTTTGGTGTTTATGCGTGTAAGGAAATGGCTCCCTGTTGCCGTTACCCCCCACTTTTTGCCCGATACTGATGCTGACTTGACTGAGAAGTTTGCTGGGACCCTGCTAACCAGGCCCCAGCACCAGTGTTCTTTCACCTAAAATTTACCATTGTTTCCACAATTGGCACACCCCTGGCACACAGTGCTTTTACAAGCAGTCCCTCGTAAAAGGTACCAGTGGTACCAAGGGCCCTGTGACCAGGGAAGGTCCCTAAGGGCTGCAGCTTATGTTGTGCCACCCTAAGGGACCCCTCACCTAACACATGCACACTGCCATTGTAGATTGTGTGTGTTGGTGGGGAGAAAAAGGCAAAGTCGACATGGCATCCCCCTCAGGATGCCATGCCCACAAAATACTCCCTGTGGCATATGTAAGTCACCCCTCTAGCAGGCCTTACAGCCCTAAGGCAGCGTGCACTGTACCACAGGTGAGGGCATAGCTGCATGAGCAATATGCCCCTACAGTGTCTAAGTCCATTCTTAGACATTGTAAGTACAGTGTGGCCATATTAAGTATATGGTCTGGGAGTTTGTCAAAAACGAACTCCACAGCTCCATAATGGCTACACTGAATACTGGGAAGTTTGGTATCAAACTTCTCAGAATAATAAGCCCACACTGATGGCAGTGTTGGATTTATTAAAAAATGCACACAGAGGGCATCTTAGAGATGCCCCCTGTATTTTACCCATTTGTTCAATGCAGGACCGACTGGTCTGTGCCAGCCTACTGCTGAGACACAAGTTTCTGACCCCCTGGGGTGAGGGCCTTTGTGCTCTCTGAGGACAGAAACAAAAGCCTGCTCTGGGTGGAGGTGCTTCACACCTCCCCCCTGCAGGAACTGTAACACCTAGCAGTAAGCCTCAAAGGCTCAGGCTTTGTGTTACAACACCCCAGGGCACTCCAGCTAGTGGAGATGCCCGCCCCCTGGACACAGTCTACTTCATATTGTAGAAATTCTTGAGTTTGTAACTTTGGGTCGAAAATGTAGTCTACATCAGTGGCTGTTAAAGACGTAGCCCATTGTATCCATCGTGGATGAAGTGCTTTTGCGTTCGGGACGCTAGCTTTTATAACAGCCTCTAGGGCCGGAATAGGAGAAACAACAATAATGCGTTTTCCTTGGGCAAGAGGTCTTTCTTTAATAACAGCCATCTGCACAACAGTGAGAATTTTCTCTGTGGGTGCAAAGCATTGTTCAGCAGCAGAATACAAGTGTGATTTGTATGCAATCGGGACTGTCTCACCTTCATTAAATGTGGCATAAGTAAAACCGATGGCCCCAGCTATTACCCCGATGACCAAATGTGTCTTATTGTCCTGTGTGTGTAAATGTTTTGCTGCTAGCATATCTGCCTGTAACTCGCGAAGAGTATGTGTATGTTCAATTGTCCAGAATTTGCTTGAAAAATCAGAACGTATTAACTCATATAAAGGTTTTATGCATGTAGCATAATCAGGAATGTATGTTCTGTTAAAATTTAGAAAGCCCAACAATGATTGTAGTTTTTTAATCGTATTTGGTGGTTGCAATTGTGCAAATTTTTCAAAAAATTGTGGCGCTAGGCTCTTCCCTTCATTCGACAGCTCATATCCCAGGAACAGGACGCTGAGGAAGGCAATTTTTGACTTTTTAAAGTTAAATTTGTAGCCGAGTTCGACAAACCCTACAACAATGGGGGCTACCCATCTTAAATGTTGTAGTAACTCGTCATCCGTGAGATATATATCGTCCACATATGACAAAGCTTCAGGGTCTATCTCATGTAAAATAGCAGTCACACGAGCTGCAAACAGTCCTGGGCTGTTCTTATACCCCTGAGGCAAACAACTGAATTTTTTGTGGGAGCCTAGTGCGCTAAAGCTTGTTAAATCCCTGCTTTCAGGCGCTATATTCTGGAAGAAGAACCCATTCGAGATATCCAAAGTCGTTTTATATTTTTTCCGCACTATGTTGCTCATTAGTGCAGTGCTTTGTGAATTTTTGTATAGCATATGTACGTGTATGTCCGTTTAAATGTCTGTAGTCTAAGACTATTCTGTATGAATGGTACGGCTTAGCTACAGGGAATAAGGGGTTATTCATCAGTGAGACACAGGGTTCAATCACACCCTGGTATTCTAATTGCGTAAGTATCTCTCTCACGGGTGCCCTTGCTTCATGTTTTATTGGATACTGCGGTTGTGGCTGAGGTTCACTTTTAATGGGAATGACATGGTATGGAGAATCCCTATCCCACCCTATGTGATTTCTATTTAACGCTGGTGCTTGTGCTAGAGCCCATTCTATAGAATAGGACTCAGCGAGTTCCTCGGGAACAAGGGGCGAGAAGGAAGGTTTAATAACCTCTTCTCCATATGGGCAGGTGCGGACAAAATCAGGCGGCCAATCTTGTTCGGCCAACAAAATGTCATATATTTTTACTACACGGTCCCAAAAGATTGCGTGTATGGTGCGTTCAATGTCTCCTTCCAACTGTAGAGTTACTCTATACACCCTATCGGGTTCGGAGACACGCATGTCCGCTGTTTCTACTTGTATAAAGTCATCAGTTGCTTTCACCTCCAGATGCTCTATTGTGACCTCTGCCGCGCTGTCTAGGAGTGCTAGAGCCCAGTTCTTGTTCTTCAAGAGAACCCTCTTCCTGAGTGGCATGTCTGACTGAGACAGCTGCCACTTTTTTCTTTTTAAATTGTTGTTTTTGTTGTACTGGTTTCTCTTCCTTCTTAACAGAAACCTCCGAAGAGCATTGTGATTCCTGTCTCGGTTTCACGTACTCTGTTCTCTGCTCTGATCGCCCACCTCTCTCATTTCTCTTTTCCGATGAGTCCTGAAAGGAACGAGATTGGCGTGTATCAGTATATTGATATCTATCAGGCGTTTTTATATTCTCTCTATTCCTGAGATCATATCTATTCTGTGGGGTCTCCACTCGTGGAGATTCTCCCCTTTCTTTTTTAGGTGTTTGTTGTTTTTTCTCTCAGCGTTTCTTATTACCCTCAGGTTGTTGTTTAGTATTGTCTTTATTAATTTTACCCTGAAATTGAGGTTTTTGTGGTCTAGCCCCAAGGCTATCTCGACTGATACTGGAATATGTTTCCGCTATTATTTTAGGCAGTTCTCACTCCTGATCTTGTTGCGGAAAGTCACGGAGCTGCTTGCGCACTGCAAGTGCAACTGCTTCCCCTTTAAGGTTACTTAGGGTAATTGAAGAAACTGTGGCAAAGTTGCCCATCAGTTGCATTCCCAAATCCAGGGCCAGGGCAGCCCCGTATGCATATTGAATTGGTTTAAGCACTTCCGGTAGGTTGGCAAGCGTCGGTGTACCGTGTGCTGTTGTATAGAGTGCGACAAATACCGTGCCCCATGTATTACAATGTTCAACTGTAGGAACCATCCCAAAGGGCAAGCACATAGTTAATATTCTATGTTTATCCTGAGGTCCATATGGGGAAATACTGCCTCCAGCGTATTAATTTTTTGTGCTAGCCAAAACGGAGTCTCCTCTCGTTTGGCTGGGACTTTACCCATAATAGAGTGTACAGTCACTGGATTTATACCTGGTGTTACTGCATGTGGTTGTGCTGGAGCAGCACGAGCTGGGTTTGTATTTAGTGTCTGCATCACAAATTGTACTAATCGTCTGTATATTGCTGTTAACTCAATATATAAGCGTCGAACCTCAGCTACCGACATATTTGCAGCCGCAGGATGAGGTGTATATGTGGCCAATAAAGGCCAGGTAGGACCATCATCACTTAGTGGACCTAACCTTACTGGTAATATTGTATGGGGTAAGGCGCCACAAAGCCAATTATTATGTTCTTGATAAGATAGAGGTATCTCTAAATATGCGTATGCCCTGTATTGCCCAGGCGCGTTCGCAACTGCATATGTATGAAATGTATTTGTGTTCCCATCAACTGCTGGAAATGTGACCCAAGAGTAAAAAAGTTCTGTTCTATAGGCTGCGTGGGCGTCCACCACAAATGTGACTGGACCACCCTGGGTCATAAGGCCATGTGCTAGCAAATGTGCTGTGAGCGGTTGTCTCATGTTAAGAGCTATTTGTATAACCTGGGGATTCACCATTATAAAAGCACTAAGAGTTCAGAGAAGGCACACCAAGATGGGGTATTTTCCTTTTAAGGTTCAAGTTTGAACAACCAACAGCTATAAAATTGGATTACCTATACGGCAGTGGTGGAAATCCTCAGTACCACGGACGCCTCCGTATACGGAACTGAGGGGTCATTATATAAAAATGAGACCGAGATATGCCGGTGGACCCGAAAATTAGAGCCTCAACAAACGTTGGCGGCGTCATGTCGCGTAGGCTCTCATTATCCTAATGAGACTACTGGATTTTGAGCGGCAAGATCGTTCACAGTGTAGAGGACTGAGTCTGATCCACGGTGCATGACACTTGTCACTCTAAATCCGGGTTTTGCTCCGGCTAACTAGCAGTGCCTCATCTCTCCCAAATGGAAGCGACAATTGGGCAGCCGAGCACATGACATCTTAGTACTTCTCAGGGAAGTCGTGGTCACTCAGGTCACAACCGGTTCTCTCATACACAGTACGGTCTCATATATAAATGACAAAGGCAGTTTAAGTTTTAAAGATTGGTTTAATAAAATGACTGCATTTTAGATAGCAAAGCGTGAGCTGCAATAACCAGAACTATACAACACAATAAGATTAAAATAGTAACGATGAGATGAAGCACAAGAATAAGGCTATCATAGTGCTGCTAGCTTATTTTCTCTCTACGTTATATTTCGAGCACAGCATGTGAAGCTCTAAGCCTGCCTTTCAGGTTCCCCCGGGAGGACATCAACCCTCATACCTGAGGAAAGGCCTGTAATCTGTATCAGCATCTGCAACGGGGCATTCAGCATCTAGTTGTAGGTCCCTGGCTGGAATCTCCCTCTCAACGTGTACTAGGACTAGGAAGTGTTTTATAACTAACACGCAGATGTTCTAAGAAAATGTCCCTACGTAAGGATGTGTATTTTCTACGAATACTGTAGACTAAACTACTACCACGTTTACCGGCAATGTACCAGACTGTAGCCTTGACTGAAGCACAGGGCGATCAAGAATGCATTATTTGAGAACACAGTGCTGAACTAAGCTAAACAATGTGATAGAAGAAATTAAAACAAGACAGTAAAAACTGGTTATTGTAAAATAACAGTGCGAAGTTGAATGAAATATATCTAGGGCAAAGTGCACAGCAGCCTAGTATGTTAAACTAACGTGCATGAAGCTATATTAAAAATGGCTACACTACCATATGAGTTTGAAGACAGAAAATGGCGGAAGTTTCAATTGAGTATGATTGGGTACTAATGACTCCTCCTTATTCTTAAAGAAAAAGTGAAGTTTGATTGTTCTGAAAAATGTATGGAGTTCCAACTTTAGCTTGAAAAATTCTGATCTGGTGGTCAGTGCAAACGACAGTCCTCTGCTCAGTACTGACATTCAAGCCTACATTCAAGCCGAAGAGAGCTAATACTCTGAAAGGTTAGAAACTGTAGTATTTTCAGAAGGATTAGGCCCAGATTTACCAAATAATCACGCTGCAGTGCAGCATCAAAATATGCTGCACTGAGTGACAGACAGGGAGGAAGAGAGTGCCATATCTACAGAGATACGTCTCTCTCCTCCCCTCTCCCAAGCACTGGCGCTGATTTTAGCTGCTGTGCGCCACGCACACACCTCTGCACCATAGTGCAAGGGTGTGTGCATGAGTCTAGCATAGAATTTTTACTGGAAGGGTAGCCTTCCAGTACAAAATACTATGCTCAGTCACATTTTTTTACCACGTTGTATGTGTGCTGCACAGTGCAGCATGCATGTATGCAAAGTCAGAAAAAGAAAGGAGAAATGAAAACAATGCATTCTTTTAAAAGGCGTTAACTTTTAGCACAAAACCCTGTCTACTATAGTTTGTAGATAGGTTTTTGCATCAAAAGGCATGGGTGGCTGCATGGGAATGCCCAGGTACCACCCATGTAACGTCCCTTGGTGCTAAGCAATGCAAAGCAGTGCTTTGTGTTATTTTTTGGGGTACTTTCCAGTGCAAAACGAGTTTTGCAGTGGAAAGTATGTTAGTAAAGAAACATTTTGTGCTGGTTAGCGTCACATTTGTGATGTTAACACAGCACAAAATGGCCCTGATTTATACTTTTTGACGCAAACCTGCGTTAGCGCAGGTTTGTGTCAAAAAGTATACCTCCGGCTAGCGCCATTCCTGAATGCCAGCCGGGCGTCATATTTAAGCTATGATGATAGCCGGCGGTAAGGCCCAGTTAGTGTCAAAATTATTGACGCTAACCGAGTGGGGGAGGCATAGGGAAAAATGGAGGTTGTGCGTAAAATAAAGGCGCTAGTCAGGTTAAAGTAAAAAAATTACTCTAACCTGATTAGCATCATTATTTCCACGCACAACCCCCAGGCACATGACTCCTGTCTAAGTAAAGACAGAAGTCATGCCCCCCAGCCCAATGGCCACGACCAGGAGACTTAAGTCCCCTGGGCATGGCCATTGGGCACAGTGCCATGTTTGGGGGCCCAAGTTAGCCCCCCACCCCCATGGCACTTTGTAAAAAAAATAAAAAAAACTTACTTGGACTTAACCTGGCATGGGTCCCCCCTTCCTTAGGTGTGGGTGCGGGTGGGTGGGGGTGTCCCTGGGGGCAGGGAAGGGCACCTGTGGGCTGTTTCCATGGTCTCGGACCATGGAAAAAGGCCCACAGGTGCCCTAATGCCTGCCCTGACCCAGGCGTTAAATAATGGTGCTAAACAGGATTAGCGCCGTTATTTAAGGCCCTCCTCCTCCCGTGTGTGATTTTTGCATGGGAGGATAAATAAGGCGCTAGGGCCTTTGAGTCATTTTTTGCCCTGGAACGCCTACCTTGCATCTCATTGACACAAGGTAGTTTTCCGCAGGCAAAAAATGACTTTAACTCCAATATTTTTGCACTAGACATGTCTAGCATCAAAATATAAATGTGGAGTTGAGTTTGTGCCAGATTTGCGTAAAAGAAAATGACACAAATCTGGCGCAAACAGAGTATAAATATGCCCCAATGTTTGTAAACAGTCCTCTTAGGAGCATAGTTACAAGAAAGTGGTGCATCAGCATTGATGCACCACTTTTCTTGCGCCCCCCCCCAACAGCACCATGTGTGCGCCATATTTGCAATATGGCGTACCATGGCGCACAATACCACGATAGTATCAAAATTTTGAGGCAGCTAGCAAATTACGGGGAGGCCAGCAGGAGATTATGGGTGTGTCATTTTAAAGTCTGCTCTGAGCAGGCGTTAAAAATGATGACAAAAATGGCGCAGCGAAATATAGTAAACTTCACTGCTCCATTTTTATGCCTCCCTGCGTAGGAACGCCCCCCTTGCAAACATTACACCTGGCGCAGGCATAATGTGGCGCAAGGGTTTACAAACTGGTGCAATGCATGCATCGTGCCACTTTGAATATATGGCAGAGGGAATTTGCCTCCTTAACACTACATTAGCATTAGAAAAATTACTCTAGTGTGGCACAATGAGGCGCAAGGGGCTTATAAATATTTAAGAGGGCCTAGCGCCATCTAACGACACATTAGCATCATTTTTTTACGCTAATGTGGCTTTAGATGGCCAAAAACGCTGCACCAGATTTACAAAGTGGCACAATGCTTCATTGTGCCACTTTGTAACCCCTTGTCCCACACTATGCCTGCTTCACGCATAATGTATGCAAGACGGGCGTTCTGAGAGATTTCTTTGCATCATTTTTTCTGGCATTTTTAACGCCTGCTCGCAGTAGGCTTTAAAAGGAGTCTCCCATTGGTTTTAGTGGGTCTCTGGGTGCTTGCAGGATTAGCGTCAACATTGTTTATGCTAATTCTGAAAATTGCCGAACTAGCATAAACAATTCTGACATTAGTTCCCTAATTACCGCCATGGTGCGCAGTATATTAAACACAGTGCACGCATGGTGGCGTTAATGGGGCGCCAAGGGCACAAGAAAAGTGGCGGTCGACTAGATGCAGCACCACTTTTCATAAATCTTCCCCTTAGTTTCTACTGCTGGTACATATTATGCTTGATTTGGCATTCCCATCTGTCCTGTTGCTCGCCACTGCCCCAGCCGCATCTATGCCATCTGCGTATATTCATCTTAAACTTGAGGGGGGGTGTAAAACGTTATATGCAGAGAAGCAGGTGACAGTGAGGGAGAGCTCGTACTTGGATGATGCTTGTTTAACTCAGAATCACTTGGGCCTGATGATTCAGAAAAGGTTACAGACTTTGGCTCAGATTTTAAGAGGGCCTAGCGCCTCCTCGAGCCACATTATCTTCATTTTTTTATGGTAAAGTGGCCCAGCAAGGACAAAATCACCATGCCAGATATACAAAGTGGTGCAATGCGTCACTTAGTAACCCCTTGATCCTATTATATCTGCGCGAGGCATACTGAATGCAAGTGGGGCGTTCCCCCATTAAGGGGGCTGAAAAAATGGAGCAAAGAAATCTGAAAGATTTCTTTGCATAATTTCTTTCGACATTTTTAACTCCTGCAAGGAGCAGGCGTTAAAAGGGGGCTTCCATTATTCATAATGAGCCCCTAGGTACTCTGCAGGATTAGCACCAACATTTTGGCGTTAATCCTGCACAATACATCAGTAGCGTCAAAAATGTTGATGTTATTGCTCCTACCCTGTGCCACTGTGCAGTGCATATTAAATACGGTGTGCACATGGTGGTGGTGTGGGGGGCACAAAAGCCCACAAGAAAAGTGGCGCTACATGCAATGTAGCAACACTTTTCTTAAATCTGGCCCTCTGTTTTGTACTGGTTACCCTTCTGACCATGAGGTTGTAGTTGGCTGTAATAAAACTGAGGGGCATATTTATACTCCGTCTGCGCCGAATGTGCGTCAAAAATTTTGACGCACATTCAGCGCAAACCTTGCCCCATATTTAAACTTTGACGCTCTGAGCCCGCGGACGTCGAAATCCCGCTGTGTGCATCATTTTATGGATGCGGCAACCCGCCTTGCGTTAATCATATGCAAGATAGGCGTTCTCGTCCAAAAAATTACTTAAGCGGCCGTGCGTCGTATTTATGCTTTCGGCCAAAAATTACGCACGGCCGGGAGGCAGAGCCAGAAAATGACGCACAGCCCGATTTGTGTCAAAAATTAACGCCTGGGTCAGGGCAGGCATTAAAATGGGTCAAACACACCTGTATTTAATCAGTACACATGGAAGCAACAGCAGAGCAGCAGAGCAGCAAAAGGGAGACATGGAGTTCCTTCTCATCCAGCGTGTACGCAGACGCAGAGCCCAGCACCAACAACAGCAGCAGGGACCCCAAAGGCAGCGCAGGAGGCAGGAGAGGATATTCCGCACTAGAACAACCCTTCATGGCCTCAGGGAACATGACATCATCCAGAGGTACAGTTTGAACTGGCAGGCCATTCAGCAGCTGCTGCGAAACATTGAGCCACAGTTGGCACCCACCTTGCTGACACCCCGCACCATCCCAACAGAAACCAAGCTGCTTGTTGTACTTCACATGCTGGCAAGTGGCTCTTTTCAAACAACTGGTGCCCTGGTTGCCGGAATATCACAGCCATCATTCTCTGCCTTTTTGCCCAAAGTACTGGATGCCATCATTGGACTCACACCCGCCACATCTGCTTCCCTAACACACTGCAGAAGCAGCAGGAAACAAAACAGGGGTTCTACCTCATTCGTGGCTTCCCACATGTCCTTGGTGCAATCGACTGCACACATGTACGCCTTGTGCCACCTGCTGCAACTGAACACCTCTACTGCAACAGGAAGCACACACATTCCATCAATGTGCAGCCCATTGTCGATCACCAAGGATTGATCACCAACATTGTGGCAAAATATCCTGGGTGTGTCCATGACTCATTCATCTTCCGTCACAGCACTATCAATCAACACTTCCAGGATGGACGGTATGGCAATGGACTACTTGTTGGTAAGTACAAAAACCTACTTATATACACACTGCACAGCAACCCTCTAGGACACACAACACATACACCACAACAGCAACATGTTGACAGGAACACACTGAGGTCGTGACATCGCTAGCCATGTTTCATAGGTCACCATTGAACCTGTCACACATCTGAAATTAGTGTACAGTCTAATGTTAAGATGTCAATGATCACAACGTTTGGAGTGGGTTGCCTAATTGTCACCTTGCAAAATGTAAGCGTCTCAATTATGTTTACATTAATGCATTGCATAAGTCTAAAGTTGTGGGATGTCCAGGGTACATTGATATGAACGTGTTAACAACACTGTCAAATTGAACCTGTGTATGGAACTATCATCTCACCCTCATTGAAGACACAAGGACACCTGTATCACAAGTCACAATGCTAGCGAGGGCACACTGTACTGCAAAACATACTGCTGACAACCGGTCAGCAGCCAAACACTCGTTCAGCCAAGGAAACAACACAATGCAGATGGTATATCCTACAAGCCTAGGATGCAACACAATAACACAAAAGAGTCACAGACAACACAAGACACCTACTGCCATGCAAGTTGGTTTAAATGGGGCAAGCTACATCAACATGATCCCATTCATTTTCTCTTTCAGCTGATCAGGGGTATGGGATCCAGCCATGGATTATGACACCATTTGGCAGCCCAAGCACTGCAGCAGAGCGTGCCTACAATGACGCACATAGGAAGACACGCAGCATAGTCGAGAGGACCTTCGGCATCCTCAAGTCGAGATTCAGGTGCCTCGACATCACTGGTGGTAGCCTCCTATATTCCCCTGAAATGGTCTGTAAGATCATTCTAACATGTGCCATCCTGCACAACATTTGCATAAGAAGGAACATTCCCCTCTTGGAACCAGAGCCACACATGCCTGAAGAGGAGGAAGAGGAGGATGGTGGCCTGCAACATGCAGGGGAACGACAAAACACGGCTGCTGGATTGTGTAGGCACCAACATATTGTGAACAATTCCTTTTAAAAATAATCACCATCACCACTGTATTAACTAATGTAATTAAACACCAATAATTATCACCATAGCATGGTCTGGCTAGTCATTTGTGCTCACCTTTATCTCTAACTATCAGAATAAGAGTGTAGCCTCATGGAGCATTGCTGATATACCGATCAGGACACAGAAAATCCCAGAGCAATTGTGATGCGTATCATACAACGGTCACATACACACACACTGTAAATGACATATATCATGTACATTTCACCTTTGAAGGGCAATAGCAGAGGACCACACCTATTTCACACATACATGTTGGCAACATGGTTCATCACAGCATATGGCACACAACTAAGACACTATCACTCAATAAGGGGAAAACAAGCCTCATACATGAGGCAGTTGATGTGCTATTGCATCAGTAACAGGAATGTATGACCAGACCCTTGGCAGCAGTAAGTCCAACTGCATCCAATCTTTGCAAGAAATATCTGTGACTAGAGTTCCATATAAGCAGAACATAGACAGCACAAGTGCCACACATATGACAAGCATTGCGCACATGACATACCATGTGCATGTCAGCCCATATCCTAACTCCTGACACACCCATGCTCCTGGTCACAACCCACCTGTCTGAAGAGGTCCCTGGAATAGTAATATGTGTACCCCGATATTCCCTCCTCTACACACACAGAATAACAATAGTAATCCAGTGTGCTATACCATTTCCTATGGTATACCATTGTCATAGTACATCTGACTGCATGGACGTCAGGTCAATTAATACACTGTCTTGTAGTTTCTAAGCCCTGTTATCACCTGTAGATTGCTTCCTGTGTGAAAGGTACTGTTGGCCATTTGAATGCAAATCTCACCTACAGGACTTGTGAGAAACTGATGCAGCACACACCCGTGATCACCTCCATGCACACCACCCATCTGAACATGCACTGCCCCTGCTGATGCCTGGAACAGCATAGAAGTTGCCATTTTGTCAAATACAATGTTATGCATTGCTAGTAATTAAGGCGTGTAACACAGCCCTTGGGTTCATGTGTCACCTTCAAAAACACAGGACATACACAGTTTTACATGTCAACTGTCTTGTTCCTCCTTCAACTAGTCTTTGTCAGACCACTGATTATGTAACTTGTGAAATTGCTGGATCCTGATTGACCCTGCATCTTGTCAGCCTGACTGGCACCTGTCTGTGCGTTACCCTAAAGATTCCTTGTGGCTACATATGTACCACACTTGCTTTACCAAACCTCTCATTCCTCAGAGGGTATTTTGTCATGTGCTTCATCAATGCATACCCAAATACATTGTATAGATCATCTGCCTCCTAATTGTACCATATTTGTTAAATTGTCTTTGAATACCAAAATCATGGCCCATCCCTTGTCTGGGCCTCATGTATGCATGAACGACAAAGTGTGACAGTGTCCCAGGGCCGTATCCAGGGATTGGGTACGGTGCCTCCAGCAGAACCAGCTACCTTTGATAATGTCCATGAAAAGTGCACACATGTTAGGACCCTGACAGTTCACACGCTAAATCATATTGCTCACAACATATTGATGGGCCGTGCATGGTGAAAAGCTGCGAGAATAATCAGAACAGAGGCTATGATGTTCCCAGATGCAGTGAGAATTTTAGAGGCCAACCTGTGTACAAATGTTGTAATGACACCTGCCAGAACATGACACCTGAGACATTATCTCACTCAGCACACCAAGGTTGCCCTGTTGACAGTCTCATTACACGTGTTCAGTGACAGGGTGGGACCATCCACATGTAGGTTCTCATGTCCTCATTGACTTTACTCACATTGCTCACTGAAGGATACTCAGTAGATACAGGAATAGCTGCCACTGACTCATGATGAGACCTGGATGTAACTGTGACAACATACACCCCTAAAAATATACAGGATCAACATTGGACCACACACATGAACAAGACACCTCTGTGCAATTGATCACTGGAAAAATGTGGTCACGTGCTGCCTCATCTGCTGGTCCACCACAGCCACTGGAGAGTTGTGGCTCAGTTATATGACCTCAACTGTGGCATCATAATACATTTGTGGTTCACCTTTGGCTGTCTGGGCCAATTACATGGTACCCACTTCGTCTATGCATGTGCCTGACTCACTGTGGGATTCACCAACAAGTACATAGGAAGCAGTTACCAAAAATCTAGGACATGGGATGGCCAAATTGTGGACCATTGACATGAACAAGCGTCTGCCATCAATCTGGTGCATGCTTTTCCATTTGTGGTGTCTACGTTACCCAAAATCTTGGAAGTGCACACAACGGATGTTGCTACATGTATGACTAACACATATCCTCTCTCATTTCCACAATGACTTGCATTTAAGGTTTGGACACATTGACTTCACATTCATACAAGCATATTTGCAATAATACATCTTGTGATGTACACACACTGGGTCAACAACTACATTAATAGCCACTGCACACACATTGAGCCATAGGCATTGAGGTATTGTACTCATGTGCGTCACCTTGCTATCCTCTCCTGATGCCAAACATGCCCAAATTGTGCAATACATATATGTAGGCCACACATATGGCCATCTAGTGCGTCAGCCAAGCGTCAAAATCCTGTTAAGGAAGTAGCGGGTCATGGTCCGCTGCAGTATGATGTCTCACATGTGAACATACACCATCAACACCAAAGTGGGTGCAATCAGCCTATCTCAGTTGTGTCCCAAATGTAACATAACATTAAAATGGAAAAAATCCCCAAAACCAGTTCATGCCCTGAAATGTTTACGTTTTTAGCGTTATGCGTCATATTTTTTTCACCCATACAGATTGTGCGTCATATTTGTCGACGCACAGGAGTGAAAATTAGGCCGCAACCAAATAATTGTAAAGACTATTTACTATTATTTGGATGCGGCCTAATTTTCACTCCTGTGCGTCGAAAAATATGATGCACAATCTGTATGCGTAAAAAAATATGACGCATAACGATAAAAACGGCAGCCATTTTATGCAGGAAGTGATGTAATAGGATATCCGGTTTACAGAATATGTACAGTGGGTGTACTTTCACTTTCACTTTGCAGTCTGGGAATCTTCTAGACTATGTGGCTGTGTTCAGAGTGTTGTCCAGTGATTTTGTGCTTTGGTGTCCTGTGTGCTATCTTACTTGTTACTTTGTGAAATAAATATTGTTGTTGTATACTGTCTGAGTGTGTTTTGTTTACAATTGTCCGGTATTGTATTGTATTTGTTGTTTGTGGGAGTCTGTTATGGGTAGTGCTAGTTTGGGGATAGTTGGGCTCTTTTAGTTGTTAATTTTACTTCTTTATTTGTACTTCTACTTTCCCCCTTTTCTCCTTTCTTCTTCTTTATTCCCTATTCCCCTTTTCAGTACTTAGATGTTAGGTAGGCCACGTCTTGGCAGGATGGGTGAGGAGGAGCTTGGGGAGTTTATATGGCTGGTGTGCCATTTCCTCCCACTCATGATCGAGGCAGGGGGCAGGGTGATACAGGGGTATCACACCGAGGCGCGAAGAATCCGGTGGGGAAAGGTGCTGCATCACTTGCAGCACGTGTATCGGAGCCAGAGGAATGACCACCAGCTGAAGCACCGCTGGGCTGATCTCATCACCAGGGAGCAAGATCTGCTGGACCACTTGGTAATAGTGATTGGTGGCCCTGTTGGTGAGTACAAATCATGTAAATGTGCACAATTAAAAGCTCTGTGGTGACATCAGATGATTTGTACAATATCTGCCGGCTAAGTTGCTGACTGGGTGGAATGCTTCGGAAACATACAGGATCATTGATGGACTATGTGAAGGACTACAATTGCTAGCTGTCAGGAAGCAAGTGCTCTGCAAACTTACAGAATACTTTTGCTTAATGTAATTTGGTGCCACCTTTGTGTCAGACAGCAACACAAAATAGGAGCCAATCATGTCTATATAGGTTACATTTGCCAGTGAAATATAGATTTACTAAAATATTGACAACCTTTGTTGACGCAATGGCTAGACTGACTTTAGAAACACTACATAATGCAGAAAATGAGTGCTGGCTTCACGTCAATTGATGATAGCAATGTGGCCCAGACATATGTCTCATGTGTGTCTGGTGAGTATGTAAGGAAAGCGTTTTTGGAAGTTCTATGAATGTTAGGGATTATTGTGGTCCTTCATCTTTTTGGATACATGTCAGATCCGGATTTGAAAACATCGGGAAAAGGTGTAAGGTGCCCTCAGCTAACATCTTAGACTGGTATTTTGAGTTTGTTGTGCCACATTCCAATTAGGGATGGCAGTCCAAAGGTATGCACATGGGTTCATATCTCTATGTTTGGTGCAAATCACCATTGCTGGGCCACATCAACTGAAAGAAACTGTAACAACACGAGGGCTTACAAAAGTCCCTGCCCCTCTGTACATTGTACCTATGTGTCATAAATGTGTTATGGCCACATAGGCTGTTTGACTGGTAATGCAGTCCTCAAGTAACCAGGCTTTGGATGTCTCTCTTGGATGCACATGATGAGACGATTACACACCATTATTATTTCTGCTCACTAATGAAGGAGCATGTTTGCCACCACATGATAGTTAGAGCCACTGCATGTGTGCAGATATGTGTGTAATTGTCACAGGAGACCCATGTGTGTAATTGTCACAGGAGACCCATGCTATGTACATGTTAGCCGTGATATATCAGATGCAGTATTATCATGTCTAAATGGCTTTCATTACTTATGTCATCTTACACATTGTTTTTGTCTTTGGAATTGTTGGTCAGTGCACAGATTCTGAGCACATTTCTTCCTTCCATGCCTTACAGGTGGACCGGCACCCTACACTGTGGGAGAGGTGGCTACATTTGAGGACCCCGACCACTCCAGTAAGTGTTGATATGTCTGTTATGTGTTGCATTTGCTGGCGATGTGTGATGGGCTCCTGTGTGTTGAACACATAGCAAGGTGTGATGCGCTGGCCAATCATTTGTCTTGTTCCATGAGTGGGATTTCAGTTTCTCACCATTTTTGAGTTGGCCAATGCTTATCCTATTGTATTATCTAGGGATTGTAGGTCATTCCTGTAGGCCCTGCAATGAGAACTGGGGTGAGTCATGTGGATAACACTTTTATCAACATGAGTCGCACTGGAACTCATCTCAGATTTAGTCTGCCTGTCAGACCCACATTCTCCCAGATTGGGACTGCAAATCGCTTTCCAACAGACTCCTGCTTCCCTATTTACCAAACTACTTATTAAAATGTAGGTAGAACTTCCTAGCAGCATGTAGTTCCACATGTAGTGCTAAAGTATGTGGCACTTGAGTGCAATGGCCTAGGTGTGCATGCAATTCATGATCATGGGTGTTCTTGCAACTCTGTGTCTGTTGTAAGTCATGCCTTACTGGAAGTATATGATGTGGCAAAGGTCTGCATTTCCTGACATGTGTGGCGCTAGGATTCGTCAAGGGTTTGCTGTCTCCTATTTGTTGATAGACCTTACCTGTGGTGTGTGTGCAGAGCCAAACACTTGTCCAGCTTTCTATAGACTCCTGGGTGTCCATGTTGTTTGGAATTGTTCGTTGTTTCTCCACCCCCCCCCCACCCTCAAACACAGGATTGGGTTTGTGAATAGGGTACCTAGGACTGATGCTACCAGTATGTTACACAGTAGCATAAGTGAATAAGTGAATGTTTGTTCGGATCTTAGTATACACACTCAGGTATGGCACATGAGTACTATACTAGCAAGTCCAATTACAACTTGCAAACCATGTGGCTTTAGATTTCCATCCTGTACACTGACATCTGTAGCCCAGGCATTGGCGGAGGATGTGCAGCATGATTGCTAGCTGACAACTGGCAGAACTCAGATGCCAAGTTAATGCCAGTTGTTACCCATCTTGTAGGGTTTGGATGTGCTATGTGTGATATGACCTTTGTAGGCTGGCCTGCCATGTACTTCCTCAGGGACATTCAATGATCTTTATGGTGATATGAGCTGTTACAAGTACAGTAGATGTACTGTCTGATTTACTTCTTGTGCCATTTCACACAATGCAGTTCCTAATGTAAATTGTTTGTCTTTGTCTTCACAGCTGCGAACATGACACCCATCCAGGTCCGTGAGTTCCAGAGGCGGGCTATGAGGTACCAACATAACCTGCTGGTAGAGTCGGGGTTCAGACGGATGGCCCGAAGATACTGGAATGAACGGGCCTCCAGAGCATGGAGGGCTTTCCCACAGGGTGGCCCTACTTTGCCCACCACAGCCACCACCAGCACAACCACCACTTCCACCCAGGTGGCACCACCCACAGCTGGGACTGTTGTCCCAACGTTAGCAATTGCTCCAGGCCCCAGCAGTGGAACACCTTCAGGGCAGCCCACAGGCATTGGCTCTACACGCCCACACACATCCTCCACCGGTACCCAGACTGCCCCAGCTGCTACAGTTGACCCTGCAGCTTTTCAGGCAATGGAACGTAAAATGGATCGTGTGCTACAGAACATCAGTCACCTGCAGCGGGATGTTCGACATATGAACAGGCGTGTGCGGTCAATAAAGCGGACCCTCCGGAGGGCCAACCTCTAGACTTTTTGATATGGACAGGATTCCCTCCCCTCCCTCCTCTTTCCTTGTTCTCATACTTAGTGGGCTTAGGGAGCTTAGTGTTAGGTTAGTATAGGCTGTTAGTTTAGTTAGTGTTAGTAGGAGGGGGGTCCTGATTCTTTCTATTTTTACTTTTTAAGTGTGTTGGGCTATGTTGGTGTTCTTGTGTGTTTACAATTTTTTATTTTTTTTATTCAATTTTTTTAAAAAAAATATCAAAAAAATACAAAAATATATATATTTGTTCAGGATAGTATAGTATGTGTTTAGGTTAGTATCTGTTGTCCTCCATGTGTCCCGTCTCATAAGGAGGGTGAGGGGTTGATGTTTAGAACGTTTTGTTACATGTGATAAGTAAGTTTAGCTTAGGTTAGTTAGGGACAGTTGTGGGTAATGAGTAGTTAGGGTAGATTAGGGTAGGTAAGACTTTTCCCTGAGTTTCCTCTTCTGTGATTACCATTTAATAAATATATAGTGAACCCTTTACAGTATGTGTTAAATGCTTGTTGATCAGGGCCTTGGCATCAGTGTACATTAATTTTGTTCTATTACATTTGTGTACTATGCTACGAACAAATCCCAACTGAGCTGTAAGATTGGCAGCTACCCCAGAGCTACCTTTCAAAGATTCCACCATTCGTTGCAACCACCAATCACAGTTAATATGGATCCCAACGTGTTTTTGTCAATAAGTATGTTTTCAAAGTCACAAACAGTGCTTCCAGATTTGGTATTGGGGGAACTGTTTTAGGTCTGACTGCAGTGTGATGTTCAAGGACACCCTTATAAGGTGAGTTGTCGTAAGCACTCTTGTAGTATCGTCTTCATGACTCACATAGATCATTTGTGACACTGTTCAGCATGATTACCTATTTGGATGTAAACTCAGACACCTTAATTCATGCAGTTTTTGGAATGTTTGCTTAGATTTGTGTGCACTGTTATATGTGTTAGTATTGCATGGTGGCAACATTTTGCTGCCACTATTTGATGACTTAGATATTCCTTGAGGAAGCATTATTCTATCCAACACAGCATGATGGTGTATGGTTTCTCACTTCATCAGATATTACCCTCAGGAAGGGCAGAGTAAGATGCAATCCTGGCCAGTGTGCAAATTTATCTGACTACATAATTTCAGGACAGTTGTATTAACAAGCTACGTAATTTGACAGGAGGCACATTTCAGTTATCTACTGCACAGTTGATGTGTCACATTACACAGAGACAAAGTTGATGTGTAAGTGCTATTTATTGAAAAGTGCTGTAGTGCTATATGTACATTGTCCATGATTGTGAGTCCATTATAGTGACATCTTCCATAGTGATCCTACACAAGTGGTAAAGGAAAATACTTTTGACATGCTGGGGTGATGTGTCAGACAGTGCAGAGGGACAGGATTTGCCAATGAGTAAGAGAGAGACAAGCACTGGGCAGGCTGACAAGATATACAGTGGTTTGCAGAACAGTCATTGAGTACAGTTGTTGTAAGACTGGCATGTTACAAAGCGCTGGACCTTGGTAATAGTTGGCCATGTGGCAGGGACTAGTGCTTCCGGGTACTTTTCCATGTGAATGTGATCTGTTCCATGTCTTCTTCTGATGTGTGTGTTGCCTCCTCTGTCCTTGGTGGTGGTGGTTGTGAAGGGACAACACACACCTCAGTGTTAGAAGACGTGGAGTCAGACATCCCGGTCACTGCCACCTGTGAAGGTCTTAAGGGCAGTACTGCAGCAAGGAGGATCTGCTGATTCTTAAGAATAGCAGCTAGGTCGGCCCTGAGGGGGTCATGATTGCATTTGTGTATGCAGTGGAAGGTTTGGTTGGGGTGCGAGGTGTTGTGGCAACTCCCTTACTACAGTGCTGAATTCCTTGACAGTTTCTTGTAGTCCTTGCAGGATGGATGTTAGGGCTTGCATAGCAGCTGCCTGATCTGCAGATCACATCATGCACAAACGCACCCCCTCAAGGCTGGCTGCCATTTTTTGCATCCCCACCTGCACCTCATTGGCCAGCTCCCGCTGTACTCCAACTACAGTTCTCTCAAAGCTGGTGCCTGTGTCGTCTGAGTCTGAGCTGTATTGGAGCTGGCAGGTTTTACAAATGGGGTGGTGGGTGGATCCTCTGCAATAGCTGCTTGTTCTGTGCTCCTCCTTGTGACTGAAGGTGGGGTCTGGAGGGTTCCAAGGACATCTTGGATGGTCTTCTGGGGAATGCTTGTCAGCTTGTCATCCATGTCATTAGGGTATTCCAGACAGGCATATCCGCAGGAGATCCATCGTCCTCTGAAATTAAATGGGGTACAATTAGTGTGTGTGTGTTGTGGCATTTGTGATGTGACATGCCTGCCTTGTGATGATTTCACATTGTGATCTTGTTTCCTGTTCATTGCTCCAGTCTTTCAGATGGGCATTCTTCCAGGCCTATGGCCCACCTACATGTCACATGTATTGTATTAAGTTATTGGACTTGTCAGCATCATCTCCTCTAGTGTTGTTTATTGAGGCCAAATAATGAATTGCCACCTTCTTGTCCTACTCAGGCCTCCGTCTACATCCATTCTCATTGTGAGACCTTTCACTGGCTATGGGTGTTCTGATGGCACTGGCACCACACTTAACAATCTGGACCTGCCCCAGTCTCTGATCTTTCACATCCACTTATATGTAGTTGACATGTAGCGTATCCTAAGCATATCATTGTTATGGCACGATATGGATGTTGGCATTGGTAATGTGTACAGCTGATATTAGGGAATGTGTGGATTGTCCTGATAGTCGTAGCAGTGTCTTATTTCCTCCTCTGACTGTGCAGGTGTATTTCAGTGACCAGTTACATGTGTACTCCCCCTCAATGCTGTTGTCTGAGCAGTATGACATTTGGGATGTTGCATTGTGACCCAGGCACAGGATGGACCCTTACATATGCAGCATGGGTGTGACCTTAGTGCTGTGTAGCTCCTAATGTGGATGACATTGGCTGATGTTTGTGACAACTATGGGCATTCACATTTGACAGGACTGGAGCCTTTGTCTTGTTTCAGGGGATTATTGAAGTTGTCATCCTCAACCCTCTAATTTAGGTGTGTATGATCCATGGGGACGTTACTGCCATTGGCTACTTGAGGTGTTCACAGAGCGGAGGTGGTAGTGGCAACTGTTGTCACTGTTACATTCCAGTTGTCGGTATGACTAGAGGTTGTTAATTGGGCCCTAGTTAATGTAGGGGGTATAGTGGCTGACGTGTGCAGGGATGTCAGTTTGACGTTGTGCCCTTCCCTCCTGGCGTGGCTTTGCCTTTGCTCCATCGTTGGCATGGCAGCATGCCCCCATGGGACTGTTGTTGGTGTAGTGTAATGGTGTACCCCAGCTTCTCTCTGTGCAGGCCATGCCCCCATGCCATACCCCTTTACCCATGCCACTCCATGTATATGATGACTTCCATGCATTTTGTGGTCGGTATCCCCCCGCTTACAGTTGACATTTGTGCATTATAATTCCCCATGCGGCTTACCCTGCATGTGCATTGTCTCCTGGTAGTCTGCGCTGTCCTGTCCTTGAATCCCTGTGATGATCTCCTCAGGGATGATGGCTGCGACCATCTCGTCCATGTGGTCCAGGGCCTCCTGGTGTGCTGGACTCCCACCTCCAGTCTGCAGTGCTGCCTTCCTGTTCCTGGCCATCTTTTCCTTGGTCCTGCACTTGCAGTCATGCCAGCGTTTCTTGCACTCGATGACTGTTCTGCGTACTTCTGCCACTGTTAATCTTGTCAGCAATTTGTTGCCATATTGCCTCTCTCCTACTGATTGGCAACTTTGAGGTGACAAACAGTTGGTGCTGGTGTTCCGTCACCTCTTTAACCAGAATTTCCTGCTCCTCTGCACTGAAGCAACACTTTCTTTTCTTCCTAAAAGTGTCCTGGTTCTTGTGTGGGTCCTCCTGACTGGTTCCTGGTCTGTTGTCATCTTTCTGGGGTCTGTACAGGCATCTGGGATCCATTTTAGCTCTCTGAAAAGACTCTTCCACAACGAAATGGGTTTCGTATCTCGGTTTATTCCAGCAAACAAAGAGTTTCACAAATGTACGTCTGCGTAATTACAAGGGGCACAGAGCTCTCATCTCCTAACTGTCACTGTGGAACATGGAATATCATTACATCATTGTAATGATGTCACAATATTCCATGCCCTCAGCAGAGCACACAGGATCACCACATTATTTCCCTCTTTTTTTTTTTTTTTTAGCTACATGACAGAAAGTGAAATACATCAAAGACAAAATGTGTACACAACAGTCTGGTTTAAGACACACACAAAACAAATTTTTTTTTACTTCTTAGATCTACTTCTCTGTTTACTGTTAACTACATCAACCAACATTACTAGAAATAATAACAATATATATATATTACTATGACATGACAGAATCTTGAAACCTCTTTGGTTTGTAACAAATTCTTCTACTCATTCTATTTCCTTGTTTACCATTATCTTCTGGCTTCCTGCAATTGCTGGATTGAGTGACATCAACTTGACTTTGTACAGCTGGATCCAACGCTATACGTGAAGTATTCCACAAGCTCCCATCTGACAACTTCACAGCATTCTTACGCACTTCACGTATCTGCTGAGACTCTTTGGACTTAGATAGGCCTTTTCTGACTAATACCGGGTTTTTTACTCTCACCCAATCACCCACATGCAACTTCACATTTCTATTGTTCTCATTCTTGACAGATAACCTCCTTAATCCACTCAAGTTAGCATTGTGTTCTGCAACTTGCCAAACTTCTTTCAAGTCACTGCCCTCATGAAACAGCGTTATCATCCAAAAAGGACATATCTCCGTAGATGCTACTCTCCCTCTCATAAGTTCGAAAGGGGTTTTCCCTGTGGCAATGTGAGGTGTAGTGCGATAAGACCATACAAGTTCCTTTGTAGCCTAATCTACTGGGGAATGATTTCTGTAAAAAGCTTGAATACAGTCTACTAATACACAATTGAATCGCTCGACCATGCCATTACTTTGTGGATGGTAAAGAGGTGTTCTTATGTGTTTGACAACACACTTGCTCAAAAACTGAAGCATCTCTACTGACACGAACTGAACACCATTGTCAGTTAGAATTTGCTCCGGGAAGCCTTCACGACTAAAGATTTCCTTTAAACAGTTAATTACAAGTCGAGTAGTCGGAAACCTCACTGGCTCAACCTCTACCCATCTGGATAAATGGTCAACTATGACCACAAAATATCTCATGTCAGGAGGTAAAATGTGATAGGGACCAAGAAAGTCAAGACCAAGTCTTTGCCCAGCTCTCGCAGGAGAAGAAACAAGTGTATTAGTCACCCCTTCAGTGAACAACACCTTATCACTAGTACAACATCTTGTACAATTTCTTACAAAGTCATCAACTTCTTTATCCATCCCAGGCCACCAAAAATCAGATCTCAATCTTCTTTTAGTGATTGTGGCTCCTAGATAACCAGCATGGGATGCAGCAATTAGACTCCTTCTTTAACATACAGTTGGAACAAGTTTCTTCCCTCTGACTAATTTATCACCCTCAATGGACAGTTCGTCAGATATTTTCCAAAACGATTGTAACTCTGATGGTAAGCATTTCTCCTTTGGCCAGCCTAACCTAACCATGTGCATCACTTCACACAAAGTTTTACCATTCAATACAGCATTCACCCACTCTTTTTCATTCAAAGGCATGTCACTTTCAGTTACACAGGCAACAAAGCATTCTTCGATTTCTGTTTCCCATTCCTGTTCATCACTATCTTCAATGGGTAACCTTGATAGACAATCTGCCCTCCTATGTTTCCCTCCAGGAATGTACTCTATCGTAAAAGTAAACTCTAGTAGCTTGGCAGACAATCTAGCAATCCGCACAGTTGAACGTTTCATTTTCTTGCCAGACAGTATTTCTACAAGAGGTCTATGATCAGTTTTCAAAGTAAAAGGTCTACCCCACAGATATTGTTAACATTTTTCAACGCTCCACACACAGGCTAGGAGTTCTTTTTCGATAACAGAATATTTACGTTCAACCTGCCTTAAGGTTCTTGATGCAGATCCTACGGTGCTCTCATTTCCATTAACAGACAATTGTGAAAGAACAGCCCCAAGACCATACTCACACGCATCAACAGTTACTATGGTGTTTTTTGTCTCTAAAAAAGGTTGTAGGGCTGGAACATTAATGATTTCATGTTTGATTTGTTCGAACATTCTATTACATTCATCTGACCATATGAATACGGGATTCTTCAATACTGTTCTAAAACATTCTGGCGGTCATTCTGACCGCGGCGGGCGGCGGTCGCCGCCCGCCATGCGGTTACCGCCGAATGACCGCACCGCGGTCAAAAGACCGCGGCGGTCATTCCAACTTTCCCGCTGGGCCGGCGGCCGACCGCCAAAAGGCCGTCCGCCGGCCCAGCGGGAAAGCTCCTGCAACGAGGAAGCCGGCTCCGAATGGAGCCGGCGGAGTTGCAGGGGTGTGACGGGTGCAGTGGCACCCGTCGCGATTTTCACTGTCTGCAAAGCAGACAGTGAAAATCTTTGTGGGGCCCTGTTAGGGGGCCCCTGCACTGCCCATGCCAGTGGCATGGGCAGTGCAGGGGCCCCCAGGGGCCCCACGACACCCATTCCCGCAATCCTGGTTCTGCGGTGGACACCGCCATAAACAGGCTGGCGGGAAGGGGGTCGGAATCCCCATGGCGGTGCTGCAAGCAGCGCCGCCATGGCGGATTCCCTGGGCCAGGGGAAAACCGGCGGGAAACCGTTGGTTCCCCTTTTCTGACCGCGGCTTTACCGCCGCGATCAGAATAGCCCAGGAAGCACCGCCAGCCTGTTGGCGGTGCTTCCGCCGCCCTCCGCCATGGCGGTCATGGACCGCCAGGGTCGGAATGACCCCCTCTGTGTTTTTTGCAAAACGTTTTAGAAACTTGGCATAAAATTTGCATAATCCAAGAAATGACAGTAGCTGGTCTCTGGATCTAGGGGATGGTGCTTCCAATATGCTTCTGACTAAACTTGGTTTAGGTTTAATACCACCTTCTGAGAAAACATGACCAAGATATTCAATCTCCTTAACTTTGAAAATACATTTGTCTTTTCTTAATGTCACACCTCTATTTTCTAATGTACACAGTACCTCCTCTAAAACTCTATCATGCGTTGGTTCATCACTGGAAAAAATCAAAATGTCATCTTGAAAAATTGCAACATTAGGATTATCTGAAAACATGTCTGACATTAACCTTTGGAAAGCTGCAGCCACCAAGGCTAAACCAAAGGGTAACCAACAGAATTGAAAGGTTCCATCAGGAGTGATAAACGCGGTCAAGTGTCTTGAGTCTGCATCTAATTCTACTTGGTGATAAGCAGATTTTAAATCTAGCTTGGTAAACCACCTGGATGAGCCAATCTTTGCAATTAGGTCATCAATTCTCGGAAGTGGGAAACTGTCTACCCAAATTGCTTCGTTTAAACTTCTTAAATCTATGCACATTCTCAGATCGCCTGTTTTTTTGTGGCTAGAACTATGGGAGGCAACCACAATGTTGCTTCAACCTTTTCGCTTACACCCTGTTCACACATATATTTTAGCAGTTTAGACAATTCAGATCTCACACTCAGTGGTACATTCCTTAGCTTGTGTTTAACAGGAACAGCATCATGTTTCAATTTTATTCTTTGTGTGTAGTTCGTGATTTTACCTAATTGTTCATGAAACAATTTTGTAAATTGCTGTTGCCAATCACATACACGATTAGAAGCGACATTAATTGGGCTAAAATTTTCTTTCTCTATTACTACAGGTTTGTCTCGACCCGGCTTGATGGCAAGATTAAATTCTGCTTGATGAAGTAGCCCTAGAACATTGATGCCTTTCTTGGCAACATAGATTTTTCCCCGTAGCGTCTTATCGAAGATAGTCATTGAGGCCCAAAAATAACCCAACAAATCAATCTTGCTGCCTTCAAACGCAACAGTTGCAACATCTGGAGGGCACAGGATCTTGGAAACCAATTTTCTTTATATTTATCTTGTGCTACTATGGTTATGCGAGCTCCTGTATCCACTAATAATCTAATTTTTACCCCATCAATAGTCACATCAATATCCGGATCAACAACAACTTTGTTAGAACTGTCAACATCTTTGACCACTAAAACGTACTCATTCATTTGTTCACCCACAACATTTTCAGTATCATCACTCAATACGCAACAAACATTATTCTTTCTGGTGCCTCTACACACTCTTGCATAATGTCCTATTTTGTTACAATTTCTGCATTGTTGGTGAATTCCTGGACAGTTTTTAAACGATGATACATGCGTAGACGAACCACATCTGTAACATACGGGTTTCTGATTAAACTTGTTCCTGAAAGAAGAATTGTCCTGTTTTTTCTCAAAATGTTCTTGTTTTTTGTTGTTGCTTTTTTGCGCATTAACCACTGCCCCAGAAATAGTCGTAATGGACATAGAGACTTCTAGTTGCTTGGCGTCTTCCATTGAACATTCAATACTCTTGGCAATGTCAATAGCCTTTTCTAATGAAGGATCTTTGCACGTCAGTAATTTCTCTTGAATTCTTTTCGAGTGACACCTGGCAACTAGTTGATCCCTGATGAGTTGAGATGTGAAGTTCTCAAATTCTCACTTAGCTGCTAAGACCTTCAAAGCAGTTATAAAGGTGTCTATGCTCTCACTGGAGCTTTGCGATATGGTAAAGAATTTGTAGCGATGCACCACAATGTTCTTTGTTTTGATAAAATATTTATCTAGTTGAGCAATGGCCATTTCAAACTCATCAAGTTCCTCCTCTTCAGCTATTCATAAGCTGGAAGATGATCAAAAATGTTCTGGCCCTCAATCCCCAAATGATAGTACGATAGGCTTTTTTTTCTTTCTGATTGAAATTTGTGACCATCAATTGCACTAAGATATGCCTTAAACGAGCGAAGCCACAATTTCCATTCGAGAGGTGGATCGCCAGGATCTTGTAGAAAAGGTGCTGTAGGTAATATATTTTGCATTTTTGATTCTGATTGTAATTATTTTGCTAAATATCCAAACCAAAACGTCAATTAAAAATGGCTGAATAATAACCCAAGACAGTATGTTACATGTACGAGTCCTTCCTCTATTATTACTGCAGAGTCGAGTCCATTTTCTATTTCTATTTCTATTTCCTAGTTTTTTTTTTTTTTTTAGTCTGACAGATCCTCAGGGGAGAAGCCGGCGTGCAAGACAATAAGGTGAGAGTTCCCTTATTCATTTCCTTGCTTTTGCTGTAAAGCTATCTGAATGTGTCCGTGCTTACACTACACAAAATGCCACGACTAGAAATGAACTCGTGCGGCCGCACAAGTGTCAACAGAAGCTACACGCGCCCGTGCAGACGCATGTAACGGAGATTACTCACACCTGCGCGTGTGCTTAAAAAAGCTGCACGCACTCGTATACGGCCGCGCGTGAGCTTGAAAAAACTGCACGCGCTCGTTCAGTCGTGCGAGCTAAGATCAAATACAATAAAAACACTTAATTACCGCGGCCAGGTGAGACCTCAAAGCTCGAACAAAAAATATACACACAAAAATTAAATACGCGGCTCCATTTTGCCTCATTAAGATCCCATGCTGCTAATGAATGCTGTTTCCGTTACAACATCAAATGTCCATGCGGCACTGAATTAGCAGTGCGGACAGTTCTGTGCCCCACTTCAGAAGTGCAAGAATCAAAGAAAATAAGGCTCACGCAACAGGAGACGACGAATTCCGTAGTGAAGACCGACCTCACCAACCGAAGGTGTTGGGCACAGCTCTCCGAGCGTCCAGGAGTGCTTTGGCTGACGGCAGACCAACTTTCATCCTCGTCGCCACTGAAAAGACTCTTCCACAACTAAATGGATTTCGTATCTCGGATTATTCTAACAAAGAGTTTCACAAAAGTACGTCTGCATAATTACAAGGGGCACAGAGCTCTGATCTCCTAACTGTCACTGTGGAACATGGAATATCATTACATCATTGTGATGACGTCACGATATTCCATGCCCTCAGCAGAGCACACACGATCACCACACTCTCCTCTGCTGAAATGGCTGTGTTCGGGGGGAATTTTGATGCTATTGCGTAAAAAAACGCTGCATATCCGGTGTGCGGTGTTGTAAATTGACCCACAGTCATTTTCGCCGCGTTAACGTCATTTTGTTTTACGACTGGACGCTGAGGTGTGCGTAAAAAAATGACTTACACCTGTGGTTTGCGCCGCCGTGCGTCACAGTATACATTTTATGCCCGCATTGCGCACCAAAATGGCGTTAGCCGGCGGTGATATTTTTGACGTAAAACTCCGCCGGCGCAGTTTTGCGTCAAAAAGTATAAATATGGGCCTGTAATCCTCCTGATGCAGATGAATTACACCAGTTACCTTTATTTCTATGTGTCCCCGAAGACTGGAGTTACAATGGTGAGTTATCTTCTGCTCTGATTTTTGGACATAATTCCAAGGCTCCCTCCACTTCGGAAGCATACAAATACCGCCACTTACAGACCCATACAATTAAGACTGTCCCTGAACTACTGTTGAAGACATGTTAATGTTGATGCACGAAACATGTCTATAGCCGATTGGGGAAATAATTTGTTTAAAATGCCCTTCTCATCCCCTACTATACTTAGCAGGCAGCCTCTTAGGCCCATATTTATACTTTTTTAGCACTGTATTTGCGCCGGTTTTGCGTCAAAAAGCGGCGCAAACTTTGCGTCAAATAATGATGCAAATGCGGCACTAAAAAAGTATAAATATGGCCCTTAGTTCTTTCTAGGCTCTATTCATTTCAGGGAGCTTCATCCACAAACGCCCTCCAAGCCCCTCACTCCCGCTTCAGATCCTGGGAGTGGGCCCTACACAGTGTGAGAAGAGTAACTTAGTTAACTCTAGTTGTATAATTTCAGTTGGTTGCAGTTGTCAACCATTGATACCTCTCGTAACGAATCACTATTAGGAGGGGGACATCCCTTTCTGACACATTCCTAACTGTGATTTGTAATGAACTGCAAACCATGTTTTCAAATTGTAAAACATTTTCTGAAACTCAAAGATTTTTAGTAAATACTTGTTAAAGTATGTTTTTATTTTTTATTTAAAGTGTGTTTTGATTTCACAAATCACAGGGTTTGCAACAGCTAAATGCATTGTGTGAGAAAGTAGCCTCTTTCTAGCCTTGTTACCCCCACTTTTGGCCTGTTTGTGAGTGTATGTCAGGGTGTTTTCACTGTCTCACTGGGATCCTGCTAGCCAGGGCCCAGTGCTCATAGTGAAAACCCTATGTTTTCAGTATGTTTGTTATGTGTCACTGGGACCCTGCTAGTCAGGACCCCAGTGCTCATAAGTTTGTGGCCTATATGTATGTGTTCCCTGTGTGGTGCCTAACTGTCTCACTGAGGCTCTGCTAACCAGAACCTCAGTGGTTATGCTCTCTCATTTATTTCAAATTGTCACTAACAGGCTAGTGACCATTTTTACCAATTTACATTGGCTTACTGGAACACCCTTATAATTCCCTAGTATATGGTACTGAGGTACCCAGGGTATTGGGGTTCCAGGAGATCCCTATGGGCTGCAGCATTTCTTTTGCCACCCATAGGGAGCTCTGACAATTCTTACACAGGCCTGCCACTGCAGCCTGAGTGAAATAACGTCCACGTTATTTCACAGCCATTTTACACTGCACTTAAGTAACTTATAAGTCACCTATATGTCTAACCTTTATCTGGTAAAGGTTAGGTGCAAAGTTACTTAGTGTGAGGGCACCCTGGCACTAGCCAAGGTGCCCCCACATTGTTCAGAGCCAATTCCCTGAACTTTGTGAGTGCGGGGACACCATTACACGCGTGCACTACATATAGGTCACTACCTATATGTAGCTTCACAATGGTAACTCCGAATATGGCCATGTAACATGTCTATGATCATGGAATTGCCCCCTCTATGCCATCCTGGCATAGTTGGCACAATCCCATGATCCCAGTGGTCTGTAGCACAGACCCTGGTACTGCCAACCTGCCCTTCCTGGGGTTTCACTGCAGCTGCTGCCAACCCCTCAGACAGGCATCTGCCCTCCTGGGGTCCAGCCAGGCCTGGCCCAGGATGGCAGAACAAAGGACTTCCTCTGAGAGAGGGTGTGACACCCTCTCCCTTTGGAAAATGGTGTGAAGGCAGGGGAGGAGTAGCCTCCCCCAGCCTCTGAAAATGCTTTCTTGGGCACAGATGTGCCCAATTCTGCATAAGCCAGTCTACACCGGTTCAGGGACCCCTTAGCCCCTGCTCTGGCGCGAAACTGGACAAAGGAAAGAGGAGTGACCACTCCCCTGACCTGCACCTCCCCTGGGAGGTGTCCAGAGCTCCTCCAGTGTGCTCCAGACCTCTGCCATCTTGGAAACAGAGGTGCTGGTGGCACACTGGACTGCTCTGAGTGGCCAGTGCCACCAGGTGACGTCAGAGACTCCTGCTGATAGGCTCCTTCAGGTGTTAGTAGCCTATCCTCTCTCCTAAGTAGCCAAACCCTCTTTTCTGGCTATTTAGGGTCTCTGTCTCTGGGGAAACTTCAGATAACGAATGCAAGAGCTCATCCGAGTTCCTCTGCATCTCTCTCTTCACCTTCTGATAAGGAATCGACTGCTGACCGCGCTGGAAGCCTGCAAACCTGCAACATAGTAGCAAAGATGACTACTGCAACTCTGTAACGCTGATCCTGCCGCCTTCTCTACTGTTTTCCTGCTTGTGCATGCTGTGGGGGTAGCCTGCCTCCTCTCTGCACCAGAAGCTCCGAAGAAATCTCCCGTGGGTCGACGGAATCTTCCCCCTGCAACCGCAGGCACCAAAAAGCTGCATTACCGGTCCCTTGGGTCTCCTCTCAGCACGATGAGCGAGGTCCCTCGAATCCAGCGACTCTGTCCAAGTGACCCCCACAGTCCAGTGACTCTTCAGCCCAAGTTTGGTGGAGGTAAGTCCTTGCCTCACCTCGCTGGGCTGCATTGCTGGGAACCGCGACTTTGCAACTACTCCGGCCCCTGTGCACTTCCGGCGGAAATCCTTTGTGCACAGCCAAGCCTGGGTCCACGGCACTCTAACCTGCATTGCATGACTTTCTAAGTTGGTCTCCGGCGACGTGGGACTCCTTTGTGCAACTTCGGCGAGCACCGTTTCACGCATCCTCATAGTGCCGGTTTCTGGCACTTCTCCGGGTGCTACCTGTTTTAGTGAGGGCTCTTTGTCTTGCTCGACGTCCCCTCTCTCTTCAGGTCCAATTTGCGACCTCCTGGTCCCTCCTGGGCCCCAGCAGCGTCCAAAAACGCTAACTGCACGATTTGCAGCTAGCAAGGCTTGTTAGTGTTCTTTCGGCGGGAAAATACTTCTGCACGACTCTCCACGGCGAGAGGGATCCGTCCACTAAAGGGGAAGTCTCTAGCCCTTTTCGTTCCTGCAGAAACCTCAGCTTCTTCTGTCCAGTCGAAGCTTCTTTGCACCCGCAGCTGGCATTTCCTGGGCATCTGCCCATCTCCGACATGCTTGTGACTTTTGGACTTGGTCCCCTTGTTCCACAGGTACCCTAGATTGGAAATCCACAGTTGTTGCATTGCTGGTTTGTGTCTTTCCTGCATTATTCCTCTAACACGACTACTTTGTCCTTAGGGAACTTTAGTGCACTTTGCACTCACTTTTCAGGGTCTTGGGGAGGGTTATTTTTCTAACTCTCACTATTTTCTAATAGTCCCAGCGACCCTCTACAAGGTCACATAGGTTTGGGGTCCATTCGTGGTTCGCATTCCACTTTTGGAGTATATGGTGTGTGTTGCCCCTATCCCTATGTTTCCCCATTGCATCCTATTGTAACTATACATTGTTTGCACTGTTTTCTAAGACTATACTGCATATTTTTGCTATTGTGTATATATATCTTGTGTATATTTCCTATCCTCTCACTGAGGGTACACTCTAAGATACTTTGGCATATTGTCATAAAAATAAAGTACCTTTATTTTTAGTATAACTGTGTATTGTGTTTTCTTATGATATTGTGCATATGACACTAAGTGGTACTGTAGTAGCTTCACACGTCTCCTAGTTCAGCCTAAGCTGCTCTGCTAAGCTACCATTATCTATCAGCCTAAGCTGCTAGACACCCTATACACTAATAAGGGATAACTGGGCCTGGTGCAAGGTGCAAGTACCCCTTGGTACTCACTACAAGCCAGTCCAGCCTCCTACACATTGATAAGTCGATCCATAAACTCCTGTGTTTTGTGACTAGCGCTACATGCAACGGCAAAGCCAGCAGGGCTGGTTTTCTAAGAGGAGCAGTGAATGACTGGAGTATTTTAAGGGATAGAGCGAGGAAGTTTTGCTTTTCTACACATTTTAATCTATGAAAAGATAAAAGGTGATCTGAAGTATATAGTCCAATGTTAAATGGCAAAGAGCTGTCAGTGCCTTTTGCTCCGCACATAGTGCAGTGATGCTAGAATGTACACAAGAGTGTTAATGTTAAGAAAGGAAGCCGGTCTTGTGCATGTCAGAAATATTACTCCAGTTCAAACTGGAATGTGTCTCCCTTCTTTAGTGATCTGTTCATAGCTATTTATAACTCTACAAACCAGTAAAAGCCATGTAATAAAGGCATGATGCCTGTTTCCGTACTAAAAGGTGAGAGGAGGAAAGGACCAGTGTTAAATCGGGCATCCTTGCCGTTGTTTCCCCCACTTTATTTGCCTTCTGACCTCCTGTTTTGCTGACTTTATTTTTGCTGGTTTTAGGGTTCTGATAAAAAGAACAGATGATGGACAGAATGCTGAACAATGCAAACATTCACCCCCAATCACAAAGATCTGGGTTTAATCCATCATTTTTTGACCACCACGCCTCTCCAGTTTGGACCCAGCCATATGCAACTCTCTCTTGACCCTGCCCTCCGTACGAACAGTCCAGCCTGAACTGCCAAGCCAGGTCCTCCCTGGACCAGAGACAAGCATCTTGGAATTGGTTTCAGGGTATTACCCTCTCATCAGCCAGGCTAGCTTGTTTCAGTTGCACAGTGAGCACGGGACCCACGTCTGGACATACCCTTCCCACTTAGGGCGACAAAAATAAAAAGAACAGATGATGAATGGAATGCGGAACAATGCAAGCATTCACCCCAGTCACAAAGATCTGGATTTAATCCATCTTTTTTTTGCCCACCACACCACCCCAGTTTGGACCCAGCCATGTGTAAATCAGTCTTGAGCCTGCTCCCAATGGGAACAGTCCAGCCCAAACTGCCAAGCCAGGTCCTCCCTGGACTGGAGAGAAGCATCCTGGGTTCAGTTCGGAGTATCACCCCTCATAAGCCAGGCTAGCTTGAATCTAGTGGTGCAGTGAGCACAGGACCCACGTCTGAGCATAACCTTCCTACTTAGGGTGACAAAAATAAACAGAACAGACGATGGACAGAACGCTGAACAATGCAAATATTCACCACATTCACAGAGATCTGAGTTTCATCCATTGTTTTTTTGCCCACCATGCCACCTCAGAGATATTACTCAGTTCAAACTGGACTATGTCTCCCTTCTTCAGTGATCTGTTCATAGCTATTTATAGCTCTACAAACCAGCAATAGCCATGTTGCAAAGGCAGGATGCATGTTTCCTTATTAAAAGGTGAGAGGAGGAAAGGAAAAATGTTAGATCTGGCATCCTTGGAGTGGTTTCCCCTAACATTTTTGCCTTCCGACCTCGTGTTTTGCTGATTTCATTTTTGCTGGCTTTAGGATTCTGTGCACTTTACCACTGTTACCAGTGCTAAAATGCAGGTGTGCTATACCCTAAGCATGGTAACATTGGCTTATCCACAATTGGCATATTTAATTTACTTTTACCTCCCTAGTAAAGTACACTATATGTGCCCTGGGCCTGTAAATTAAATGCTGATACAGGGTCTGCAGTACTGACTGTGCCACCTACTATAATAGCTATTTAAATGTGTGTAAGGCCTGCCACTGCAGAGCATGTGTGTGAAGTTTTAAACTGTCATTTTGACCTGGCAAGTTCACCTATTTGCCAAGCCCAAGCCCAAACCTTCCTTTTTATTACATGTATATCACCCCTAAGGTAGGAACTAGATAGCCCCAAGGGCAGTGTCCAGTGTATTTAAAAAGTTGAACATGTACTTTTAAGTTTAACAAGTCCTGGTAGTGAACAACGGTTAAATTAGTTTTTCACTTTGTGAGCGCTGAGTTTATTATTAATAAATATTAATGTATTTTGAGGTATGAGTTTGCATAGAAATGGGGCTAACATAGAAAATAATGTGCGACTAGGACAATGTACCCACCTGAGTGACAAAGCAAAAACAACAAGTGGGACAAAGCAAAAACAACAAGTGATGGACGGAATGCTGAACATTGTCAAACATTCACCCCCAGTACAGTGATCTGGGCCTAAATCCATCGTTTTTTTGCTGCCCATGCCATTCCAGTTTGAACCCAGCCATATACAAATCAGTCTTGACCCTGTTCCCCATGGGAACAGTCCAGCCCGAACTGCTAGGCCAGGTCTTTCCTGGACTGGAAACAAGCATCCTGGGACCGGTTTCGGGGTTTCACCCCTCATCAGCCAGGCTAGCTTGAATCCAGTGGCATGGGAAGCACGGGACCCACGTCTGGGCATACCCTTCCCACTTAGGGCGACAAAGCAAAAACAACAAGTGATGGACGGAATGCTGAACATTGTCAAACATTCACCCCCAGTACAGTGATCTGGGCCTAAATCTATCATTTTTTTGCTGCCCATGCCATTCCAGTTTGGACCCAGCCATATACAAATCAGTCTTGACCCTGTTCCCCATGGGAACAGTCCAGCCCGAACTGCTAGGCCAGGTCTTTCCTGGACTGGAAACAAGCATCCTGGGACCGGTTTCGGGGTTTCACCCCTCATCAGCCAGGCTAGCTTGAATCCAATGGCATGGGAAGCACGGGACCCACGTCTGGGCATACCCTTCCCACTTAGGGCGACAAAGCAAAAACAACAAGTGATGGACGGAATGCTGAACATTGTCAAACATTCACCCCCAGTACAGTGATCTGGGCCTAAATCCATCGTTTTTTTGCTGCCCATGCCATTCCAGTTTGGACCCAGCCATATACAAATCAGTCTTGACCCTGTTCCCCATGGGAACAGTCCAGCCCGAACTGCTAGGCCAGGTCTTTCCTGGACTGGAAACAAGCATCCTGGGACCGGTTTCGGGGTTTCACCCCTCATCAGCCAGGCTAGCTTGAATCCAGTGGCATGGGAAGCACGGGACCCACGTCTGGGCATACCCTTCCCACTTAGGGCGACAAAGCAAAAACAACAAGTGATGGACGGAATGCTGAACATTGTCAAACATTCACCCCCAGTACAGTGATCTGGGCCTAAATCTATCATTTTTTTGCTGCCCATGCCATTCCAGTTTGGACCCAGCCATATACAAATCAGTCTTGACCCTGTTCCCCATGGGAACAGTCCAGCCCGAACTGCTAGGCCAGGTCTTTCCTGGACTGGAAACAAGCATCCTGGGACCGGTTTCGGGGTTTCACCCCTCATCAGCCAGGCTAGCTTGAATCCAATGGCATGGGAAGCACGGGACCCACGTCTGGGCATACCCTTCCCACTTAGGGCGACAAAGCAAAAACAACAAGTGATGGACGGAATGCTGAACATTGTCAAACATTCACCCCCAGTACAGTGATCTGGGCCTAAATCCATCGTTTTTTTGCTGCCCATGCCATTCCAGTTTGGACCCAGCCATATACAAATCAGTCTTGACCCTGTTCCCCATGGGAACAGTCCAGCCCGAACTGCTAGGCCAGGTCTTTCCTGGACTGGAAACAAGCATCCTGGGACCGGTTTCGGGGTTTCACCCCTCATCAGCCAGGCTAGCTTGAATCCAGTGGCATGGGAAGCACGGGACCCACGTCTGGGCATACCCTTCCCACTTAGGGTGACAAAGCAAAAACAACAAGTGATGGACGGAATGCTGAACATTGTCAAACATTCACCCCCAGTACAGTGATCTGGGCCTAAATCCATCGTTCTTTTGCTGCCCATGCCATTCCAGTTTGGACCCAGCCATATATAAATCAGTCTTGACCCTGTTCCCCATGGGAACAGTCCAGCCCGAACTGCTAGGCCAGGCCACCATTAATCACGAAGTGTAATTATTTAATGCATATTAATGTTAATTGAAGTGTTCGTATTAAGACAAATGTAGTAATGTGTTATACTAATGATTATGTGTTATGTATCTTGCTTTATTAACGGCAGGCTTTAAGTTAGCGGTGTCTGGGCCTACTTGCACAGCCTCATGTTAAGCTGCACTGTTTGAAATTACTGTGAGAAATGTATGCCTGGAGAGATTAATACATGTATTGTTTTCGCTGAGTTGACCAAACGTTAGCAGATGTCTTTAATTTTCTCATGAGAATTGCTCGTTAGAAAATCTTGTTCTACTAGTAGAAACAACGTGTAGTTTGAAGCTTGAGACAGCAATGTTCCCAGGAGCTGACAATGGATGCACTGACTGGAATACGGATGGATATAAAAATTGTTACCTGACGAGTCTGACAATGGGAGCAGGAGAAGAGGAGCTATTTATCGACATGTGAACAATAGTTTAGTAAAGTGTTAGATTTGAAGCTTTATGTTTATTGGACTAATGGTAAACGTACAATTCTTTGACCAATGGAAATGTGAGAAATCTTTTAGGCGATTCTAACTTAATCCGACTGCACCAAGAGAAGACAGCCATTATAGCTATTATTCCCATCACTGCCATTACTGTTATTACTGCCTATTCCTACTTGACCTTATTCCTGAACAGTTTTCTTGCTCTGTCTGAGGAGCTTAACAAGTTCCTGATGATAGTTTCTGTCTTTAATGTTATTGCTTAACTTTGATGCTCAATGGTTCGGAGAGCTTAGAGTCCCAGATTCTGAACCATTCACCTTTCACTGTCTGGCTACTGCTGATTGAGCTGATGTCAGACTGACGAAGAGAATCACAGCTTGTTGATCCTTATTTGAGGACAGGTATAACAAATGCCAATGAAATTGTTGTAGATTATGTTCTTTATTTCTAGGTACCAACCTCTGTTTTGATAGAGCCATAGATAGATGTTTTCAAAATTAACTTTGACTAAAACTATTTTTGCATGAAGCCCAAACATGCTATTCTGATCAGAAGGTTAACTAGGGAGACCCACAGAGAATGTTTGCTAATTATTAATAACTATGGATGTGTTTTCTTTGCTGAATCTAAATGTATGAAATCTCTGTTACACAGTTATTCTTGCTTTAAAATTGTATTGTGACTGTTTGTGTTTAGTAGTTAATGCCCTTGCTAAATTGAAATTCTTTAGAAGATTTGGTCAACCAGTGCTGTTCTTATCTGTATATCATGTGGCTTTGAGATTACTTTATGTGACATTAACATTGCTAATATAGGTAAATAAATATTCTAACTTTTACATATAGGTGTGGTTTGAGGTCTATCTCTCTCATGGGCTAACTTTGGGATTACCTCAATACAGTTGTTAAGTGTAATTTCAAATTGGGAAAAGATAGGAAACTGGAGTTTGGTGTCTCTGGACTCACTATTCAAAATCACAACCGATGGTGAAGTCAGATTTAAATTGTAAGTCTGAAAATGCCACTTTTAGAAACTTGCCATGTTCTTACTTTAACCATACTGTGCCTCTGCCTATCTCTGAATACACATCTGGGGTGGGTGACATCTGTGCAGTCCCTCTATACAGTCTCACTCAAAGGAAGCTGGAATGTGACATTTACATCCTGATGGCCAATCACCAAGTTGATGAGCCATCCTGAGGAAGACGGTAGGGAGGAGCTGACACATAACACCTGAATACGGCTGTGCCTATCCCCACACACAGCTGCATAACTCCTGTAGAGTATCTGAAACCATGGGAGTAAGGACAGGGACTCTATGCACTGCAAAGGCCTCTCTTTGAAGTCTACCCCACTTCAAAGGCACAACTGGGATACGTAGTGGACCCTAAACTCCACCAAGTCAGTTCACTTCTGGGTCTGAGGACATTTTGCCAGGAAGAACTGCCACTCTGCTGAACTGCTTTGCTGTGTTGGCCTGCTGCCTCTTGCCTGAGAGTGAGAAGGACTGGACTTGCCTCTCTACATCCTCCAAGAACCCAAGTGGCTCCAAGGGCTTGCATGCTTGCCTCCTGTGTTGAAGTCTCAGGGCCATCAAAGACTTCCTTCAACCTTGTTTCAGCTGCTGGACTCTACCAACTGTGAGTCCTGCCCTGCCAAGTGGGGTCAATCCATTCCTGGAAAGTGGGCTTTGCAGCAGTTTTCCCTACTAAACTCGACATATCACTGCTGTTGTACCAATCTGAACTACTGCATCCCTCCTCGATGCATCGCTGCTGCCGCTGAGGACGAGGACTTTGCATCACTTATTGCGTGGCTCCAGATTTCCGCTTCACCACCAGCAACGTCAGATAGTCTTCAAATCGCCGGCTGCACGGCACAACAACGACACATCGCATACGTCGCAAAGGGTTCAATGGCGCATTTCGAGGACATTGCATCAACGAATGAGTGGCTCGATGACGATGCATCCTCTGGTTGCACGGATCGGAACTGATGCGTCACCTTCTGATCGCCTCCTCAATGTCAACGCAATCCTACATTCAAAGTACTTTTCATCTGTCCCTGCATCAGTCCTATAGCCGGCCTGCCCTCCATCACGGTCAGCCTAAACTTTGGATTCACCCCCGTCCAGCGCAACCTCAAGTAACCTTTAAGCACTATGGATTTCTAGACACTATCTTGCAGTTTATTCTTTAAAAATTCATATCTCAAGTTCTACTTGATTGTTGTTGTTTTGGTCTTATTTTACTCATAAAAATATTCTTTATGTTTCTTAACTGGCTTAGAGGCTTTTTGTGGTGTTTCTTCTGTGTTACTGTAATTTAAGTGTTGCAAAAATACTTCACACATTGTCTCTTAAATTAAGCTTGACTGCTCTGTGCCAAGCTACCAGAGTGAGCACAGGTTAATTAAGGGTGTGTATCTGATTTACTCTGACTAGGACTGTGGTCCCTACTTGGACAGGGTGAGTACCTCTGCCAACTAGAGACCCAATTTCTAACAACCAGTGACCATACAAACACTGGCTCTGAAATAGCCATGGAGAGCATGCTCATTTTGGCTTCAGTAGTGATACAGTGGAGCCTAGCAAAGAGCTAGAAACAGAAAATACAAACAAGACATACATAGGGGCACATTCAAGAAAAGTGGCGCTGCAAACAGTGCAGTGACACTTTTCTTGCACCCCTTAGCGCCCCCCTACCACCACCATGTGTGTGGCGTATTTAAAATACTGTACACTATGGCACAGGGTAGGGAGCAATAATGTCAACATTTGTTATGCTATTGATGTACTGTTGGTGCTAACCGTGAACAGTACATAGGGGCCCTTTGTAACCAATGGTGTGCCCTCTTTTAACGCCTGCTCTGAGAAGGCGTTAAAAGTAGCCACAAAAAAATAGAAAATTAGATTCCACTGCACCATTTTTGTGGTTCCCTTAATGGGGAATGCCCCCTTTGTATACATTATGCATGGTGCCACTTTGTAAATATGGCACTGCAATTTTTGAAGCCTAATCCCACATTAGTGTCCGAAAAATGACGCTAATGTGCTGCTAGTGTTTCTTAAATCTGGCCATAGTTCTTAAATGTGAACAACTTCAGCAGGTGATAGATATTGACCCCTAGAGAAGACCCAGGAAAAGCTGATGTAGACCTGGCCAAAGGGACAGTCTGCTTTCAATACTCTTCCCACAAGCAAAAAGATCACTGGCATTATGAGTGAGTCCAAACTAAGCCGCTGACATCTCTCTTCTAGAAATGCCCAGGTCATCCCCAGTGCCCAGTGTCCTGCTGGCAGTAAAGGCTGCTACAAAGTGCACCTTGACTAGAATCCCACTGTCAAGTGGCATCACACTGACCTGCAACAAACACTATGAGGTGAAAAAGCATTCTCCAGGTACAAGTTCGATGTCTAGCCTTTTTAAAAAGGCAAGAAACAAAGTGAGAAAGAGGAAGGATCAATGTTAGTATAAGGAAGAAATAAAAAGAAAAACATAAGAATTTGTAATAAAGATGCAGATAAAACAAATGAAAGTGGCAGAAAGAGAAGCAGAAGGGAAACACAGAAGGAATAAGCATGGAAGAGCAAGCAAAAAAAGAAGAATGAAAAAGAATGGAAAGAAGAGAAATGTGCAAAGAATAAAGAAAGTTAATGAGGCATATAAAAAACAAATTAGACATACATTAAATTAAATGAGGTTGGGAAAAAGTAATTGACACAAGGAAGGAATGAAAATGTGCAGGGAAAGAAGGAGGAGACAGTGAGAATTAAAATAGGAAGATATAGGCAGTGGGAAAGACTGAGATAAGATTGTAACAAGACTCACACAAAGACGGATGGTGAGGAGCTGGGAGGAAACAGTAGTTTGGTGATGATAGGAGGTCAAACCGAGCTAGAGGTACAAGAGAGAGAGGAAGAGATTCAGGCCCTGATTACGACCTTAGCGGAGGGGATTACTCCCCCACAAACGTGACGGCTATCCCGTCCACCGTGTTACAAGTTCCATAGGATATAATGGAACTTGTAATATGGCAGGCGGGATATCCGTTACATTTGTGTAATCTCCTCCACCAAGGCCGTAATCGGGCCCTCAGTCACAGGACAAGCTATGAGGTGAGGGAAACTGAGAAATAGAGGTGTTGGAATGAGAGAGCCGAAGATTGATGTGACATCAACACTTGCAGTGATTGAGGTGGCCATCTGAGCAAATTGACGTACAAGCCTCTTACAGATCTTGGAACAAACTAATTTTTAGAAATGAGGTCTCTAGTTGGCAGTTGGTTTGCACCCCCTTGGTAGCTTGGCACGAGCAGTCAGGCTTTTCTCAGAAGCATGTGTAAAGAATTTGCACATAACACACAGTAACACAGTGAAAACACTACAAAAGGACACCACACCAGTTGTAGAAGAATAGCCAATATTTATCTGTGTAAAACAAGACCAAAACGATAAAAATCCAACATACGGTGCTAGAGATATACATTTTGTAAGATTTAACTCAAAAATACAGTTCCTTGAAGTCGATAGCTCCACCTGGGGATATCACGGCGTCGTGATCAACAAAACAAACAGTTCAGGCCTGCAGCAGCATTGCGGGTCAGCTATGGTGTCGGGAAGACCCGCAAACAGTACCTTTGGAATTGCAGGGTGTCATGATCCTCGTGGTGAGCTCTGGAGAGCGGTGACGCTGGCATTGCGGAGTTGGTTCCGGAGTCGGTGCGGAGGTCGTCGGGTCCTTGAAGTCACACACCTTGCAGATCGAACTCCGGCTGATGAGGTCAGGGGCACTGGCATGGATGGCGTCGGGCTGCGGTGCGCAGCGGAACGATGCGACATACGGTGCCCACAGGTCCCGGTGCAGGCAGCGGCTTGGTGACAACGTCCATCGGCGTCAGTGAGATCAGGGCTGGGGTGTGAAGCAGGGCGGTGCCACGTGCGTTGTCACCAGGTCACAGTGCAGGCAGCAGCATTGTTGCTGAAGCGATGTTGTCGGTAGGCCCAAGCTGGAGGTGCGGAACGGGACGGTGCTTTGTGAGTCTCACAAGTGGTGTCTACAGGCCACGGTGCAGGCAGGGATGCCTGGTGATGATACTGGAGTTGATAGTACTGGCGTCGGTGGACCGGGGCTGTGGTGCAGGACGGGACGGTGCTTCATGTAACTCACGAACAGTGTCCATAGGCCACGGTGCAGGAAGCGGCGCCGGTGTCAGCAGGAGCAGCGTTGACGGGGATGCCCAGGTTGCGGTGTGAGCAAGGCAATGCCGGAGTGCGGGGCCCACAGGTCACAGTGCGAGTACCGGCTTGGTGAAGTTGTCTGATGACTGCATCGGTGAGACCAGGGTCGCAGTGCGAAGTGGGGCATTGCGGCTCTGTGTGGTGTTGGCAGCTCATGGTGCATGCCAGCAGCGTTAGTGGTGGCGTCTCAGTGGTTTCTCCTCTTGAACAGCACAAAACACACAGTTCCCAGTGCTGCAGGTTGCAGAAACTGATGTATTCGGTGTCCCTGAGACTTCCAACAGGAGGCTAGCTCTACTCCAAGCCCTTGGAGAACTGTCTCAAGCAGGACACACAGCAAAGTTCACCCTTTGCACTCTTGTCAGGCAGAAGTAGCAACTGCAGGCCAGTCCAGCAAAGCAACACAGCAAAGGGACAGTACTCCTCCTTCAGCTCTTCAGCTCTTCTCCTGGTCAGAGGTTCCTCTTGATTCTGGAAAGATTCTAAAAAAGTGTGGGGTTTTGGGTCCAATACTTATACCCCTTTCTGCCTTTGAAGTTGGCAAACTTCAAAGCAAAGTCTCAAGTATTAGTAAGATCCTTCCTTGTCCAGGCCCCAGACACACACCAGGGTGCTGGAGACCGCATTGTGTGAGGGCAGGCGCAGTCCTTTCAGGTGTAAGTCACCACTCCTCCTTCCACTCTAGCTCAGATTGCTCACCAGGATATGCAGGCTACACCCCAGCTATCCCTTTGTGTCACTGTCTAGAGGGGAGGTGTAAACAGCCCAATTGTCAAACTGATCCAGACGGGGAATCCACAGACAGGCAGACCCACAGAATGGTTTAAGCAAAAAAATGCCTACTTTCTAAAAGTGGCATTTTCAAACTCATAATCTAAAAAACAACTTCACTAACAGATGTTTTTTTAAATTGTGAGTTCAGAGACCCCAACTCCATATTTCCCTCTGCCCTCAAAGGGAATCTGCACTTTAAAGTTATATAACGGCAGCCCCAATGCTAACCTATGAGGAAGATAGGCCTTGCAACAGTGAAAACTGAATTGATCAGTATTTTACTGTTAGGACATGTAAAACACACCAGTACACGTCCTACCTTTTAAATACACTGCACCCTGACAATGGGGCTACCTAGTACCTACCTTAGGGGTGTTTTACATTTAGTAAAAGGGAAGGTTTAGGCCTGGCAAGTGGGTACACTTGCCAAGTTGAATTGGCAGTTTAAACTACTCACACAGACACTGCAGAGCATGATTACATGGCTACTAATGTGGGTGGCACAACCAGTGCTGCATGCCCACTAGTAGCATTTGATATACAGGCCCTGGGCACTTCTAGTGCACTTTACTAGGGACTTACTAGTAAATCAAATATGCCAATCATGGATAAACCAATCAACAGTACAATTTATATAGGGAGCACTTGCACATTAGCACTGATTAGCAGTGGTAAAGTGCGCAAAGACAATAAACCAGCAAAAGCAGACCTGAAAAATTAGGAGGAAGAAGGCAAAAGGTTTGGGGATAACTGTGCAAAAAGGGCCATTTCCAACAGTAATGTTTTACTTTCATGAATGCTCATTGTATAAATAGTACAGGGTGGTGCACACACTTTATTGTGTGAGGTTGCTGAGCTTTATCCAACATTCATGCTGAACTGTGGTGCATGTCATTTATTTTTCACCTGGACTACCCAGAGCGATCATTGAGAAGCAGTGATATGCAAACCTATGTTAACTATCATAAACTGTTTTGAGGGGATTCATTTTATGGTAGAAGCCTAGTGTGAGTCTGCTGCAGCTCTCTGCTGCTTGCCCACCTCTGTGTATTGTCAACCACAGCTGACCCATTAGAATGGCCAAAATGGAAAAAGGTTTTTAAGCACTATGCTTGTGACACCAATTTACCAGCAGAGTGGAAAACTATCCTGCTCATACGCTGCTTTGGAAGAGACAGGCAAATGGATGCATTGTGCCACTTTGTAAATACGGTGCAGCATTTTTGGCCTTCTAACGCCACATTAGCATAAAAAATGACGCTAATGTGGAGTTAGAATGGTACTAGGGGCTCTTAAATATGTCCCTTGGTGAATCTGACCCTATGCTAAAAAGAATGGCAATGTTAGATGGGGTTTAGATAGTATTCATTAAATTAAAGCATTGAGTGATGACACCACGTAAGGTAAAAACTCCTCCCTTTCTAGCCTTTAACTAAATCATTCTCTGCACCGAAGTGCTCATATGCGTTTCCCAGATGGCCTCTAACATACATACCTTTGGTACATAACAAACTTGTTTCCAATCAGCCACTTGCTTGGAGAAGGTCATGGCTTAGATCTTCTATGGCGCTCCCCGGTGGAAAAAGCACAGATAAAGCCAACTGTGCCAGCCTGTTGCCTTCAGGTGTCTGTAGCATGTAGCCTGCTTGAAGCTCCAAGTAAATTGGAAAATGCCTAATGATGCCACTGCATCAGACCTAAAAACCATTTACTTGTTATTGTGAAAAGGCCAGACTTGATGTTTAGTGAATTAAAAGGCAGGAATTAGCATATAAATTATGTTGCACTTTTATTAAAATTTGCTACACATTATAACTCACACTGATACATACTATATACACAATTGGTGCACTATCAACCGATAAAAAAATTGTACGGCCAGATTTAAGAAAAGTGGCGCTGCACACAGTACAGTGCCACTTTCCTTGCGCCCCTTAGCGCCCCCATACCGCCACCCTCTGTGCGCCGTATTTAAAATACGCCACACCATGGCTCAGGGTAGGGGGCAATAGCATTCGAATTTTTTACGCTTTGATGTACTGTTAAGGGTTAGTGCCAAAATGTTGGTGATAACCCTGAACAGTATATAGGGGCCCATTATAACCAATGGTGTGCCCCCTTTTAACGCCTGCTCTGAGCAGGCGCTAAAAATGCCAACAAAATGGCACAAAGAAATCTTTTAGAATTGTTTCTGCCATTTTTTTTGGCCCTCCCTAACAGGGGAACGCCCCCTTCCATACATTATTCCTGGAGCAGGCATTTTGTGGCGCAAGGGGTTACAAAGTGGCGCAATGCATGCATTGAGCCTCTTTGTAAATATGGTGCAGCGTTTTGATATAATATTGCCACATTAGCGTCAAAAAATTACACTAATGTGGTGATATATGGTGCCAAGGGCTCTTACATCTTCCCCGTAATATGAAAAACATGTGCAAATAATACCAAATCAAACACGTTTGTCAATAAGGAATGTGCACACATGAACAAATGAAATATAATGAGGGGTACATAAGCAGGAAAATGCAAAGCATGCAACATCCTATCCTTCTTTCCTACTTTCTGTATTTCCTTCCTTCTTTTCTTGCATCCTTCTTTTCTAATTTGCATATTTTTCCTTCTTCCACTTTAACTTCCTCCATACTTTCAATTCCTTCTTCCACATTAACTTCCTTACTACTTTCAATTTTTCCTTACTTTCACCCTTGATCTCAGTTTCTTTTTACCTTTCTTTTTTCGTAGTGCTTCTTTCTGTAATTTTTACGCCCTTCAATTCATTGTTCATAATTTCCTTTTATATCCTTTTTCTTTCTTCCTTTCTTTCCATTGTTCCAGCCATTCTTACTTTCTTTTCGCCTTTCATAATTTTCATATTTACTCAGTTCTTCCATCCATCCTTTATCTTTCTTTATTTCTAACTTTTCTCATCACTACTTTTGTTATTTTTTCACCATTTACATTTCATCCTTACCCGTCATCCTACTTTTATCTTCATTATTTTCATTATTTTCATCATTTCTTTGGCCTTACTTTATTTCATCCTTCTTTATTTTCATCCTCCCTCTCATTCTTCCTTTCTTTAGTCCTTCCATTGTTTCATCTCTTTTATCCTTTCAATCATACCATCATTTAATTTCTTTTTTCTGTCATACTTGCCACTTTTGTCTCTCTCCCTTAGATTTCGTTCTCATTTAAAAAATAATAATTCTCCGTCTCTCTCATTACGTTTGGGTAATTTGGTACTAGAACTCCCAATTTTTAGCAGCCATACTCCTGTCTTATTATCTCTGCTCTTCTGTTTAAAGACTTGCAGCTACAATCAAAAATGTAAGGTGACACAGAACTGCAATAGTCAATCCACTGTGCCCAATGTTATCCGCCGTTTCAGCTACTGGAGCCATGGTTACACAACGGGGCACATTTACAATAAAGTGGCGCATCATTCCTGATGAGACACTTTTTTTGTCTTGCCCTTCGCCACTCTAACGACACAATGTGTGCCCCGTATTTACAATACGGCGCACCATAGCGCACGTTAGAACACTATCATCAAAAGATTTTACGCTGTTGTGGCACTTTCGAGAATTAGCACCAAAAATGATGGCGCTAATCATGCAAAGTAAAGGGAAGCAAATAGAATAATATGGGTGAGTAAAAATGACACAAAAAATGGCGCAGTGAAATCTTGTAGATTTCTTAAGTGCCTCCCTGCGCTGGAATGCCTCTCTTGCATACATTATGCCCGGCGTAGGCATAAAGTGCCACAAGGGTTTACAAAGTGGTGCATTGCAAGCATTGCGCCACTTTGTAAATATGGTGCCGTGGAAATGGCTACCTAAACATATACAAAATGACGCTAATGTGGCGCGAGGAGGAGCAAGGGGTTAGTAAATATGCCCCAATGTGTTCTGCTGCCCTTTGCCTGTTGTGAGTCTCTGAAGGGAGAGAGCACTACTGCTACCTCTGCTACCTACTCTGGGCGTAGTTAGAAAGGGAAACACCCCTGATCTAAAACTTATATCTAGCACAATATCAGACCCCAAACACATAATTAACTCATACCTGGCTAATTATAATTACTAATATCACTAATCAGTTTCTCCCCACTGCCTCAGTCCAACAACCATGGCTATCAACTAGCATCTCAAAACTAAACTGAGAGCACCACCAATAGTAAAAACACAAGTCCACTACAAACCTTGAGAACATTATCAAATGCCTTTGACAAAAGGCAAATGTTTTTACTTGTAAACTGCCGTCTTCTCAGACTCAATTACCCCCACACACAATCAACAATCTACTCTCTCTTCTGTCTTTTCTTATCAGTGACCAGATATTATCAGCCTATGACTTTGCACACACATCCCCTCAAAAGTCATAGCAAAGGAAAGTGTGGCTGCAGTACTTACTATTCCACCACCACCCTCCTACATACCCGCCACACCACAATCCCATTCATTCACAGTCTCACACTGTATTGCAACATCCCTAACCATCTTGTGCACAGTCTGATGCATTCTGGTTCAGAGAGGACCTGGCTGGTTAGTGTGGGCTACACTGTTCCTATTGGAGCAGAATCAAGGATGGTTTGCATATGATAGGGTTTAACTTGAGGTGGTATGTGGGCAAAACACAATGGATTGGAATGCCGTCCTAGTAATTACCAGTGGCTGAGAATAATTCAACAATCTTGCCCATTACTTTTTTGCTTGCTGCATTCAGCCCTCAAACAGGGAAATCCTTAACCCTCATCAACTATTCCCATAGTTCTGGCATAAACCCACCATATTGCAAGTCTGTAGGGATTCCCCCTCTTCTAAAAAAATAACACCTACTGCTGATCCTTCATATCACTCTAGCATTTGCCCAATATCTCAGCTTCCATTTTCCGCCAAGATACTGAAATTATCGATCTTCAACTGCCTCAAACTCTACCGCTAGTCAATCAGGTTTCCCTATTCTCCCTTCCAAAACATTTTAGTCTTGCATTTATCAAACTTCATCATTACTGCATGTCACATCACAACACTATTCTCTGTCTTCTTGCTTTTGGAAGTATCTGCTGCTTTCTAAACTGTTGACTATTCTTCTCTCCTCTCTACTGTAGACCTACTTGGTATGACTGGCCGAGTTCACTCCTTAACTTTCTGACTGCTCTTACTGAGTAGCCTGGGATTTAAAGACTTCAACGCTTACTCCACTGTCAATGGTGGTCCTTCAAGGCACAGTATTCAGCCCTCTTCTTTTCCCAATTTTTTTCACCTGATTTGATATCACCCCTTCTTTTAGCTTCTCATATCCCCTCTGTACTGATGGCACTCAAATCATTTCATTTACACCCCACCTTTAGTCACCCATCTCAGATTGCCTCATGGCCATCCAACACTGAATGGCACTACATTCACTGATGCTATACTTCTCTAAAACTGAGGTTCTCTGGTGCATCTCCTCCTTTTACAGATTCTTCCTCATTTTCCCCAGATACCTTAAAATTTGCTCTAGTGCCCAGAAACAAGCACAGCCATTAAAATTGTACTCTTTTTACCATAAAAGCCACACGCGCTCTTTCAACTCATGAGTATACACAAGATTTACTCACTCTTTCCACTTACCATAGCAAAAAAATGTAATTGGCTCTAGTAGTTAGTCAAAAAGACTTCTGTCACCATCTTCGATCTCCAAGTTGCTGCTATGCGCTGCTAGATAAGGTTCTCATCACCAGAGCTCTATACAACTTACCTAGACATACTGCTACCTCAGGATACCACTGCTAGCCTGGCTGGCTCACTACTAAGAACAGGCCATTATACAAATAACTAATAAAGCTGTGCATAATGCAGCCCCTAAATGCCTCTTCGTGATACACACTGACTCAGATAGCAAGATCCACCAATCTCTGATTTCAACAACACCCAAACCTCCACCATGAGCCATTTTCAGGTTCCAGGACCTCTTCCTCCTATGCAGACCACACACGGCATCTCTATCCAGTGCTTACTTTGTAAAAAAAGAAGTAAGTGCAGGCACCACAAATTATCTTAGGG